>NC_091536.1:98785171-99100438 GCF_042242935.1 Bactrocera oleae
TTACAGTTAGTTGAAATGTTTGTGTGTGGGTTCGCGTAAATATATGAGCCGTCTGGTCGCCAACTTGTGTCTGGATGTTAATGTTTTGAAAGCTTATCCTTACGGTTATATTTGCGCAAATTGCTCGTACGCACCGCTACACACACAGAGACACTCATGCAGAAATATATGCGCTTGCGGTGTACGTAGAATAATTTATGGTGAAATATTATTTAATGCCGCTTAAAAGGCGCATCTTGGCGTTGTCCGCTGCAGTTAATATTTATTTTATGCTCACCCACAAACTCATACATCCCACTCACACACATATGCACACACACTCAGAAAGCGCATTCTAATATTTATATTAGCGACATTGCTTACAGGAAGATTTGTGTGAGCAAGTGGCGCGGATTTATATAAAGTTACTTGTTTATGGTTATAAATAGTAAACAATATTTTTAGAATTTTGTCGACGTCAATACGTGGGGGCATATTGCGTAATATTGTTTTCGACTAAAGTTGAGCTGCAGAGTGCATTAGTCATCGACTTCATACCGATACTTATATAGGACACTAAGCGTACGAATTAGGCATCTAGAAGGCATTATAATAATAAAGTGAATATTGCAGTATTTTGATTCGTAGGCAAAGGGAAGTGGAGAGAAATCGAAGCTTAAAAATTGCATGTTAAAATCGGAGTTTCCACTACACCATGCTTATAATAGCTCCTGGAAAATTTGAAATTAAAAATAGCGTTTTTAAAGTAAATTTTTGTAATTAAAACTAAATGTGCGCCAAAAATAGATGTACATTTTCAATATCAATGAGCTAGGCTTCTCAAGAAGCCACCTTTACTGCGAAATTTAAATAGGAAACAGTCTATAGCAAGCGAGTAGATGGCTGAGAGATGCGGAAAGCAGAAGCAGGCGAAATTCGAGTAATGGAAATTCAAACGTCGGCTTGAGTAAAACTTTACGAAAGCATTTATCCACGTAGAGTATGTATGTATGTGTGCACATGTGCTTTGTTACTTTCACCTCGAGATTCTACTCCGTCTGCCCCGGCGTAGTTGAATTCACCGCCCCATATCACGGCTTTCAGCGAAGTTCCAAGGCGAATGTCGCCAAAGGACACAGGCGCACGAGCACACACGTACTCACCAAGCAATGCATGAGCGAGCAGGTGACGAGGTGTAAGTACAACAAAAACAATGCTGCGAGCTTATTGCGTGGAAAATGTGTTACTTTCCGTCCTGCCCTGCACGAGAATAGTTATAAAAGGGAAATGTCAAAAGTTTACATATAATCCTTGCCTGGTTAAAAACACTTAGAGCTGACACGGAACGCCGAGGCTGCGTACGAACTTAAGGAAGGCAGCTGACTTCGCAGTAACCAGTTCATCAAATGTCCGTGCACACATACACTGATACACACACATGCAAATGTGTGTGTTCGAAGTCCTTATTTTGAGAGCAGCCGAATGCGTGCGTGTGTGTTTGTGAACTTTGCCTAGAGCAATCCAATATTGTGCCCGTACGGATGGATTTGATTGTGTGTGTGCAATAAAGAAAACTTTTTTCAATATTTGCACACATTTATAAAGGTAATAAAAAAGTTGATATATTTGCATGAATGGCGAGAAATTGGATTATTATTTCGCTTTTTATTTGTGTAGCCTCCGCCCATGAAAAAATGTGTTTTTCCAGTTGATTCAAGTCTCAACCGCACAAGCTAAGCATTTGTTAATCAAAAAGCCATTGGTCGGTTTTTTGCTTTTGCAGAGGTTTGCGCCTGTGGTGAGGCTTTCTTCCTAAGAACGACGAAAGTTCTGCTCAAAACCAAAATGGAATCGATACTATATGAATAGTTGGCGTTGTTACGCAGAAGGAATGATCAGAAATTTCAGCATTGAATGGATACCAAAAATATATATTATTTTTGCAATGCCATTCGTTTTTGAGTTTCCCGAAGACTAATGTTTGGACTCTTACTCCGTCTTAGACTTTTTATTTGTTCACACTTGTCATAATAAGTTTTAAAATTTCTCAATTATGTGCGCTCACCATACAATAAAATCCATTAAAAATTTGTTTTTTTTCGAGAGATTCCCACTAATTTAGAAAACATTTCAGTGAAATCAAGAAGATATCGTGAAATTTAAAACAAAACGACACCAAGACTTAACTAGAGACTTAGACTGATTCAAGACTCTAGAGATTGTTCACTTTCATAATTTCCACAGCTTTATCTTTTTTTGCTGTCGCACAAGATCATTAGAAATGGCTGACGTCATTCTAAAAGTATTACACATGTTCTTTAGTTTACTGAAAGACTCTTCATTTAATAACAGTATTGGTAGTGGTACTATTTCTTGAAGATAGGCATTGATTGCTTTTTTTTTGTTTTGAATCAATCGTTCGCATACTTCGTCTCGGTCATAATTTGCGTTCCCTGCAAAAATAATAAAAGAAATATTAATTACATCCATATTTTCTAGCGAAGTCCATGACATTCATGGGCGTGACAAGATTTCTCGACTGCAAATACAGAATAGGGAGTACATGCAAACAAATTTTTTCTTTATCTATATTTTTATATTTATGTGATATTAGCTTGACCGAAAAGGCAAAATATATATTGAGTTAATGTGGGAAATGCCAAACCACATAATTTTGAAGAAAACTTGTGCATTTAATTTTATTAAAATATCACATTTTGACCAACCTGAACGGTATACAGGCATAAAACTTGTTAGAAAAACGAAAAACATTATATGTTAGTTGGGGGTATTATTGATCCGATTTTATCAATTGTTGTCAATACCATATACTATTTACATGCCACAGACTAAGAAAATGCTCCCAGGGCTTCATTATGGTACAGCACATACCAATCATATGGAGTAAATTCACTTTTATGAGTAAAACACGCTCTCTGATTTTTATTGAGATAGCGCATATTGGCCGATATATGCCATAAAACGACACCCAGAAGTTCGATTAAGGGAAGTATTGACCCGATTTAACCTATTTTTGACATACAGATGTACTAGCATCAGGAAAGAATCAGATGGAATTTAAATTTGGGTTTTCACCTGAAGGTGGGTGGTGCCACTTCCATTTATGTATTGGCTCCTATAAAGTTTATATTTACCATCCTGTGTTTAAAATTTAAAGACTTTGACTTTTTGTTAGTGAGTTTTCGCACTTTTATTAGTTTTAATCAAAACCGTTATATGGGGAGTGGGCGGGGTTATCATCCGATTTCACTTATTTTCACACTGTCGGTAGATGTGGTAAAAATATTTGTTTCGAGAGAATTCAGTTTTTATAGCTTAAGCGATTAAGGAGATATGTACATTAAACTTATTAGAGGGCAGGACTACGCTCACGTTTTCAAAATTTTTAAACTGCAGATGCCATTCTCTCATGTGATTCTTTATAGCAAATAACAGTCTTATATATTATTGTGGAGCTGAGTTATAGCAATTTATTGGTTTTCGATTAGTGGCATTTTGTGGACAGGCAATGGTCCGATTACTCCCATCTGCAATACCAACCTTACGGAACCCATAAACATGTGTACCAAGTTTCATTAAGATATCTCAATTTTTACTTAATTTACAGCTTGCACGAACGGACGGACGGATGGACTCAACTCGTCTTTTCATCTTGATCATTTATATATGTATAACACTATTTATAACTCGATTAGTTTGAGGTGATACAAACAACCGTTAAGTGAACAAAACTATTGTACTCTGTAGCAACATGTTGCAAGAATAGAAAAATCGTTAACTTCGCTTGCATTCAGTTCGTATGACACCTACGTGCTATAGTGAACCCATCTAAACAATTTCTTCGGAGATTGCACCATTGCTTTAAACAATTACCCATGCCTAATTTCTTGAAGATATCTCGTCAGGGGATAAAAGTACGTGGCAAAATTTCAGATCGATATCTCAAAAACTGAGGGACTATATACATATATATTATATATATACAGACAGACAGATGGATGGACAGCTATATAGACATCGTTAAATCGACTCACCTCGTTATTTTGATCATTTAACATATCATTAAATTTTAAATTAAAGGTCTCCTACGTTTCCTTCTGGATGTTACAAACTTCGTGGCAAACTTAATATACCATGTTCCGTGTAAAAAAATTCAAGTAGGAAATTAATTATTTTTTCCAAATATTTGTATCCATTATTTTCAAAATTCAACTTCAAGTACAATCCCTTGGATTCTTATACCGGCTATAACGTTTTTGCCTTTATTCGTAAATAATATTTTCACTGTATTGAACTAGTTACAATATAAAAATTTATTTCAATTACGGCCAGTAGACTCTGGAAAATTTTTTCATCATCCTTCATATATAACTGTTATATATACATATACATACTCGTATATCGCAGAGCACAAATTTTATAACTTTGATGGGGCTCCGCGTGACTGCCGAGCTCTTTCTTTGAAAAGCCCTGTACTGGATAGCTCAGGTGGCGCTCATATTTTCGCGCCGCTCTTACCACCCTCATAAGACGACGGCGCGTTTACTAATATCATAAAAAATGATTTATTTAATGGTATTTACCGTTACATAGCTACACATAAAATCGCCAGAGTGAGCATATGGGGAAGAACGCATTAACGTATGACTGTATTAGTGATTTGTTTTTCGTTCATATCGTGGAGTTGGAAAGTATGTCTTCTAGAAGCTGAAACAAAGGCCAACGAAAAGAGCAAAATAAAAAGCAACAATCGATCAAAGCAAATGAATAATGATAGGCCGAATGAAATTTTGACAGTAATTTGATAAATGCACACACAAGGGCTTTCGGTAACTTAGAGACCCCTCCGAGTGTCGAATGCCTCTGTAATGTTTACTTATCCATCTGCGAAGTCATATAATTTATGGACAGTGTTGCTTGTTAGTCCTTCGGAAATGGCTCTTTCTAGTCTCTGGCGTGTAGTTAATGCCTAATTTGGAGCAGCGTCAAAGTATAACGGTATAATGTGTGTACTTATGTAGAAAGGAGTACTTATCTACGTAGAACCGAAAACAAAGTCATAATGTTTGCTCGAGCAGTTTATGCCCCAAAGACATTGGGCCACACATTTGTATCACATTATCGGCTCTCAACGAAAACGATGGCGAGTACAAACTCAAAGATGGCCATTCCAATTTTGTGCATAAAAGAAAACAATACATTTTTGAACGAAAATGCTTTAATTTATGTTCATACAAATATTTGTTAAAGTAATACACTTTTTCGATTGATGAATTACTCGTATAGTATTTCCTATTTTTTGACACGCAACGAGAATTGAACATGACATGTGAATACTTTGAATCAATAATAGTCGTAATCGATGCTTACCTTCTCATCACTGCAGTGTACTTGAGCATATATATGTATATTCACACCTTCACCTAGACCCAAATACGTATATAATGATTTCCATTTCTCTGTTTGACGTTACCCATATTATATATATCGGTTAAACGTGAAATTAGTAAATCTAATTAAATAAGAGTCGTTCGCCATTTTGGATATTACGCAAGAAGCTGAATTGGTTAAAAATTTCTCGTAAAAACGGATTTTGATTTTTGCATTGGTAAATAATGGTAGTCTTCAATTTGCGAAGCATTTAAGAGTAGCGAGTGTCGTTTTGAATTGCTAAAGTTTTATTGCATATTCACCTGTACTCAAATCTAGTGCTTCCTTACTTGTTTTTATACGTTTTTCCGAAATCGACGCAGGCTTAGGATCTCATTTCACACAATAACTTCATGGCTGAGATAAGTGACAGCCCAGAGAAGCGTTGGCTGCTATTGGCATTTTGTCTTTTCAAAGATAGCTAAAATCTCTTCTTCAAAAGAGCAGAAAACACCGAAAATTTGAACAGAGCTGCTCACTTACGCGTCAGTCGCCCAACTAATTTCCGATAATCGAGTAACAAAGTTAGTTAAAGTTAAGTTCATATTTCAGTAATTACCTAATATATTTCGCAGACAGAAAATCAATATGCTACTCGTCTCCTATATATGAATCAGGATGTGGTGGCAGTAAACAAATCATGTGACTTTTCATTCCGAGCGCAAAGGCTAATGAAGGCCTCTTTCATAATTTGTTTGCACGTCAAATGTTATTGGCTCTTCCATATCTCGCTATGTACTGTTATGACGGCAGCAATATTAATGCCCAAACTCGTATATATTCTCAGTACAGCACACACACACATGCATACATGGTAGGAAGGACGCATAGACATAATTAGGCTCTTCCACATCTATCAAATGCCTTTTGAAAATCGTCGGTGGTCGCAGCGAAAGAGGAGGAAAGAAGAAATTAAAGGCGGCTGTCGATAAAAGCTTTCACCGCGACCTTCACCATCTTGAGGTGGAAATTGTTGGTAAATTGCTAAAAATTATACTAATTATTGAAAATGAATGGGAAATTCGCGAGTTGACGTTTACACAAAGCAGACAACAAGCGCGCACACATGCGTACATACATACGTGTACACAGGCTGCACTTCCTTCGCAAGGTGTACATGAGACCGCTTTCGCACTGTGAATTGCGCATAAAGGAAGAAAGTTAAATGTCAAATTTTAATTGTTTGTCGTTAAAAAGCAAAACCAAAGATTTAAATGCAAAATAAATAAGAATTTACATGAAGTCACTTGCGCATGCGTGCACATTCAGTGAGCAAAAACAAAATTTGTATAGAGAGATGTTTTGACTTTGAAATGACTTATCTCCGAGACAATGAAAGCTTTTGGTTTCATTCAAAAGTGAGAAAAAACCACTTTTATTAATTTTCAAAAAGTGATTGAAATTTATATTTAAAAATCTATATATATACTTACTAAAAAGTTTAAGAATCCAAAATGATTCTATCATCTCTATCACGGTTTGCAGTTTCTATTCATAGAATGCACCACATTTCGAATAAGTTTAAGAGGTATATTTGCCCATATTTGCTGAAGAGCAGCCACTAACATCACTTTTGCTATTAACTTTGTGCTCTCGTAACGTCGTCTCCATATAGGCCCACAATTTTTCATTATAATTGAAGTCTGGACTCTTAAGAGGATGCGGCTGCCCTTTTTTCACGTTGTACAACAACCATGCCTTAACCACTAGAGCAGAATGCTTCGGGTCGTTATCCTTAACAAAGCAGTAACCAAATTTAAACTAAGTTTAGCTGCTCGATGAAAACAATGTCATCGACGCCATTTGCCCCTATTACACTCCACACCATAATAATAATAAACCCAACGATTACCCTCCTCCCGCCCAACCGACGCGAGGGGCGCAATCCGCATTCGTGCGGAATTAGCCGAGTCAGAAAAGGCAAGAGAGTTTTTTAAGTGTTGAGATCTAAAACTGCTCAGCTACAGAAACAAAAATTTCAACAGCTAAGATCTAAAGTTACAATATAATAAATTGTTACGTTTTCATTTATTAAGAGAAAACAATAAAGTCTTTTTAATTTTGAAAAGTGAGTCAGATAAGTCAAATGTGCTGGAATGAGAATTAAAATCATGACATATACGGCGGAATGGCTCGTTTAGTTCAAAATTTGATCTACAGGATTTTAGCAGTAAAGGTCTAAACTGCCTCGAAAGGCGAACCGGGATATTAAATTTAATTTCAGACAGGAGAAAAGAACTGCAAACAGTTCCATTCAAAAGTTTCACTAAGAATATTATGCCAAGCATTTCCCTACGACTAGAAAGTGTAGGTAGATTAATAAGTTTTAAACGACTTGTGTATGGAGGTAGACTTACCCTAGCATCCCATCGGAAATGCGCTAAGGCGAAAAGTAAAAATTGTTTTTGAACCGACTCTGACTTGTCAGAATGGATTTGGTAGCTAGGGTTCCATACCACAGAGCCATATTCCAATATAGGTCTAACCAAAGTTGTATAAAGTGTTTTAGTAATATACGGATCTCTAAATTCTTTAGACCAACGTTTAACAAAACTGAGGACAGCTTTTGCTTTCAAAACCATGGTATCAATATGAAGACTGAAATTAAGCTTAGGGTCCATATTAACTCCCAAATCAACATAGTTTAAAACTTGCTCTAGAATATGGTGTTTTATTACGTAAGAAGAGGGGTGCACAGATCTACGGGAAAAGCACATCGTCTTACATTTATTGAGATTCAATGGCATATCATTTCTATCACACCATGCAACCAAATTGTTTAAGTCTGTTTGCAACAGACACCTTTCCTCAGTTGAGGTGTATGATTTAAAAAGCTTTACATCGTCAGCGTATAATAAAATTTTTGAGAATTCTATTACTGAAGAGATATCGTTAATAAACAACAAGAACAGAATCGGGCCAAGATGACTACCTTGCGGAACACCAGAAGAAACATTAATTAAGGTGTATCCTCAAATATCACTCGTTGTGTTCTATTATAAAGATAGGAAGATACCCATTGAAGGAATCTTGGCTGAAAGCCCAGCAGATCAAGTTTATGTATGAGAATCGAGATATTTACTTTATCGAAAGCTTTGCTAAAGTCTGTGTATATAACATCCGTATGCTTATGTTCCCTAAAACCCAATGATACATGGTTTACAAATTCAAGTAAGTTTGATATAGTCGAGTTCCCTTTACGAAATCCATGCTGAGATGAGGAAATTAACGGAGAAATCGAAAAGGTTATATGGTCAGTGATGATAGCTTCAAAAAGTTTAGGTATAACTGATAGTTTTGCGATACCTCTATAGTTTTCAATGTTGGATCTAAATCCACTTTTATGCAAAGGGATTATAAATGACTGTTTCCATATTGAAGGAAATATACCGTGTTTAAGAGAGGAATTAAATATCCTTGTCAAAGGCAAGTAAATATATTTGGCACTATTTTTTAGGAAGCATGAGGGTATCATGTCTGGGCCATAACTAAAAGATGGTTTTAACTTATTTAAATTAAAAAGGACGTCTTCTTCAGAAATAACTGGGGCGTTAATTAAAGTATTCGAACACAGCACTTGCTGATAAGAAAAGAAGATTGAAGAATTACAGCATCCCAAAATTCGTTATCACGATGAATATACTCATTGGAATATAGTAAATGTTTCGCAATATTTCCTTCCCTTTGTGTTTACGCTCTAAAATTAGGTGAAACCAAGGAATTCCGCACAGTTTGAGGGTAGACTTTTGCAATGGTAACTTTCTTCTACTCCTTGGCGATAGGAGCACCGGATATATTGGGATGTTTCTTGATACTTCAAGCAACTTTACTTTTAGCTTGAGCCGTACAAATTTTTTTGGGCCTTCACCTACCATCAAGTCCTCCAACTTCAGCAGTCTTCTTGAAATTAGCAATAATGTACGGAAGGAACAGTGCGGTCTTTGACATTATTGCCTATGTCGACAGTACTTTTCTTGTCTTGCCATTATTTGACTACGAGAGCTTGTCAATCTTCAGATGTTCGTTTGTTTATCATTTTATCTACTACAAAAACTACAATCGCACAAAATAATTCGCTACTCAAATAATACGATTTGACCATACGCAAAGTAAAAAGCTGTAAAAAATAACGGTATCTACTAGATAATTGCATTTACAGTGTTGCCATACATAACAACATACATAAGTGTACAAGTTTTTTTGGCTGTTCATTTTGCAATGGTTAACATTAAAATTGATTTGTTTTTGAATAACTTTTTTTTATTATAAAAATGCGAAAAATCAGATTTTCAGAGTCAAAACATCTCTCTGTACAAGTTTTTGTTTGTTAACTGTACATACACAACAATAAATCGCATTTGAACTTAAATCCGAAGTCAAACTGGATAGTTCCGTAAGACAAAAACTGGCAATTGAGTCAGCTGCTTACTCACGCCTCTCACAAAAGTTGAAGATTTGCGCTTAAGAATGTACCTGGTGGAGGCCCATCTGGAGAACTTTTGGAAATACCGTTGAAAACCACGCGCCTAAATCAACGCTCTATATTTGCTTTCTCCTGATTCTTATAGCAAATATTTAGGATCATCAATTTGTTCCGTCTCCTTTTGCCAAGCCTCCCCAATTTCCAGTGAAAACCTGAGTCCAAAACTTTGGTTCACTCTATGATCTCCATGATAGTTATCGAAAGGGTTTTCATGTCAAAAATACATTTCGATCTCCTATTAGTACTGGGGAACCATGTGCTCCACGTTTGTGGATCTTGTTCCAATCAATTGTATTGTGATTGTAGCTTTTGCTGTTGTCTTGTTTTGTTTTTGCGGGTTGTTGTTGTTCTCTGATTAAAATTTCTCCATACATTCTACTCGTTCCAGTGTGTGTTTAATACAAGTAAATTGCAACGTGTTGGCTGTTTTTGTAGAGAGGGAGAGTGCGTGCGAGCGAGTTGTGTTTAGATTTTATTAATTTGTATTTTCATTTTTCATGAGTGGTTTTTGTTGTCCCGCTTGCCACAACAAGTTGAGTAATTTAGGTGATTCTAATTCGCGCTCTGCTGTGTCAACGCCAGGCGCTTCGACCATTGCGGACTCTCGCTGGTTTGTGTATGCAGGTGTGTGTGTTTGTGTTGGGTGTGGAATTTTGAATTGTGCTTTTTAAATTGCGCCAAATTGTTGGAATTAATTAAGCGTGATGGACAACTTGCCGTTTGCCGCCACACAAATCCCCGCAAGCCACACGCACTCTCGCGCGTGGAATTGGCGCAATTTAGTTAAAAGCCAATCTGGTAGTTAATGCAAATGTTGCGAGACACATTTGTTAAAATTTGAAGAAGACGTGACGGCTCGGCTTGTGAGTGGAACTGACTAATGGCAACAAACTCGGTTCCACAATGTGCTCAAGCAGACGGCAATCAGTCACGCTCGACGCGTTGTGAAGAGGGAAGGAGGCGCTGTGCGTTGATTTTCATAAATAGTCAATTTGTCAAAACAAACACCAAAATTAATTTAAATGTACTTTTAAAAGTTTGCAAATGTTCATTAAATGGAATTCACTTTTGGACATTTACCAGTCATGGTGACCCCGCGAACTGGCCATTATATTCAAAACAGTCTAAACTATGCTAATTGGTGGTGTTTGTGCTCATCTTGGAGATATTCAATGTTTATGCAAGGAAAATAATGCTTTTGAATTTGGTACGACCAGTAGCCTCTTTTATGAGAATGTTTACTCTACACTCCAATCCGCAGGTTTTGTTTTTTTCTTTAAAATAATTCGACTTCATATGACCCTATAACATATCCTGGTACAAGTGAAATCGTTCTTAGTTCCTTAGATTTTCGATTACACTACTCTTCTCTGCTGCCCACCGTTGTTTGGAAGCACATGTTTTCGATCGAATGGCTCATAAATTACTTCTGCGATATGTGAAAAGAACTCAGGTCCGCAATTATAACAACAACAATATTCAAAAGCAAATAACTAACGGCATTGTTGGCATGATTGACGAGTAGTTGGCGTTGACAGATTTGATGAGCGCCATTGTGCGGACTCGAATGTTCGTGTGCACGAGTGCTGTGTGCTCCCAACAGAAAAATAAAGTCATTTGATGAGTATCTATAAGTTAACAAATACTGCTAACCTCACAGGGTGCTTATGGATTTCAAAAATATAACAAATAAGGTAGGGAGAATTTTATTAGATAAATTATTTTCCCTTTTTCGATTCCACCATTATTCAGATAAACGATGATCGAGTTCAAATAAAACTGCAATTGACGGCTAGAAAAATACCGGATGACCCTGTATGAATTGTTCCTAGGCATTTGAAGAGTTGCCCGTGTGAATAGGACAAAAGGCATTTCACGATTCGATAAATAAAGATCAGAAAAGTCACTTGCTACGATAAAAGAGAGAACAGCAGGCAACAATAGCGAAGTCGGGAGGTAAGCAACACATTGTCTGTGAAATAAAGGAAAAGGAAAACCAAAAAATTTTATGCGAAATGAGGTTAATTCACTCATGTTCTACTGAAATTACAACAGAAAGTTTGTTGCAACATTTTCTCAAACAAACATATACTATACATACATACATTAGGATACACTGAAGCACCCATCAACTCAAGCGGGAGGTTAGGGAAGTTTTTATATGCCTCCAGCTAATGGCGTGAGAAAGTTTTACGATTTTTATAACGATATTTTAATTTGCCGCTCACTCATCAACATATTCATCGATATTTCTGATATCTGCTTTATAGGCCCGTTCACTTCACTCCTCAACTCATATCTCCGCCGCTGAACGCGAAAAAAACATCCGAATTTTTATTATCTCGTGTCCTGCGGAATCCTTTATAGATATTGATAAATTATCTGTTGTAATGTTTGATTGATTTGATTGAGGAATTTGCATCTTTTATGGATTTTGGTAGCAGTCACGATGTTGTGTTATTGCAATGTGTTTGACATAGAGGACAAATCGCAAATTTTGCCGAAGCAAAGCGCGCTTTCGGAGGCAAAGCAAATAAATGCAAATAATAAGCGACTCACGCACATTTGCATCTTGGCATGTGTGTATGTATAAGTATGTTCTTCATACACCGCTTGGCATTAGCTGAAAATCAATCGTGTCTGTCAACACCCCCCAGAGTAATGACTGATTTGAGTATTTCGGCGTGTCTGACAAAACTGCAATCACGCCTGCCGGTTTACACTTTACACTTTTTTGCTTTTATTTGATTACACTTTGCATTAAGAAACCATGCGTGTGTGTGTGCTTTTACATGCGTTTCTTTATTTTTTTTTGAACCTCACTTTTACATTTTATAGCACATTAACCAGGACAAACCAGAGCACACGTTCTCCAATTGATGTCGGTGAGGAAAAGATGAAAATATTTTATTTTACTACACTTTGCCCGCGCCCACCCCTCCTAACGGATGTGATGTGTTGCCTGCCGGTGTTGTGGGTGAAAATCGAGTTAAGGTTGTTGTTTTATTTGTAGGTGAGCTCGTGTCGCACCAATGTTGTTATTGCTGTTTTTATTGTTTGTTCATATTTGATGCAAAGGTATTCCAGTCCGTCCGACACATTTCGAGTAGGCTCAAGTGTCAATAGCACCACGGTGCTGGGCATCACCACAATGGCTCATTTACATACTGACCACCACATACACGTATATGCACCTATTAGTCGCAGCGTCTCTGCAGCCTCGACTACCTGTATACTCGTGGAAATCAATCCTATTTCGAATGTGGCTGGAGGTTATGCAGTTTGAAGCACGGAGAAAAATGGCCAGTTCCATAGACAAGATGCTTTAAAATGTTATACTTACACTTTTCAATAACCGATCTTTACCCATCCATTGAGTTGACTTCTTCCATGCTTCGACTTAGTTAGAAAGTTCTGAAGTAGAAAGTAGTGTCTCTTGATTTATCGTATCATTTATTACCCGCTGGGTGGCTTCCGTTCTTCTGTTGTTGGCGTGCGTGTGCTGCTTTTGAACGCAATTGACGTTCAATGAAACAAAAGACGGAAAAGTTGTTCAATTGAATTGAATTCTTGTTGCGTCCCACTTGTTCACATAACACACATAACATACTTTCAGGCGCACCAAAAGAATTCAAACTGTCAATCGTTTTCGAAGTTACACTAGTTTGCTTTTGTTATTTACAATTTAGCTTTGTCTGTTTGTTAAATTCTCTGATCGGAAAGTTTGAAGTTGTTGTACCTAAATGCTTCGGAGTGAAAAAAACTAACTCTGAAGAAACCGATTGCACATTCAAAGACATATGGAAAGTAATTGTGGTTTTGACACCGATCGATGTCGAGGTCCCTGTTTGAGTCACATATTCATTAAGGAGAATTTGAAATTGTGAAACTTTTCTTACCACAAATATACACATGTAAGATGAACTGTTTCTATTTCACAGGATAACCTTAGAAAATAAGCAATGCAAATGGAAGAAGAAGCTCTATGTACCTTTAAGCCACCATTTAAATTTTTCCATTTAAGTGAGAGCAACTTTACTATGTGATTACGATTGTTCCAAGCGACTCGTGCTCCGCCTGCCCAATTACGAGCCAATCTAACATATGCATGTGCATAAATGTAAGTATGAGTGTGTGCATATGAAGACCAGCCACATCTGTCTGGTGCATATGTCTTTTCACTCGGTGAATGCGCTTAAACGGCAATAAATACTCGGACAAACGGGTGCATTTCTCGCAGTGAATCGTAGGCTTCCATCTGATTGATTTGAGCAGTACATACAACGATGGTGATTGCTCGATTCATTGCTGCTGATGTTGTAAATTCAGTAGATTCAATTTCAAACCAAAGGAAGCTAACAAATCTCGTGGAACACACTGAAAAAGAAAACGTAATGCAAAGATAGTGCTTTCATCTAGAGCAGATTTATAAGAAACGGTAACGGCGATAGGAAAAACTTAATAGCACAATTTCGAAATTGAATATAAAATAGTTATCCGTTCCACCCTCCAACAACTTCACGGCACTGTAGCGTGCACACATCTAACTAGTGCTTGGAGTTTGCTTAAATCCAATATTGAATACATTTTGCTTCATTCAATTACTGCAAACATATTGAACGGGTGAAATGTTTGAAATAAAGTGCAATTGTAATGTCGTTGTAGCTCAGGCAATCTAATCCGTTGTAACACATCCCTGTATGAATTACTAAAGCACCACTGATTGCATATCCTATAGGAAAATTCACAAGTTGTAAGGCGTTTCAGCACATTAGCCATCATAACAACGCCGCTTCGATGGATTTTTATAGATAGATATATATATAGTGGCACGTTTTAGAGACAAATATTTCAGCCGAAGAAGTGAAATGGAAGTGTTACTCATTCATCTGCCATTATGGAAGTAGTTCATTGATCAGATTGCATTAATTTTTGAAAGCTTCAGTTACCTCCAAAATTCATCAAAATTTGAAATCAACTATTTTTCATTCCATATAAATATGCGAGCTTAATTTTCACATAAGTAGACATTTTATGTATACATATCCGAATGCCCCTCAGATTTTTCATTGAATATGCAATTGATATACATCGACTCTATGAGTTTGTATGTATATTTAGTTTTAATATTTATGTTGAATGTATGTTCGATAAAGTATGTAATAAAGGTTAAGTCCCTTGCTTCGGCATTTCTGGCTGTAACTTTTCAACTGGTCAACTGTTTATCGAAGTTAAGCTTTCTTCTATAACCCTAAACGTTGTAACAACCGTTTAGCAAAATTTTCCGAAAACGAAACAATTCCACTCCGTGAGTTTT
The DNA here is from genome assembly GCF_042242935.1 of Bactrocera oleae. Lineage (NCBI taxonomy): Eukaryota > Metazoa > Arthropoda > Insecta > Diptera > Tephritidae > Bactrocera > Bactrocera oleae. Next base: position 98,800,402 of record NC_091536.1, read on the forward strand.
CGGAACTGGTTTACACAACCATTTCGAAGTGTATCTTTAGTTAATAATTATATTCTGAGAACATAACTTTCGTAAGATTCATTAATTTGAAATTTAAAAGAGTAGAACGCCCCGGACCTGCTGGGATAAATGCAAAATCGATCACTATGCATACAATTTGCTGAATATAAGTCGCTCTAACTTGTATGTGTTCAGAGAGCATATGCATAATGATTTCAAACTCAGCAAGACACAAAAATTAATTCATATATTCCAAGCATTTTTTCAAATGCAAACTAATTTTTTATGCTTTTAGTTGGTAGACATTGAAAGAAATCAGCTCGAATGCTACTTTCGTATGTCTCTCTGCTTTTTCATCTGGATATTCCAAGTATTCTTCTAGACGGTTGCGTCGCTGTTGCACTGAAAAATTGACGGGAGCTTACTTACGTCAAACCATAACAGGAAGCTTAAAAACACTGTCAACTTAGCTTCAGCAGGAAACATACGAAAGTTCGTGGCAATGCGGGAGAGACATGTATTGCACATTTAAATTCGCAGAGCAGTCGGTGAAGTTGGGGGTTTCGCTAGTCTATTTGTCATGCAAATTGAAGTACACTTGGCTGGCATGACATTATTACAGACGAACCAGCAGAAATGGCATAATGAAGGATGGTGGAAACAATGCAAAAATGGTAAAATAAGACGATGGAAAGTTATAATTTCACATATTTGAGTTGAAGTAAATTACAAAACTTTTTTATTTGAAATTTTTTTAAAATGTTCAAGAAAATAACTTAAATGATGTTTGTTCAACTGCCGAAGTTGAGAGCGTTGCTTGGGTGAGAATCTGCCGATTGTAGGATGGTGGCAGACGATGGTTTTGTACAAAATATGTATCGGTTTTTTAAATGAAGAATGTCACCGATCCAGGCTTTTGTAACCCTGATTTCGAATCATGTGATTGAAAAGTTTAGTTTGTTTTCTGCCAATCGCCAGTTATGGCTTTTCACTGAATTTACTGAGCTTTCAGTATCACCGTGCGAGAGTTAAGTGACTGCAATTTACAGAGGAATAATTAAGCATATGATGGCGAATTCAGTGCACAATAACAATAACAATGACAGCGCCAATGAAATAACAACTAAAAATCAATATTGGCTCATTAAGTAGACTAACGAAAGCTGCAATAACTCTGAATTGAACTTAACTGAACTGCCCTGCCCTGCTGCTTCAATGCCTCGTCAATGCTTCACGCTTGGTTGCTCACAGTTCACTGCTGGCGGTTGGCTGGATGAGGTTGTAAATTTAATGGGAGTAACATTGCTCGATATGCGCCATGTACGGTTGAATCAAGCGAACTGTAATGGGTCTGTACATAAACAGCACAAATCCTAGCCCGTGTCAAGAAGTTTCAGTCGACGAAACTGCACTGCAGAGAACAATATTATTGACAGCCGTCGGCATGATTCGTTCCATCAACAATCAGACCAGACAAACTAGCTGTGCTGCCATTATGAGCTGAAAGCACCAGTAGCAAGCTGGATGAACGCAGAGGGATAAAGAACGCGCGGTGGGTTGTGTCAATAAACTTAAAATTTTCTTGCTGAGCTGGGCGCTCACTTTCATAGATGATAACTGCAACCGCAATGAAACAGGCAACCACAGGGCATTTGAGCTTGTGTGTGCTGCGGTATTATGCTCATGGTCCAATAGATGTTTACATTTCAACTTTTGCAGCAACAATGGAAATAATCGGCTTTGATTTCACAAATTTTGGATTTTGAAACTCAGAGCAAACAAACGGACTAACAATAAAGTGGATTTGAATTTACTTCACAAAGCTTGAAAGGCAAAACTTAAAGTGTATTTTTCAGATATAACTTCATTTTGAATATTTGCAGAAAAAGATAATATGAAATTTAATGCATTTACAATATTTCGTTTGAAGTGAATACCCTCATGTGTTTGAAGTTATCGATTTTTAGAAAACATTATATAATTCCAGTCTTGGCTCACAGAAAAAGCTTATTCTTATTAATATAATTCCAATTGGTTTTGCGTTCTTTTAGTGTGTATGCCTCAATTCTTCATCTCTTTTACTTCTTTGTACATCTCTCTGACGTCTAATAGTCTATACCGAAAGTTTTCAATAAATACTTTGCTAATGGCAGCCGATGGCTGCTTAGACTCATACGCGCACATAGGGCTGACATTGTTGAGTAAAAGAAGACTTTTACTTCCGCATATTTGGACACACGCTTACCGAATCGAATGTTGTTGGCACACACTGCGCATAAGTTTATTGCCAAAGATGGCTGTCTTGTAGCCGGACAGTCTGGTAGGAGAGACCAAAATTTCCCTTGAATGAGTGGTTGTGTGCAGGGGCCGCTCGTTAGCTCTACAGGGGGTAGACTTTTTTCTGCTGAAACATATGAACTGATTAATCCACGTGCTAGCAAGGGGCACGTGCGAATGTGTGCGTGTTCAAATATGTCCGTAAGCGCATGGGCGCTTTTAGCCTTGAATTATGACATTGACAATGGTTGTACGTTGATTTTATTTTAACTCTTATTTACTGACCATGAGAACGAACTAAGCTTGCGAGGTGTCGAAGGCGTGTGTGGCAGCGGTGGCGAAGTGAGCGAGTGATGAAGCGTACGAAAAGGCAAATCGATACCCACAAAGCGGTAGGTGAAAGGACATATAAATATTGCAGTGTTCTTGAAATTAAAGATACGCCAACATAACCACGCAAGAAAATATGGATTGGCTGAGTTAAAGGTCGCGCTTTTGTGAAGGCAATCGCACACGAGGGCTGCCATGGGCTCTTCGTAGCTTATACTGATGAACATACTCATTTTCATACCGAGCGCTCTTTTAAAATAACGCTTATTTATATACATATTTATGTATATATATGTTATATATGGGATATATTATATGTATGTATGTACTTCATTTTTATTGAGAACCATTCAAGAATTCCGAAAAACCAATAACTGTAATTTGAAAATCGTCGCGTAGCAAAGTTTAATCAGCTAATGGAAATGCCGTCTTCACACCTGAAAAAATTGAACATATAAATTTAAAATTATACATTTCCATCAATTTGAAAGCTTGTTGCTTGTAGTTGGAGTGATATTTGGAATATTATTATGGCAGCCATATTTGCATTCACCAGGGATGCTGGAAGTTCGGTCTTTTCAGAGATGGAAAGTAAGTATAGGAAACTGTTGCTTTCTATCCCCCTATTTCTTTTCAAGTAACCGAGTCTCTCAGTCTTTTACATTTCTTTAACAAGGACTGACTGGTACCGTAACATTAACATGAAATAGAGGAATAAATTAACTTTTAGTGTTACTTCGCACTACGGTCACCTCCCAGTTGGTGCATACTGGGAAACGCTAAATGTCTTCTGACATTCACGGCCTTATCAACTCCTGAATTGGAATTGAGCTTGGACACCAACTATGATTAGAAATTAAAGTTTTTTTTTTGATTTCGGTCTGAATCCTGGGCTGGTAGTTGTGACATTCTGCCACCTAAGTTTGCTGAGGTGACATGCAGCAGAAATAGTTGGTGGGCTAATATCGCAATGGCCTCCGTCTTGTTAAAACCATGGCAGGCCTCAGAGTACGTTCCCCCATCATCATAGTTGGTGTGGTAGGTGTTGGTTGAGGACGGTGTCAACCCTCGTCTTCGACCTGTGACATAAAACCATTAAAGGCGACTAGGCAGTGGGGGAGCGTAGGATCCAGAGTGACGGAACCAGCACTCGCTAAGGCTAGTAATGAGGCCGGTGCACTTTCTATCTCGGGTACAGCTATGCTTATCCTACAAGGGAAGAAAAAGGCTGCTCAAGTCGGTAGTAGAAATCTAGTACCGTTAGGGTACCCTCTGCCAGAATCATGAGCAGAACTACGAACAAAAATAGGAAGCGGGACATACCGGCCAGGAAACAGAAGACGGATCGATGTTTGGCAGCCAAAATTCTGGTGCGCTACGGTGATAGACAGGCTGAGCAGGAATCTGTCCAGCATGCCACTAAATAGCAAAGGGGCAAAGGTCACTTCAGTGTGAAGCCTCTGCTGTCACCAGTTTTTGTGGTGCATTACGAACCACTTCAACTATGGCATTGAACGTCTTGCTGCATATAGCCGCAGGGTGTATGGCGGTGAAATTCAGACTTAGAGAATCTGAGTACTTAGATGACTGCGAGCCTGGGCACTCTGAAATCCTCGCACACTTTGATTTAATACTTGGATTACCTGATCGCTGAGTCTAGCCTTGGCTAGGTATGGCTTAACAGTCTAAGTGTGATCCTCCGCCGTGGGATCAGTTGCGGACAGTGAGCGAGCTCAAAGCTCGTATAGCCGTTCGGTTTTCGGAGTGAATGCACACCTCTTTGAAGGAAGCTGGACTTCGGAGCAGTACATTTACTGCTGCCTTGATGGCAGCCAACTTCGCTTAAAAGACGCTACAGTGGTTTGGTAGTCTGAAACTAAAGTCGATAAAGAGCCCCCGACAGAAGACTCCACCACCTATTCTCCCGCCTAACCCCCACCTAACCTCCATCTATCCGTTAAAAAGCTCACTTCATCCCATTAAGACGCAGGAGAAGTCAGAAAATTTAGTGTGCAATTTTCAGATTCTTTGAGCTTTAAAGGAGCCGGCAACGAAGTCAATAGTACATAAATATATACCGCATTGCCATGTCACTTCTATATCGGTAAATCTCTAATAAATTGTGTTATTTATTAAACCAACTACACATATAAGTACCTGTGTCTGTAGGTGTGGCTAAATTCAATAGTAGCTTTATATGTATGTATGTGTGTCGAAACAGGAAAGCAAACGATTTCTAAGTGACAAGAAATCAAATAAAATCATTATTGATTGAGAAGTCGACCAGTAGCATTGCTGTTGTTGTCTCTTTACCTTCACATAATACCGTCATCCTATCATACTTGCACGTTCGTGCAGAGATATAAACGTCTACGTGTGACACGCGTAAGCAACTGCATGGAAGTGGAATTTTTTTAGGAAATTTGTGGTTGGAAGATTTTTCGTTCGGTGTGGCGGTGTGGGCAGCGGAAGAGCAACAGTTATCAAACAAATTTTTGTAGAAATTCAATTAGATAGAACTTAAAGTTCCATTGCGGTCATTCCATTTGGATAAGTATTCAAATAAACAAATATACATACGGATACATTCTGTATATATAAATATATGTCGTCTGACTACAAATTATATGCGACCCAGCATAACTTGCAATAAGAAACCACAAAAGCATAAGTTTGGTTAAAGCATCAGTGTTGACGTTAAAACTTACCACTTCGCCTACCACTGTATTATCCTTTGATGTGAGGAATAACCGATTCGTTCGTTTGAGAGGCGAGCGTCTCCAATAAGGTCAAATCAACTGTCTCAAAGTTCTTCACTTTGTTTCCAAACTTCGCTCGCACGTTTCGTGTTGTTGTAGACGGATTTCCAATCGAGGACCCAACCTGCCGGGCTCTGTGTCAAACTTACGATTCCTTCATACGAGTGCTTATGTAACATAGTATCAATACATACATTTATTTGTGCGTATGAAACGTTCGGACCCAAATGAAAGTCTCCTAGGAGAGCACAAATACCATAAAAATTCGTATTCACGTAAATATACATCACACATACGAAAGCAAATAGCTCATATGCACACATAGATGGAAGTCGACTTGTAATTGAATTGTTCGTAAGAAACCACCTCTGAGCATGTCTACAAATGTGCCATCGCACTTTACCTAATTACTCACCGTTACACACCATAAATACGCTGTGTGCGCCGGTATTTCGAGCATTTCACTTTTAAATGCCAAGAATTTCACATTTTCAATCGAAAGTGAAGTTTGAAATTATTCGCCACTTTCTAGTTTATTCATTCTCGGGCCATAAATGCTATGCGAAAGATATTTGCAAAGCAATTAAAGTAATTGAATTTTTTGATTCTTAGTGCAAGGAACATATATTTTGAGCAAAAAAGTGATGCATTGGCAAAGTTATTCGAAGGAAAGAGCACTTTCAGTCTAGCGCTTCAGTTCGCTTGTTAAGTTAGTTAAATTTATTTTATTTTATTATTCATTTACATTACTTAGATAAATAAGGTTATTACTGTAGTTTTTGTGAAACTCTAATAAACCTCTGCGGTTCTCCATAACAAGCTTTGCTGGATGTCCTAGTTCACAAGCCGTTTCAAGGATTTTATTCGGCAATGTTTAATTTATTTTAGTGACGTCGTATAGGCCTGGAATGAAGGAACACAAGTAGGTTTCAGTTTTCCGAAATTCCGCTTAAAACTGATTTCCAACTCCGTTAAATACGAGCTATTCGTTTGTTTATTTGAAAGTATATGCGACATTTTGTACACATGTTAATATCAAAATTTCGCTGGAACCCTTGCGGCTCATTCAATGGCTTCAACAACAAGTAAGTTTTATGGTTGGCAGCAGCGGAAACTCAATTTAAATTTGATTCGAATGCAAATACATGAATTAAACGCATGCCCCCGTTTTGGTATGGAAATTGGTTGCGTGTGCGTATGTGTGTGTATGTTGTGGTTTCAAAGTCAATTTATTATGGCAATCCTTAACGCGTACAAAACTGACGCGCTGCAGTAATCTCACTTAAAGTGTACCCCTCCGTACACAAAATAATGCACATACACTCCTAGCAGGAAGTTACTGGCGTAATCCATTGCGTTCCCATCACTTTAAGGTGGCTGCAGAGTGAACTCTCAAAGTCGAGCCCAGCGCAAGGCTGATTTCGATCAGCACTGTACGATTTTAGATACCGCAGAGTGGATGCCATTAACGCTTCAAAACGTTTTTTCGCATTGATTCCACTCTGCGGTGCCTGCCCGATTTGAATTAATTTTGAGTGAAGCATTTCCTCAGTTTTGAGCTCGGCTCGGCTTTCCGCGTTTACTCTGATCTATGGTATTCGCTATTAGTAGGGTTCATCTTGCCGAAATTGTAGGAACTCTTTTCGGAAATTGTCCAACATGCGTACATACGCTAAGGCTGAAAACATTGTCGGCCACTAATTAGAAAGTTGAATAGAGGAAGGTGAGTTGGAAATATCCTGGCACTTTCTGCTCAATTGCCGAGCTCTTTTAAGACTGAGAGTGAAACATCTCGGCAGTCATATTCACGACGAACCTAATGTTATATCCGGAATCGATATTAGCCGTCTCAACAAATTTGTGTCAGGCTCAAAACGCAGTGTCGCTTTTTGAGAGGTTTTTCGATCAATACGCGCTTTCAACTGTTCAAATGATATCCGTTTTAGTGTAGACCTTTTAACCTAATCTAATTTAACCAAAGTAATTTATCTCAATCACTATTTTTTTATTGCCCAATATTCATTTATTAGCTGTGAAATCAATTTCATGCTCGGCGCAGAGATTAAGGGAATTATTTGGAATCTTTACAATTAACTCTTAATATTATATTAAATTCGAAATAGTTTTAAGGTACCAAAAAGTTATAAAATTTTATAATTCTGTTTAGCTCCTCAATGCTGAGCAGTTCGAGAATTCCTAATGGGTAATTGCATTGAACAGTGAATAGGTATGTAACAAAGTAGATGTGGAATAAGCGGGTGGTGCAGGATGTGGTTGGAAACACACACTAATGAAATAAACCTAGCAAATATCACGCTTAAAGTGCAAAATGCAAACGCTATTGCATAAATAAATCATTTTAAATTAGTTTTTAGCGCTTTAAAATGCCCACTGATATTCGCAAGCATTTGAGGGCTGAGTTTAAGTTGTTGTTCAATATTGATATTCCGCTTGAATTCCAGTAACGCGAAGCACACTTTTTGGCGTTTTAACTGCGAAATACGAATACTCTATCTATCATAATTAATTTAATATTGGCATGAATAAAGGACGAATCATTTTTAGTCCTTTGCATGCCGTGAGAATATAAAGGATATTAAATAATATGTTTTCTCAAGTTCGCATGTATTCGCCTGAAAAAGAACGAGCTTTCCTTGGTCAGTTTAGATTTGCGACTTCATATGAATTTTGTTTTATTTTTGGGATTATATTCAGAGGTATATACTCGCTCGCTGTTGGAGTTGAAAAAGAAAATTTACAAATATTTGTTTAACATATATATATATATGCATGTACATATGTATGCTGCCCTTATATAAATAATTCGATTATTATTCATTTTTGCTTTGCAAGATTTGGAAATATTTTATCCTTGACAACCAACTTGTGTTGGATAAATAGGGTCGATATTGAATATTCAAATGTAGATACATCTGTGAGTAAGTGTGCATCTTTATATTTCCAATTAAAATCTCTTTGCTCCTTTGGGACTTGTAACATTTTCAGAATTGGTCGATTCTTCGTATAAAACTAGAAGAAGATTAAGAAAGAGATAAAAACTCAAAATTACTGCAAATGGCATGAGAGAAAAGCCGAAAAATGCTTAATGTTTTTAATATGAAAGGCTGGCAGCTGTAAATGTGTGTGTGGTGTAGTATTACTGGCAAGATTAATTTTTGTGAAGTTCATTTATGCGCCTAATTAGGTGAAATTGGAAGCATTTGACTTTAATGAGTTCGCAACAATTTGAAAGAGTTGTAAAAATACGCGAGAGATAATGATATCTGCTTGTGAAAACATTAGGAATGCAAAATAGTTATTACTCATTATTTAAAGAATTTCTCTTTAATTGTTGAAAATGTTGAAATCACTGTCATTCTCGTGCCTTTTGTTTATTTTTTTGGAAAAAGGTTGCTTAAATTTTTTGTGAAGGCGAATAGGTTAGTCAAATAATTGAAAGGGGTGGCTAAATTGAGAAAATCAGTTGTAAATATGTGCACTTAGATATATTATTAGCTAGCCCACAATGGCAGCTTAGTGCCTTACTAAGTATAATATTTACCTAAGTGGCACATTAAATTCCTCATACGCTGTGTAGGACCTTAGTGGAATTTTCAGCTTAATTTACTCATATGCCATGTGTGTCTTAAGTGGGGCTCATATTTCACTTGTTTGAAGGGTGGGCGGAAGTGGGCCAGCAGGCGGATGGCAGTTTGGGGGGGCCAGTCAGCCAGCTTGTATCCAGAGTTGCCATGTTGTGCGTTTGGTAAGGTTGCATTTGAATGCCAAACAACGCTTGTTTTCTCTTGAAACATGAACACAAACCAGATGACAACAAATTCAAGTGCGACCAGAAAACTCCCATCCCTCTACACGCACACATAAATGCCTGCAAGTAGTTGTTAAAATTCACCAAAAATAGTGAAAATAAAAGTTCCAGCAGCCGAGAGGGGCATGGCGAGGTACGAGGAGGGAGAAGTGAGCGTGCGAACTTGAATGACTCTGTACACGTACGAGAATGCGTGGAAACAGCCATGGCCACTGCTTCATGTGGCAACAATTTCGGCAACTTAGTTTTATTTGGGCGCATTTGGTTGGCTTGCTGCACGCAGCAGAGCAGCGCACAACAAAAGTGAAATTGAAAACATAAACGACAGCAATTTCGGAAATACAGGTGGTCGGAGCCAAGAGCCATCATCAAAGGGCTGTGGGAAAATGTACCGTTAGCTATGACATTGCCTTTAGATTTTGGCGTTTTACTCGTAGCTGTTGGCAATGCAAATGGCGTATCTCTTGCAGCTGGCCAACCAGATAAGGCGGCGTATGAAATGGAGCCACATATTTTTAAGGCTCCGATCCACCGAACATATACACATGCATTTAAAACTGGCGAGAATGCATAAAAATTGAAAAGCCATGGCTGACCGTTGGTGAGTTTCAAAAGGGGTAAGGGGACAAGGTTTAGGCTACATGCAACATGAATTTGAAAAGAAAGAGAGCAAAGCCACATGCATGCTGGAGATTAGTTTTTGTTCAATAAATGTGTACAGATATAAATATATGTATATAGAGAGAGTGTTAGTTTTGTATACACACTAGAATTGCTCCGGAGCCTGCGGTGCAAACAAATCCATATTTTCCGTGGTTACTTTCACAGCCAGCTGACGCTCTTTGGCGGCCCCTTGACAATGGTAGTGTCACGATGCCGCTGTGTTCCCTGGAATTGCTCATATGTACACGCGAATCATTCAAAATGTACATATTTGCTGTATGTGTTTATGAGAGTACGAAAAATTCATCATCTGCATAACAAAAAGTTGGCAGTTAGCCAGCAAGACCAAAGCTGCCACTGTTGCCAACGATTGCGCTGCCAAATTATATTGGCAGACGCACACTCACACACCAAATACGCACATACACTTAACAAATTTGTGGAAATGAACAAGCTTATTAATGCTGACTGGCTGGATTTCACATCGGTTGTCTGGCAGCGCCTGGCATTGGCATTGCCTTGTTGTGTAATCCTCCGCCCGACGAGACTGAAAGCAGCAGAACAGCAGCAGACAGAAGCGGGAAGTCATGGCATGGAAAATATGAAATGAATTGAAAATTAAAAATGAAATGGAAATATGAAATTAACGGAGTTATGGAGAATGGCGGATGTTCAAAAAAGTGAAAGTTGGGAAAAACTAGAAATGTAGGGCCCACAACCACTATCACGGGGATTATAAAAAAGTGACGTCGGATTTAGAAAAATGGATCTGACAATCAGGAAAGCGCGAGTGTTAAAAATCACTGATCTAGACCGGACTTTACCAGTACCTACTCAGGAGAGAATATCGAGATTAGAAAAATTTAATTTGTCAAACAAGTTTTTTTGTTTAGAAAAATTCTATGAAGTGATCCAACTAAACGCGGGGTACAGTTGCGCCGTAGTTAAACAGGACTTGTCTATACCTCGCTGAAATAGTCTGCTTCAGTTGTTGTTGTTGTTGTAACAACATACCAGTGGCTTGTTTTATTAGATTTCCATGCCTGACTTTATTACAAATTAATATTAACGCATGAAAAATGAGTAGAAATATTAAATAATGAATTTGCGAAATCGAATAATGCTACCCATTAGCCAATAGCTAAATTAATAAGTGAAATTTCGTAAAAAAATGTTGTCATTGCAAACACATATTCAAATAATCAGTGCCTGAGGCACGACAAAATGAACTGGCCAAGCAGTCCAAAGCACAGTTATTTCGAAAGAATCCCGGAATGCCAACTAATGCTTCAATTAAAGTCCATCGGCCTTATTACTTATAACGTAAACTTGCAAAACTTGCAGAAATGACTCGCGCAATAGCAGCAGAAATCTCAGCTTAACATTCGTGCGGAATTCGAATGAGTTGTTGCGTTGTTTCTGTAACTTGCGTGTCGTCGTATGTGTTGGCCATATTATTACCGTCTGTTATTGAGAGAGTGTGTACTGGGAGCAGAGTAGCGGTTTCGATGACCTGAAGTGGAGTGTGTGCGTGTAATGGCAATCGTGCATGCTAAGGTATAATTTAATTTTGCTAACGAACTTTGGCTATTTTTGGCAGCGGCCTAAAAGAAAGACGAAAATGTCCGAATGTCGTCAACCTGATCGCACATTCATACATACTAGTACACATATAAATTAATTAACATTATTTGGAATATAGGTGTGTAATACTAAACATTGTGCTAAAAGACAGGATCTATATATAATAATGCGGTTTTAATAAAGTGAACAATTTGTATATTCAGAATATCCTGTGCAAAAATTAAGTTCACGATATACAGGGCGCACTGTATATTTAAATTGGAATTTGATTTTTTTTATTTCCACGTGTACTCAAATATGTATATTTTAATACGGTTAAATCTTGCAGAGTTGTATTCTCCTGGAATTTGCATTTCGCATTCAAATTGTGCGAGTTTAAAAATCGAACAGCTTGACTTGCAAGTAAAGTGGTAGCTTTTGAAAGCTATCATATCATCTACAAATATAAAAAATTTTATTTTTCACTTTTACCTCCATGAGCTTTCCGTGCTTTCCACACTTCTTGTACAATGTATCTAAGTGCTTTTCTTTAATAAAGACATTCGTGGTAAATTAACTTTTTTCAGGGTTATCATTTCGTAAGTTAGAGTTCAATAACCAACGCTCCGCAATCGAGAAGAAAATCTAAAATCATTGCCACGGTGACAATAAAAGCAAACAATAACAGTTAGCAGCTTTTACGTCGGGAACTTGAGGCAAGAACAAATGGATTGTGCTTATAGTTAAAACATCGCGGTGGAAGGCGGGAAGGTGCCATGCCTCCCGTCTCATGATATGTTTTGCAGTTAGACTGTGGCGACGTTGCAAGATATTGCTTCGATTGACAGCTAAAACAGCTAGGTTGACCACAAGCGAGACGAAAAGCAATTTAAATTTTTCTACTCAACAAAGTGAAAACTTTCGAGCAAGATAAAATAGTGGGAGGTAGGGCAAAAAACTGACCCATCAAAAGTTCGAATTAGCTATACTGTGGTGAGTGGAATAGAAGTGGATGACTTAGACTCATGCATGGAAGTTGGAGGCTGGCTGGCTGCGCTGGTTCCAGTTGGTTGAGCGGAAGTCAATCGAAACCACAAATACTAACTAAACTTGTTTACAGCAAGATGCTTTTCCGAGCAAAAGGGCGAGCGGTTTACTAAAAGTTAAAGCGTTGAAAGCATTTTAAATGTGACACAATAGTTATTGAAACACTCAAAAAAATAGTATTTTAAGCCACCACTGAAGACCATGTACTTAAAGAAAGCGGCATGCGAATATTTTTAAAAAAATTTTTAAGGTTTTATGTAGGCATAAGCACAAAGAAAATAAATAAAATAAATATGCAAATAATTGAGGGTGTTTGCTAAGCCTCTATTCCCTAAGTGAGCGGCTTACCACCTCAAAGTTTGATGAGCTGGCTGCGGATACTGGAAGTTACCTAAAATTAGTATGTATATTTCAATTTCGACCGTTACTTTGAGTTATTTTCTGATGTAATTAAATTTAGCTTTTCAACGAAAGAGGGCAGAAGAAACTGCTATTGAAAATTTTCAAACATATCCTCGCATATATAAGTGCAAAGGAGTATTTTTTATTTGGAATAATAGGCCGCTTGTGTGTCTTTGACTTGTTTCAAGGACAACAAAATTTCTATTTAATGTGTGGATATAAGACGTTTCAACTTTTTAATATTTTTGAAGCTTAAATGCATAGCTTAAATGATGTCAGTGTGTGTAAAAGCAAAGAAACCAGTTGTACTCTGAAGTGCTTACCCCTGAACATAAGGGTGTCGGATTGTTAGGAAAATCCCTAAACGACTTGAAAGAATTGTTACAAAGTGAAAAAAAGGTGCTTTTAGCAAAACTTCCCAACAACTAGCCAGCTGCTGATATTAAAATACTCGCTCAGCTATACCATAAATTGATTTTGGAAACGTTCCCTGAAGTTTAAATTTTTACCCCAAAAAAGGATCCAACGTAAACAAGCTCTTTATTTTAAATTTAAGTGCCGAAATCATTTTACCTTTTCCATGTATTTTATTAAACGGAATATTTTTTGATATTTTATTGTACATTAAGCAAGTGAACCTACAACTTTGAAAAAATTATGTTCTAATACATTTTTTTCTTTTTCCATAAAAACATACCTTTGAAGTTATACGCAGTTAAAATTATGCATAAAATGTACTGAGCATGCATACAGTACCATGTCGTATGAGCAACATGTCCGATCTCACGACAGTCGAATCTACGTAACCGGAACGAAGTCGGATTTTCAGGAATGTTTTCTGCGGCTACATCTACAAAAACAGCAACAAGTTATGTTTTAATCACTTGTATGAATGCTGAGTGCATTTGATGCATAACTTTAACTTTTGTAGAAATTTTTTTTTTTGGAATAAGGGACACCCTATTATACACTGACCTAGGCTGAAAGAAAGCGGGAATAAGGCAATGGCCAATGTGTCAAATCAAAAACGCCAAAAAAGCAAATTTAATAGGAATAATAAAAACTTCGTCCAACAACAGACCATCCCAAAAAAGTCAAATAGAAAAAAAGAAAACTGCGGAAATTTTCTGAGAGTGAAGATATTTGTAAATTGTATATTTGTGTCAAATATAAAAGGGTGTTTTAAGGAAAACGGGTTAATTGTATTGGCAGGCGTTTAAAAGTTTTGGACAAAAGGGCTCGTTTGTGCGCGAAGCGAGTAGTAGTAAGTATATAATTCGGACATGTACATACATATGTATATTTAAAAGTAATGTAAAAGTTTTGAAATCAAAAGTTGTGAGTTAAATACAGTGCCAAAAGGGACATTAAAAGCAAGTTATGCAAGCCTGGAGATTTATGTAATGCCTGTCGGTTGGCATTGAAGAATTATATAAATCATACAGCACTTTTCATTATTTAAGAATAGTGACTTAGAAATATTTTTTTGATTGTAAAAATTTAAGCATAATCCTTTTGGCAGTTTAGCTTCAAACTAAAAGTTGCTTTTCCAAAGATTGATTTGTAATTCACCTTTGTGTGTCGAGTACTGCTTTTCTGAAACCCTGTCATGCGTTTAGAGTATATTTTTAATTTTAGTTTTCTCGTGATGTGTTTTTAAATTTGATAAATCATTTTTGATAATAAAAAAAATAATAATTTAAAAAAATAGTTTTTAAAATTTCGTCACTAAGTTGAATTACATTCATTTGTAATGTTTATGTAAATCATGCTCTTAATCGCTTTACTGATACAAAGCCAATGTGCTAGAGATTTCATTTTTAATAAAATTTAGTATAACAAAATTACATGTCGCAAATCTGACATCAGATACACTTTGAACGCTCGCAGATACTTACCAAAGTTGTTTAACGTGAGAATGACAAGCGTTGATAATGATTTAATGCTTAATATGTAAAAGTGCTTATGGAAATTCAGAGATGCCAAGGGTACCAAGTGACTAAGTTTTTAAAGTTTTCTTTAATTTTTGGCCGTTATAAGAGAATATAGTTGTGGTCCTATTTTTGAGTTTGACGAGGCGACGCATTTGAGAATCAAAAGTAAAGAACCGTCGTGATAATCCACATTTTAATCCAATTTCGTTAGTTTTCCAACTTCCGAGTCGCTTCTATATTTGGTTCAAGTGAATTTTACAATAAGCTTTCCATAAGCCTCATTCACTTTTCTTCTTCTTTTTTTTGATATATGTCAAGTCTCCGCTTCATTGTTCCACCAATTTAATTTGCTTTCTTCTCCAGTTTATTGCTCAGCTAGTAGGCAGGCAAAAATGACAACCTTCACATGTTATAACTTCCAGTTATCTCTCTGAAATATTTATTAAATTTTTTATTTTTGTTTGCTGACGCCAAGCGATCTCCATAATAAGGGATATGAATAGGTACTAAAAGTGCGAGCCTACCGCGGTTTGACTCGTTCCGAAATTCAACTGAACCAATCACTTCCTAGCCTGACCTTTGGCTGTCAGCAGCTCGTTCCAATGCATGTATACATTTATTGGATTCATTTATATTTTACGTTTGCTCAAGCGTTCATACCAGCCTCTTGATCGTCTCTTCAGCCAATTTTGTAAATGAAAGGAATGCTTGATTGTTTGTTTGTTCATTGCTCATGATTGTTACATTTGAGTGCTTATGTCAGAGGTATATGTATGTTTGTGTGTTTACTTTGGCTTTTTCCAGGCCTTCGGACGAAATTCACCGGAATTTTTTGTCATTATTCAACACAGTTGAGCGTTAGGCAGTCATGCAAGTGAGTGATTTTTAATTGGACTAAGTACTTAATACGTTTTTGTAGCTTCGCACGTATTCTATGTACTAGCCTTTGCACGTTCATAAATATCGTAATTTACGAATTTAAATATTTTCACTACAAAATATTCTTTTTTTGAAGTTTGTTAGGGAAAAATAAAATATTTTTCGTGGAAAACTATTATGCGATGACTTTTCCGAAGTTTAAATTTGAAACATTTTGTTATTATTAATATGGTTAAGCGATCGCCTAAGGAGAGGGGAAATATTTTTTAGTAAAGCGTGTTTTTTCAAAGTATAGAGTTGTCTATGGGACTGACATGTACATTTGTTCAGTATACTTTGGCAAATTATCATGCAAAATTTACACTATACAAATGTTTAAGGCTTTCCAGAACACCGATTTTCTGCAGTCAACTTTCAGGACACTTATCAGATATTTCGTAATGCATAATTGTCTATCTAAGCAGGTTATCTACATTACGATGAATCGGCTTCTGTTCACTTTAACTATAATGCAATATTCTTTCAACACAAACGCACACTGTATGTATCGAACAAGTCTTCGCCACTGCAGAGGTTATCGATTCGACACCTTTTCTCCAACTTGACCTTTGACCGTCCATTATGTAGAAATTTTTTAAGACAGTTTCGGGCCTACACCCGTCCACCGAAACCTTTAATATTGACGATTTTATTTAGTTTTTGTGTATATAAAATATAAGTTTTATACCTTTAAACGGGCATGCTTAATCCTTCGGAACTGTAATGATATGAAAATTCTCATACATATGAATTCTACTTTGAATATTTGAAAGACACGCATATTTGCCCACTTTCATATGCGAAATCGGTTTGTGTTGCTGTGCAATTAAAACTCGCCCAGAGTAGTAAACTAAAGGGATTAAAACAAAGCGCATTATGGTCGCAACCTTTCAGAAATTGCTGCCTGAAGCCTTGCGATGACTGTTGTAGAGTTTGCCTGTCAGCTAAAAGGTTGGATAGCTGACTTGACATTATGAATGCTCGCCTTAATGCCAACGTGTCGTATGAGTGATGTGAATGAGATTACACACGTGGTTTATCCTGATATATTTGTGTTTTGTTTGCGAGTAAGCAGGCGTGTGAAAGTAATTAAATCTTAAGCATTTTAAATTTTTGTTTTCCTCTGCAGGGACAGGAAGGAGAAAGCGGGGCTGACTAGCGTCGTTAAAATAAGAATGTACTACATGTAAATATGTATTTACAAGTGATAAAGGAATGAGCGCTAATGAGCGAATATAAATGAAAAAGAGAGCAAATATATAGCGGACTTAGTATAAAATATACGGCTGCCTTTTACTAAATGATTCTGGGTCAAGAGGAGAACTTGAACTAAATCGCGATTAAAACCTTTTTCAATAAAGTTCATCTCACTTCAATGGTACATTGAATAACTTCAATTACAACCACACAAAGGAAATATTTCGAGAATTCTAAAAGGTGGTATTGGTTATTTTCGAACGGCGTTATTAGGATTACCGTACAATTTTCTCTCAAAGGTCATACAAATATTACATAATATTACATATTTTAAAATGTATAATATTATTATATTACTTATTGTTCCAGTGAACACTAGGTAAGAAATGGTACAGCTGTCGGTCTATATTGAAATCTGGAAGGTAAGGTTTTTATACTTGGTTCCTATTACAATTTTTTTCATTTTCTCGCTTCCCATACAAAGGCCCGTGTTTGAATAGTGTCTGTTAGCTGTGACTAAGCTGGCACTGAAAGCGGACTCATGTGGACTTTTGACTTAGCAAATAAAAATCTAACGCTTTGAGGCCCTATGTTCTACCTAGGCACTATGGAAAATTGTCTATACATATAAAATACTACAGTGCTGGCGATGCAAGCGAAAATTCTAATTACGCTTAACAGACGACTTATCCTATTCATGGTGCGAATTACTGCCCGCGCACTTTTACCCAAGTTCACGCTTTCTGACAAAAGCGCGCTTTGCTGAAATTTCGCTCAAAAATGTTGGATGAATGCTGCAATTGTGTGTGCCACAAAATTTGCATGAATTTTCGAGTTTTTGTGCTTCACACCTAGTTTGCGCAGCGAAAGCTAGAAATTAAAGAAGAAGGGAACAGAGAAAGTCGGAACAAAGCAATGAAAGTTCAAAGATAATAATCAAGTGGCGTAACCTTGAAGGCAACGCGAAACCACAAACGAATGTATTCTGAATCTGAAAGCATTAAGATATGCTAATCTGGCCACAGCGCTCTTGGCTCTCGAGCACATTGTGGCTGAACTCGGAGCCAGCTGCGGAATGCAACTTGTGGGTCGCATTGACGATACCATATTAGCCTTAAAAGTTTTCTCTAGATAAATACACAATTGCCCAATAGTGGGCAAGCGCTTGAATTTATAATGCCTAAGGCTCTCACAGTAATGTCTAAATGTAAATTTATAGGAATGGTGGTTTATTTACTTATATAAGTAAAATAAATATATTATCGGTTTCTAGGTTCGCCTTGGGCGTAAGGTTTGCTGTTGTGTTGAAACTTTTTTTTTGAGGTCAATTGTGCTTTTGCTTTCCGACTAAAGTTTTACCAAAGTTAAAATTCCAGTTTATCAGTAGTTTTTATGAAAAATTTCCGGTTGGTGCTTAGAGTTTTTTGTTTGGACTACCAAAAGGAAGTAGTGTTTTGAGGTATCAAAAATGTTTCCATCGGGTTTTTTTACTTATATTTTGGTAGGTTTTTATTGAACTATAATTTATTTGCAAGACTGACTATTTATTGTTGAACGGATACAATTATTTCAGGAATAATGATCTAATTGGCTTTGCGTTTCAATTCGAAAAAAGTTTTTTTATATACGGGTTGGTTGAAAAGTTTCTGCGCTCGAAGTGAAAAAATACTGTTTTTGGTTTGAAATATATTTTTTATTCAATATAATCTCAATTATCTTCAACACACTTATTCCAATGATCCTCCAACAATTTTAGTCATTCCTATAATTACTTTCCGGAAGCTCTGCAAAATACCTGACAATAGCGTCTTCATCTTCGAAAATGGTTCTGATACTGTAACAGCCAATCAAAAACAATTTTGGTTGCCTTGATTCCGTCCCGGTAATGTCGATGCCAAAGATTTAGAACCATTTAACGTCAACACCAGGCCACATACATCGATAATGACTCGCCAGAAACTACGAGAATTTGGTTGGAAGCTTCTTATGCATCCATCTTATAGTTCAGACTTGACACCAAGTGAATACTACCAGTTGCTGTCCCAGGCGAAATCGGATAAGTTTTTACCATGCAAAATAAAACCTTCAATTTAATGCAAAATTAACATTTAGATTTGCTAAACAAATTCCCATATGTGTATTATAATTCTTAATTAATTTTATTTACCTCTGTAATAATTTCTATCCAATACCGCAAATAATTATTTACCACCGACTAGTTGAACAAATGGTATTGGTGGTGTAAAAAGGGAATTTTTTGTGATTCGAAATTTTAGGAGTATTCTCTGGTAGTCTGTATAAGGAATATTAGGGGCCTGAATTCATAGCGAGCTGGTGACATGCTGAGCGAACGACAGCTGCACGGATGTCACCAGCCCAATATTTTTGCACTCTGTAGGTTAAGTTAGTGAGTTCCTCTTTGCTTGCTGCGTAAAATACTGTTCGCCGAAATCAAATCGAAGTATGCTGTTGATCCCAATGTTACCAATCAGCAGACACCGCTCACAATATCCAAGAGTATTGTACACATTATAAATAATTAATTACGTGCGTATATGAACTTGAAAGTTTGTAAGTGGCAACCCGTGTAAGGTAGTATGTAAAATGGAATAAGCGCAAAAGGAAATTCCAGAAATACTTGCCTAAATTGGGAAATGCCGAAAGTGTCAGTTCGAGTAGTGATTGAAGGAGATTGAAAATCTGTTTGACAAGAGATTTGTGCCTGCGTTGAATGTGCGGAGCATCGCTGGGCAGATTGACAGCCCCGGAAAGGGAGAGATGGAGGATAATACGAAGGTGAGAAAGCAAATGGAAGCAAAAACTCATTACGTGTATTTAAGGTTGTTACCTTGCGGAGGGTCAGACGAGCATAAAAAGTTTGACCCCCAGTTGAAATCTTATTTCAAAACTCGCCGAAAGCGTTTAAGAATGCAGAGGCGAAGGCAAGCCACAAACTTGTTTAAAAGTACGAAACCGTCTACGCAATGAAAATTTAATTTAACTACACATTCTTTATTGCTTTATAAGCAGCTTATTGTGCTTTAAAAGCGGAAACTCACTCGGTCATCATAAACGAGGCAACCGCAAAATCTGGAACTTTTCAAACTATTCCTCACGAACGAGTAATACTTCAACTTTTATGTTATGTGTAAAGTTTTGCTATCAAAATATTTAAGTGTGTGTTTGACATTGACACTAACCACAGCCAGCTTATAATCTCGACAGCTTTGGTTTGAAGTTTTATTTGCCTAGATTGTCTTAATCCTGATGTCACTAAAATTTCAAGTGCCACAACTGGCAAAATAAATGATCGTTACAACGTTATGTAACGAATGACTACTTGCTCAGCTCCCCTATGAATACAAGAGTGAGCGTTACTATTTCTCTGCTCACTGCGAAGTGAATTCGTAGCAAAAGTTGATCATCGAATACCAAAATAATAATAAATGAAAATAAGGAAGTTTGATCCTATTCGATTTCAAAATTGTTTGTTTTATTTACGAATTAGAAGAAATTAGATAATGTGAATATAGCTGTTTTTAAAAGGTTCATTGTCGATACAGCGGTTAACTTTCCAATTATTTGATACAAAGCGGATAAGATTCGACTCAGTTTGTCTTGTAGCTACAGGTTTCTTAAAGAATGGTGCAAAATTACTGTTACTTCTGCTTTGTGTGTATTTTGTATTTTGGTGATCGATTTAGTGAATTTGGTTATACATCTACTTCTAAGTCAATTTAAAGTGAAAGCAAGCTTAATGATCTCTGCCTATAAGATGGTATTATGCCCATTTAGACTTTCTGTAGTAATTTCACAAACAAACTCACCTGATAAGGATTTTCTTGCTAACCTCACCGCAGTCTTTGTAGACGTTGTATCATATCTCCTATTCACCGTTACGCTGCTAAGTTTTGCATCCTGGCACACACACTTGCTCTTGTCTTCTAGTCCACTTTAAGTGCTTCACTATGTTTCCACTGACACACTTACTAACTCATGTACTTTAAGTGCTTTTGTTTCATTGTTTACAGCAAGCGCACACTTTGTATGTGTGCGTACTTGACATTTATTGTTCACCTGCGAACAACTTCCACCACCTTCTCTATATTGTCTTCGCACATATTCACACGTGCGGCTACTCTGGAGTATATTTTGTATTTATTTACATTAAAGTCCTTCAAGTTTCTTTTTTGGTTTCAACGCTCGAGTTCAGCCCGCTTCACCGCCTCTTCTGGCTGCTGTGCCTCCAACGTGTTAATGTCGGCAAAATTGACTGCACCACGTTTATGCGGTGACGATGAGCTTTCACTTTTTGTTTAAACGTTTTTCAATATCGTCTTTTCGTTCGGTTTTTCTAAAAGTCTTTAATAATCGTTACGCTTGATAAAGTGTCTGCGGTTGTGACACGTCTTGGCGGTGTGCGGGGTTGCACTGTGTTTGTCGTTCATTTTTCCATCACTCGTTTTAGTTGGTCGTTGTGCACCTAAAGCCTGCCCATTGTTGTTAGTTTTATTGAAAAATCGAAAACAATTAAATTTGTTATTAACACTGAACTTGTGCATCACAGAGTGGCGCCCACACACATTCACTCGCGAGTGTATGAGGCTCGCACGACCTCGGAGTCCCACTTTTTTTCAACATTCACACTCTTACACACACACATACGCCCCCACAACTATAGGTGAATGTATAAAAAACCGACTCATGTCTGTGCGCGCTCAAAAACGCGACCGACATACTTGCAAGAAGACCAAAGGAGAACAACTACAAAGCGAGTAAGGAAGCCCAGAGCGGAGCGCGAATGTGCTTTTTATATCCGGCGCACATTAAAAAGATAAAATGGTTTTATGGGTGGAAGAATTAAATTTTTCTGTGCCTTGTGTTTGAAACCACTAAAAGAAGGCTCTCCTAATACTCTTCATAGGCCGCAAATCGCCTTATGTTTTTGTTTAATAAAAAGTTTTTTTTAATAATAAGTATCAATGAGAAGCTCAAAAGTAACGTATCAGACGGACCATTAAAAATTGCTTTTCTCAGTTGGCCATCTCTGTATAACCGACTTGAAACGATTTTCGAGTGAATGGAATACCCTTGCGCCTTTGGTTGTGCACGTGTATGAAGTTACACTCGTAAACCAGTGGAACGTGCAAAGCGTTAAAGGGTATAAAAAATCGATCGTTCGCGTTGTCGCTGTCGTTTTATCGCCTTCCTCCGTTCTTTTCTATTTTGCCACATGTTTTTGCTTTAATTGTGTTTGTTGTTGCTGACATTCGCGTGCACTGCCGCATTTTAAGTTGCATATGTAGTAGTAATACAAGTATTCCATTATTCCGCTTATATTGTGTGTTTTGTTTGCCGCTGTGAGGTTGCCTCACTAAAGGACACGGTTTTTGCCCTTTGGGATGAGTTTTCCAGCATTGCGGACTCTGCTCAGTTATGTCAGCTGTTATGGCCTAGTTTTAATGTACCGGTTCGTAAGGCTTTGCATTTTTTATCATTATTGAATCCATTTTAGTAATTTTATTTGTTTGGATACATAGCTCTGATTGTTGTTAATTTTGCCTCGCCTATGCCTCGTTCCTTTTATTTAACACAGTTGACTTAGAGCGTGCCATAACATGTACACATACATACAAACACTAATATTTATATACCTATATACATACATACGTATAGGGCGAGGTAGCAGACCAACACAATGCCGCAACTTAGACTGCCTTTTCTAGCCTTCGGGATTTGGTAATTTTTCTTTTTTTCACGCCCTGCTTGCACTTCGAGAATCAGATTTACCCACCGTTCGGTTGCCTTTCTCTGTTTATATGGCAAAAATCCTGCGTTAGCCAAATCAGTTTGCTTTATGAGTTCTATAAATGTTGTTATTATTGACTAAGAGCCTTTAGCATTAGTTGCTATTATTGTTGTTGCCTATGAAGTCATAGTAATGTGAGTAAAGTATTTAGCGGTTAATTATTGCTCACACATACACAGCCACACGCGCTTTGGAGTGCCAATCGGAAACACATACAACCACATATATAACATTTTTGGAGGCACGGCGTTCACTTTGTTGTTGGTTTTTGGCGCTTGGCTTTGTCGGTTTTTAGTGTTTGCTTTATATGTTTCCATTATTTTCGTTACTATGGCATCACCATAGGCAAAGGGCGGTTAATACGTGACATACATACTTATGCGTTTTTCTTCAGATAAACATTTAAACCTAGATAAACCTAGAAAGGTCTACACTTGTCTACAAACATATGTTCTACTTGGATTGCATGTGCTGCTCTGACATATCCTCCGACAGTTTTGATTGACAGAGTAATATACACATCCTCACACACTCTCACGGTAACTTCAGCCGACGCGCAAGTTACCGCTTTAAATAGCGAGAACCGTTTACTAAAACACCGAATATCATGCGAGAGATGAAACATTCAACCACATACACTGTGTTTTTGTCGTTGCTGCAGTCAGCATTTCAACACTTAATCTCTTCATCTCTGGCACTTACTCACACTTGCGTATTCCACCACTGGTATGTGTGATTTGCGAACCTTTCAGTTCGATATCCTGTTGACGACTGAATTCGCCTCGCCGCCGTTAGGAATCCTGTTGCCCATTCGTTATGTATACCGCTGATTGTACCGTTATACTGATATATGGATATGACATACATTGTTACTATTGTATTTGAATGTTGCTCGAGCATTGTTTGTTTGTGTTTGTTTCCCTGCAGTTGTTGGTATTTGCTACACACTCGCACGTACACGCTCATTCACAAAATAACGGAAAGCTATTCGTGTGTGTAACCGTGCTATTGCGGCGAATTCCCTGTCGGGCTTTAGGCGCAGGTCGTGCCGCAAGTACTGCCTTCGTGAGAGCGGTGAGCGCGTTTACTTATCGATAGAACGTCGGTTAGTTTGAATTTTCGAATTAAATAGTGATTTGAAATCGCAGAGTTGAAATTAATAGGACATAATTATGAGAAATTCTAGTCAGTAATAAGTCAGTAGAAGGTAAGTTCACCCTAACAATCTGTGTGAAATGGTATGTAACTATTTCTTTAATAGCAGAAGTTGAAGGTTGCTACGTTACCTAATCTAAGAACTCCGAAACCCAGAGATGACAGAGACCATATTTTTGTTACTTCTTACTATCATAACTTTGTAATGTGGCTGCATTTCTTTCAATTTTTTTTTTCGGAAAGTTATGTAAGCAGGATTAACTTAACAAATAAAAGGGAAATAAATTTGTGTCTCATTTTATTACTTTGGCTACTTACTAAATATTAAATACATTTTTAAAATGCAACATTGTAATTAAGATTATGAAACATAGCTTCTAAGGAAACCGTTATGAACACATATCCGCACCTCAATATGTCCACTTTTCGATGCTCTCATCTTTCCCTCTCCACCTTATTTGACGTCTCTGAATTAGAAGACACTTGCCGCTATCGGTGTAAAACGTGCCATCACTACATGAGCTGTAGGCATTGGGCAGCGGGTATCAAAACATACCAAAGTTTTCAAATTGGTAGATTAAACATCTTTGTAAACGTTTATTGCAATAAAGAAACTCGAATTTTATTTAGTAGTTGCTGCTGCGACCAAATCAGCTCTTCGCAAAGAAATATTTGAGGGAATATTTCGATTTAAAATTTGCGTTGAATACTGTGTCAATATTTTGCTTTGATGTGGTCGAAGAGCGTAAGTTGCGAGAGCGTTCAACGGAACTGCGCACTAGTGTGGGAGAGCAGGGGCGCCCTCTCCGCGAACATTTCAGGGTGTATTTACATGTGATGTAATAAGAAAAAACAGCTGGAGTCCTTGGCAGCATATGAAAGCAGCTGCAGATGTCGCTCTAAATGTGTGCCAGTTACTGTTGATGTTGTTGTTATTGCTTTTAAGCTTGTTATTGCAGTTGAACCACTTTTGAATTTGTTTCGCTGACTTTGTTTGTGCTGGTTGGAGTATTTCAGCTGTTTATATTTGGATTTTGTGGCTTTTCGCGCATAAACTTAAGGATTTATGTATTTTCTGGGACGTATGCTTTTATTCCAAGCCTGTACCAAATACTTGCTTTCCATGCTCACGCAAAAGGCTTCACAGCTTATTTATTTTAAAATGGTGAACCAATTAATAAAGCAAAAATTAAAAGTTTGAGTAGAATAATATGAAAGATGGTGTGTGACGTCCTTCAAAAGGTTTAATGTTCCATGTTATTTGCAACGGAATTTGAAGCTAATAAAAGGATTTCTCTGAAAAGTGGAATTTAACTAAAAGGATAATACAAGAATTACATGTGAGTTCATGCATAAGTTGGAATTGATTGACCTTTTGTAACAACCATGCCTACTTTCGCTATAATATAATATACGTTTTCAAAGTTAACTACCCTACCTACCTGTACAGTGCAAGGTCAGACATTGACAAAAGCGTTGAAGTAAGACTTAGCACAATCACTGCTCCTAAAATGCAGCAACTCTGATTTTTGCTAAATTCTCAATCCCAAGTGAGTCCCAGTAAGCAACACAGAATGTATATATCACTTGTCTAAATGTTCATTGCATTTGATGCATAACTTTAAGTTCGTATAACTTTAAAAGAATGTTTTTATTAGAGTATAATTTTTGCAAAGTTGTAGGTTTATTTTTTATTACAATATATCAAAAAATCAACTCCTATCTACAAGGGAACAATATAATGATTTAGACACGGTTTACCATAAACTGAACATAAAGAACTTGTTAACATTGGATTTTTTTTAGGGTAAAACCTGAAAATTAAGGAGCGTCGGCAAAATAAAAAAAAAAGAAGTTTGTGTGCCTAAGCTCACAACGCCAAACATCAAAGAATGGTATCTAAGCTTTGAATATTTATACACGCACAATTATTCGTTTGTTTTTATATGTTGCTAAATTTTTTTTTGTAGTGGCATCCAAATCATTTCACATTTCCACTTTACTTGTTCACCCGCAATTGATTTTGGGCGCTGACATTCTTTCATCTTAAGTGACTTCCGCGCACCCCAAGAGACCAAATGTGTCATATTTCATTGTTTTTTTTATTCTATTTTCTATTGTTTTCCGTGACCCTTGTCTTTGATTGGTTTTATGGAATTTTATTGGTAAAAGTAATTGCTCCGTTCTTGCTCTAAGATTGTGTATAAATAAGTATATACAGAATGCCTTATGTATTTCATTTCGTTTCCGCCGTTGGCTGACGTCTGCGTCTATTTAATGAGACAATTCATTGAGTGATAGTCTATTACCTCGCTCTTGTCGGCATGGATTTCTTTAACCAAAACCAATTGATTGTAATCAATCATAACTAAATTATTTAGTTTGCCTAGAATTATTTTTAATAAGCGTCTATAAAATTGCAAAATTTTCATCCAAATGAAGAAAATATTATAATACCACCAAGACTTTTAAGACATTTTATCTCGGTAATATTTTTTGCCATAGAATTAGGACATGTGCTTATCCTTGAAAATACATTTAATGTCTTTGGAACTAAGTATTAGACTCTTAGTTTGGGCTTATATAAAGCTAATACAATCAAATGTTCACAATTACATTTCCTTTGCTGTACATTTACTGGGTTCTCCCTCTATGTTCATTTATGTATGTGTGTTTTACTCCAAATCTATATTTTTTTAATCAAAAACCACCCTTCCATCCAAAGTTGCAAGTTCGATCGTTCGACACCTTATTACCCATATACAATAGATTCAAAAGTAAAGTTGTGTATTTTTATTTTTTATGCATTGTTTTATTAATTAATAATCTATATTTTTTTGCATTATTAATTATGGTATTCTTTAGATGTTTTACACACATATTCACTAATTCAATTTTGTATATGTTAATCTTATAGTTTAATAGTTAAATAGTACTCCACTGTTAGTAATTTGTCTCACTTATTTGTAGAAATTTACAGCTAACAAAATAAATATTTATGTGTATGTGTATATATTAGAATAGCAATAAATAATTTGATGCTAACATATGTACGTATATATACAAAATTTTTGTAACACCTAATATATATATATACTTATCTCAGTAAATATTAATGAACGCATATTTGTACAACAAGCACAGGAAGTTTTCCGACTTCTATAACTTTTTACACTTTTGAAATGTTTTTGAAATTTTAGAGGCTAATTTGCTCCTCTGATTAGTATAGTTTAGTTATAAAAAATACATTAGAAAAATATCTACATACGTATACGTATATACATACTTATATATATGTGTGTACACAGAAACATAGCTTCATATTTAAGGTACAACTCAAACAATTTGATTGAATGCACTTTGTTTTGCTTTTATATTCTATTTATTCATACTTAACATACCGTTTATTTGGTTAGTTAAGGTGCGACTAGCATCACGTGATGACGTTTGTTTGTAAATACATCACATTACCACAATAAATACTATTTGATAAATAAAGTTATGCTTCAATAATGAAAGGATGCCGTTATGAGTTTTTGGCTTCGCTTTGCTGAAAGCTGTTTGATTCGCGCTCATTCCAACTGCACTACTATTTTTTCCAGTGCAAATATTTGCATAAATCATTGCCATTGCGTGCAAACACACACATCCACTGTGTGTTTTAGAGCTTTATAAAAAACACTCGTATAATTAACTGTGAAACTTAAATTTGTACATGAATATACGAGTAATCCGTTCGGCGTTTTTCGTAAATAAATCAGTGAGTAATTGATGGCGGTGCCGAGTTACACGATATCGGAATACATTTTACATTAATAAAAAAAAAAAAACAGCAAACAAAAGCAGTTGGTTTTTGCGCTACTTTTTTGTGCTAAATTTTAAAATTTTTTTGGCTCTTTGCAACATTTTATTCTCGATGGGTTTCTTGCTCTATTTATTTCATTTGTTGTTTATTTTTCGATGTGTTGTCGCATAAATTATAAAACTGAGGTAATAAATTTACAATTTAGCACTAGAATTCACACTGATATTCAATTTCTGAATGTTTTCCATGGAACCGTTAATATACGTCACTGCTGAAATTTTTATTCAAAAATTTTCTACGAAATGGATTTTTTTACATAGTGTTTTTTAAAACTTTCACTTCATTAAGCTTTTGAGTCACATGCCACAAAATTTAAAAACTTTTCGCACACACACATCCACATTTTTGCCGTTCGTTTGGCATCGCATTTGCTGGAATCAAGTTGCTGACTTATAAAGCGATTTGCAAGCCGTGCTTTGATGGCTACCCAGTCAACTTAATTCCAGGAATTGCAACGCAAACCTCTCGCCAGTGACTGAGATAATTAGATTTACTTTTATTTTGTGATGAGTTGCTTTAATGAGAATTGTTTTCTTAATTCCAAATTCGACGAATTTGTTGCACTAAGATTGGTTTAATGAAAGGAAGTGAAATATAATACAGAGCCGCGTTATGTTATTGTTTTTCAAAAATGTACACATAATTTTCCAAAGCTGTTGAATAGAGCAAGTTGTTCGCTGTATGTTTATTGATATTCTCAGATTTATGAAAGTGCAAAGAGTATATTGAAAAGTCGACTTATTGACTTATTAATGTAATTTGGGTGAAAGCGTTTTCAAAAATAATGAATGCTCGTGGAATGGTTTTTCTTAAAAAACAGAATTTATGTCAAAAATAGCTCTAAAACCATTTGTCGGAAGAAGATAAGGTTGGGAAGACTTGAAAGTGCCAGCATAACTTACAGAAGCGACAGCAGGCCAATTCTAGAAGCAAGGTTTTGCGAAATTCTTTTGGAAGCCACATTTACTACTTGTATTTATTGGTAATTGTCTTCTTTGTCTCCTAATAATTCTTTTATAATTGCATTGTCATTGATGCGTTTGTGTTGGTGAAACAACTGTTATTGCTTATTTGGTTTGGATCGGTTTGAAAGATTATGTTAATTTCAATATTTTGGATCTAGCAGAATTTCGAGTTTCTTGGAAGAGTTTCTCCTTTACGTATTTTGTTGCACGGCTTTCGGCTTTCGTAACACCACTAATGGAGCAGTCTGTGGCGCATATGTAAGTACATTTTTTTGTTACCTAATTTTGAATATGATTCTTTTACAGTCCGTTAAGTCAGTTTGAGATTGTTTCGAAGGTTTGCTTCTCGTGCACATTCAACATTTATGAGAGTTACGTAATTAGATTGCTTAAGATTTGATTTTTTGTTATCTTTCGCGTTTACATTACTTTGAATTTTCACTAAAACTAATCTATTAAAAGTTTTTGATTTCTATTTTTGGTACATTTTTGAATATTTCATTGTGGTAATTTCTGTTCTGTTTTGTTTTGCTAATTGTTATATGCATACTTCGTATAATTACCTAATATTCTCATTTATATATTAATAATAATTTATTAGCATAAATTTTGTTAATTGTTATTAGTCTCTCTTTTTCACTAAACAGATATATAACTAGTTAGTTGTTACTCATACAAACATATATACAAACAGATTACACAAACAATGTTGCCTAATGTTTATTGCTTTCGATTGTCACTAATTCAGTTTTTACATTTCTCTTCCTACTTACATTCGTATATGTTGGCTATTTTATGCTTCTTTTTTATTTTTTCGTTTGTTTTGTATTTTGTATTTGCATAGTGATTACTGCTAAAATACTCGTATGGTTAGTCTTCTAAGCATTTTACTGCGTTACTCGCCTTTCTATAAGCTATTTTTTATTGCTGTTGTTGTCAATTTTATAACTACATATGTTGTATTTTGAGAAAAGCCTTAAGCTTCTCAATATGAATTGTTATATAGTAAGTTGGCAGATTTTAGTAAGCTTTATATGTTTTGCTAAAAGAAAAAAAAAATTTTTTAACGGGTTTTTGTCTGGTTTATTTTTCAGCAATTTCGGTGAGATGGAACTTGTATGAAGCCGGAGCTAAAATAACTCGTACTTTTTTTCAGTACGATCTTCACTTCGAATGCATTATTCGAAATTTAGTTTACAAAAACTGAGTATTAGAACAGTTGTAGAAGCTCGCAATGCTTTTTTAGTTGTGTGGCAACTGCCGCCAATTAAGACCGTTTGGAGTAAAGACGTGAAAAAAATTTAAAAATAAACGAAATATTGTGGGTTATCGCAAGTGTGACTATCGAGATTATTCCAAGTGCTAACACGCAGAAAATTAATAAATAAAATTATGAAATGATGATATCAAAAGTATGAGAGTTGAGCGAGTCGAACTGGTTTTTTAAATGTTTAAAGTTTGCCGATTTATTCCGGGTTTTTATTGCTCACAAATCATTATTTTCGTAGTGAAAAAGTCTTATTCCTAGCAGTCATGAACTATAAACATTTTATAATATTAATTCAATGAAGTAATTTTGATTTGGCATTTGGCATATTCATCAAATGTTTAAATGTGTTCACATAGTTAACGTGCTTCAATTTGATTAAATGTTAAATAATGCACACCAGCACACACACACGCTCGCGTCGATGCAATTTACATTTCCTCTTAGTTCACATTCTTTTTTAATTAGCTAATTAACATTGTTTGCAGTTCACTTAAACATGGATGTTTCGTATGTATGTATGCATCCACATATAGCATACATCTGTACGCATGTATATGTATGTATGTAGGTACGTATGAGTATATTGTGTTTGGGAACAGGTGTGTGCGTAACTTTCTCATTAAAATAAAATCGTTTATTTGCGAAATGCTTCAATGTTTTTTGTCCGTTTCGGCTTTTTTCGGCGTTGTTGAATAATAATAATATTTAAAAATGTTTGCTACGAGCAAATTTGTTGCCGCTTTTTAGCTTTAAACACAATTGAAACGCGATTAAATCTACAAGGGGCGAGTGATTGAAAGTCGTTTGGGAGAAGGTGAGAATTAATTTCACACACTTTTGTGCGTCGCTTAATTGCAAGTGATTGCATAACGGTTTTTGTTTGCCAGTACATCGCTTATTGAATAATATATGAATTCTATCGGAAAGTGAGCGCGATAACGGGTTTGTGCACGGTGTTCGGCCTTTTTTGCATCGAAATGTCGGCGTTGTTTCACGATTGATTTCCGCAAAAAAGCTTTTGTCTGATTAAATTTTGCCGACGCAACCGCCAGCTGCTGGCGCAGATGCCGCGCCAGGTGCTAATTCAGGTGCACATTTACTAATTAATTGGAAATCGGAGGCAAAAAACACATATCTATGATTTTGGATATGTTGCACAGCGGCAAAGGGAAGTTCAAGACGCGCTCTCGCGGATTATTGTGCTGCAAAAAGTATTAAAAATTGCATTACTGATTATTGATCGATTAAATGGTGCCAAGCATGAGAATATATCGACTATTTTATGAAAAAGTAACTTGATTCAAATGTGTTTTAATTCCGATAAAGCTTACGAGTTTAAAACACGAATAAATTTCTGCTTTAAAACATCCTTTAACTATTATCGATTTTTGTAAATTTTTAAAATTTATTTTTATTTTCGATTTTTACATTTAACGCTTAAGTGGTGTAATGCGAAATGAAAAGTTAGCCAAAAAATATTTACTTCAATACGAATTTTTGAATGTTTATAGGTCTTTCAGTTTTTTCAGAAAACGATAAGCGCACGTCTAATAAATTATATTTGGACAATTGAACAATAAATCTCTTTCCAACTGCGAAGCGTAACTAACAACTTCTTATTAATTTCCCAGTCTTCATCAACTAACTGAATAATAAGAACTATAACTTTTGGCCAAATGGAGTATGCGTAAGGCAAAATTCTATATTTCCTTTTTTACCGTTACGACGTTTTTTGATGCATACATACATACAAAGTTCTGCGATAAGTACTCAATGCGGTTTCTATTCGGATTCCTCACATGACACCTTCGTCACCTCAGTTAGTGGTCTGTGGGGGCTAGAGTTTTCCCTAAACGTGTGTGTGTTCATGTATTTCAGAGCCTTTGGGCGTTGTCACTGTTGTTGTTATTGTAGTCAACGCTGTGCTTGTGGTGTTGACCGTGGCCGCGTTTACTGCTGTCGCTGTTGTAGTTGTAGTTGTTGCTGCTGTTGTCATTTTATTGCTTTTGTTCCACTTCTTGACATAGGCCAACGGTATTTCGATCTGTATCTGTTGCGGTTCATCATCATCGCCATCACCGATGTCCGCGCCAGCCCTGCCTTGCATATCGCCGCCATTTAAATCGTTGCGAGCGCCAGGTTTGATCTCGAGCAAACGCTTGCCGACATACGACGGTAGTGGGAGTGGCGCCAACTGATGCATGCCACTGCCGGCAGCGCGTATTGGCGTCGAGTCAGTCATCTGCATGGACTGTTGGGTTGGCAGCAGCTGCATTGACGTGGATCGCTGCGGCGGTGTGCGCGCCACCGACAACAGCGAGTCATCCCGGCTGTATTATAAGCTGTCGACCAGTTGGCTGGTACGCCTGGTTGGTTGGCTGGCGCTCAAGTAGTTCTCGGAGTAGACGCTTTTGGCGCGTGTGTCATAGCGCAGGCTGGAACGTCGTATGTCGATGTCGAGCGGCAGACCACGATCCCGCCACCAGTTGCAGAAGAGACATTGCAGGGTGTTGCGGAACGCCTCTCGAAACTCGCGGTTGAAGTAAGCGTATATGAGTGGGTTGAGTGTTGAGTTGAAGTAGCCAATCCAAAAGAGTATGGCGACCACAATGTCCGGCGCGGTTAAGTCGCATAGACTGGTTATGGTGTACCTGAAATGATGGTAGAGATTATTTTAGGGTTGCGCTGTAACCTTAAATATAATTTGAAAAATTTTCGTTTCTATTGTTTGAGGGCAAAGTTTTTTTAAAGCAAATAAAAATATCTTGTTGCACTGAAATTCCTTTTATCAACTCTTTCGTTGGCTTATTCTCTTTGTTTCGGAATGTTAATAATATTGCGGAAAGTTAACATTTCCTTTTTTCCTCCAGTACACACGCTTCTAGCCAAAAGTGAAATTCGAAACATTTTTAATTCAGCGAAATGGAAAGAAAGTTACGAGAGTTTGAGAAGAATGTACCGCTGGCGTTGTGCTCTTTTTGCACCAGCTTCTTGCGCATTTTCTGCCTTTCTTCACTTCTTTTACCCAAACTGCAACAGGAAAGTAGGGCTTTTAATCGGTTTAAAAATGGCCAGTGGCCTTTTCGCTTCTCAGCGCCGTTTAAATAATTTAAAGTAAGTCAAGTGGAACTTATCTTGAATTCATTTCAGACAGCTGAAGTTGTTGTTGCAGAGTATTTTAATTAGTGAATGGTTGTGCGAAATAGAAGTGAGCTCTGAGGTCTTGTCAAAGAGAGTTACTGTCAAGTAAATGAGTTTATAAAGATGACAAAGCAATCGAATGGACCTATGAAAAATAAGCTCCACATGCACAGAAAATACTTTTGGAATAAATTTGTGAAACAGGCCACTTTATTCCGGTAGAAGAAAGGGTAGAGGAAGCGTGATGTAAAATGAGGAAAATTCCAAAACTTGGCTTAACTTCGGTAAGTGGCTAGAGGTTCTCGCAAGATTGTCGCAATCGAGCCTCTTCTTTGTACTAAGCGCCTCTGTGGGACTATTGGTATTTTAGTATGAGTATTTGTTAGAAATAAGAGGGTGATCCTCGTGTATTCCCACTGATATTCAGTGAATTTGAAAATTATTAATTGCCTGAATGTTGCTGTTCCGCTGTCTAATTTATTCGCGTTATTTTGCCAAGTAACAGTTGTGATTTACAAATGTGTAAGGCACAATTAAGGATATATCAATCGGTCTATTGCGCTGGATGGAAAGTTCCAGCTGAATGAAGGATGCGTTTCGAGTCTTTTTCATTTACGATTCGCTCAAAAATCTACATAAGTATGTTACGTGATATACGTATACAAAAAAAATTGATTAAAAGTAGTTGCACTTAACGACACAGACACTTACCAAAGGAAGAATGGTAGCCAACACACGATGAACGTGCCCATTATGATGCCTAAAGTTCTCGCAGCCTTGTGTTCTCGTTTCATTTTGATTAAATGTTTGTCCTTTGTCGGTGTGTGGTCCTGCTCCACTTCGTGCAGCGTCAATGTTTTCGACGAGCCGGAGCCGCTGAGCGCCTCACCTGCGGCAATCAAAGCAAATCGGTTAACATGGAAAACAAAGCGAAACAAAGTAAAACAAAACATATGCTCAAGTGGAAATATTCGCTGTAGCTTTATCAGAACGATATGTACAAGGAATAGTTACACAAAAACGTTCGACTCGCTATAATTTTCAACAAATTTTGGCATTTAGCGATTGGCCATAGAACAGGAGGGAAACGAAATAAGAGCGGTGTGCCTTAAGGCTACACAGGATTATGGTAACCACAGGAAAAACAAGAAGCCACCCATTGGGAAGCGCAGAAGTCTCTCTCTATATGTTGAAATAGTATAACTCACGCGCTCGCTGGCCGTTTGTGCTCGCCTGTTGCCGTTTGACTAGCCGCCGAGTTGTTTGTTTTGCCGTTTGGTGCGTTTTGTTTGGCTTCCTAGGCTGTTAAGCTGTTACACAACAAAGTGTTTGGAAGAAATGTTCGTAGAACGCCAATGATTGAAAGTGCACCTTAAATGTTGAGTATACGCCATGTAGAACGAAGTATATTCTGCCGTCGTGTTCGTGCAACTTACTGCTGGCAATATTTGTGGCGTACTTTTTGTAATATATCTTCGAAATATTTTGAGCCTGAAAAAGTTTGCACATTAATTGTTGGCAGCGTACAACGGTGGCCCATATCGTGTAAGAAATTCACCTGGCCATTAGCTAAAGCAAAACTCGCAGCTGTGCTGCCTTGTTTTTACAAGCACACGCGCCTGCCTCAACTAACTTAAAGAGTTGGTAGGAAAATGTAAAACATTGGGGTTACTTTAGATGTGAGCATTTGATTGTATTTGCAACTTGTAAAGCCGTACATATTCTACAGAGTTTCGAAAGCTTGTGGCACGAGAAGAATTTTTAAAAGAAGTTTTGGTTTTCAGGTTTGCAGGAAGGAGCTGGAGGGACTTTGGCATACCTGTATTGTTGCTTACTCCAACGCTGGCGCGCGCATCCTCGGAGTGTCGGTGCATCAACATCGCGTTACCTTGCCGCGCCATCATTTGCTTCTCTTGGCGGTTGGCCTCCCGGAATATCGCCAGGTACGTAAAAATCATGATCGTGCAAGGAATCCAAAAGGAGATCGAGCTGGAGATGACGCAGTATGGCTTATTGACGATGAACTCACAGCGATCGGGATGTCGTTTCACGTAGTTCTTGTGCTCTTCGGTCGTGTACCAACCAATGAATATGGGCAGGAAGGAGAGCAGAGCCGGCGAGACCCACGTGTTTATCAGCATGATGGTCACAACGCGTTTCGTCATATTGATTGGATACTTGAGCGGCTTTACAATAGCATAATATCTGCAGATAATAAATTAAAAAATAGGGATAAAAGTAGGAAGAATTGATTAAAGTACACAAAAAGTCGTAGAATGTTCTAGGTACAAAAATACTTAAAACTAAAAGCGCCTCAAAAAGTCTGCATTTCATAGTTGCTTGCAAGAAGAAAAAGTGAATAGAACTCACCAACGGTAGCGGCTTTTTTATTAAGTGACAAAAGCTACAAAAAAGTAGTTTGATATTTCTATTTATATAAGAAGTTGGGAGAATATTTATGCTTTGTTAACTTCCGAAATTTGAGTACAAGTACTGAAAGATTTGTTTTAAAAGTATCTGGTATTTTTAACTTCTTGACTGAATGCAGTTATGTATGTGCTAAATCGAAAGGAAAAAATACTTGAACATAAAAGTCATATTTTTCGGTGTCTTGTGTCATGTGACGCATGTTGCAAGTGCGGCAGTTGCGCTCAGTCAATTGGCGTACTCTATTTCATTCCACTGACTTTCACTTCGCTTGTGTACACATGCATGTGCCAGCGTGTATGTGTGTCGACATATGTGAGCATTTCAATTCGGTTAAGAAAATGATCGTCTTCTTTACTGACTCCTCTTCCCATTTTTCGCCGCACTTTGGCTGCGAACAGCCACAGACATATGTAGCTACGCACCTATGTATGTATGAATGCATGCGTTATCTACACATTTGTGTGACGAAATTGATGAAATTTGATTCTGTTTTCAGATACATACTTTCATACGCTTTAATGCCAATATATTTCGCTTGTATATATTTGCCAAATATGCTAATAATAAATTCCGTTCTTTTTGACATATGTCTGAATGAAATTGAATTTTGATGAATTGGTGAATTTGGCGCGGATTTTTGCTTGACACATGACAGCTGCTTGGACCCACTCCTATATTGCGGTCAATTGTCTTCTGTTGTGAGTCTTTAGGGTTTGTAACACCCATGAGTTCGGGAAAGTATTACGATGGAAATGTGGAGAAACTTGAGATGTAAAATAAATAGAAACTGCTAAAAAGAACACTGCGCTAATTGGAAAAAGGCCATTAACACACATAAGACTATGAGTGGCACACAAATAATTATTTCATCTCTTAATAGCTGCACTGTTCAACTTGTCGTCACGCTCCATCAAAATGAACTTATTTGTGACCTACAAATGGGATTCTTAGACCCAATACAAACGAGATATTTTTCTCTTTAATTTGGCTAGATGTAGTTTTGTGTTGTTTTTGTTATCGTAAGGCATTTAGGACTGTTTTTAAGACAGTTTTGATGTTAAACTGACTTGATGTTATAGGAGTCCGACTTGTATCGGTAATGCATATATAGTAACTATTGACAAGTAATTATCTGTGATTAGTAGGCACAAAATATTGCACTACTAATATGACACAATAGAAATTGCCCGAGTAGAATAATTCTTTAGTGTTCAAGTAGATGTGGCGGCAAAAGACTTCAAGATGGCACTAGTTGCAAGCTTGACTGGAACCTCTAAACGTTTAAAACAAGCTTTATTTCGAAGAAACCCTCCCTCTTGTGTGTAGCTTGATGTTCTTGTGAGTGTAAATTACTGACCACAAATGTGTCAAATTTTATTTTACATTTAAAGCACATGAAGTCATCTAACGTTTCGTAAGGTCAGCAGGAATTGTTACACTCACCTGTCGACCGATATGCAACACAGATGCAAAATGCTAGCGGTTGAGAAGTATACATCCAAGCTGTTCCACAGATCGCAGACAAATATTCCAAAATTCCAACTGAAATAGAAAAGTAGTGAAATTATAATACTAAATTAGCAAAGAGTGCGTTAAATATAAGTGAAGATTTAAGATTTTCTACAATTACAATATTCGCACACAAATCGGAGAAAATTGATCAGCGAATTCAAGCGAGGTAAACAATTTAAGCTCCCCCTGTTCATTGTTTTAAATTTCCAAAGCAGAATAGCAATGGCGCTCCGTTTTGGAATGATTACTTTATTTCAGCAATAAGCCACATTTTGTCTCAAGATGACGAGATGTTGTTTCATGTCAACTGTGAAATTATGAGTGTGGAAGTGAAAATATATGTAAACGCAGGCGAATGTAAATTATTGTATGAAATAAAGAAAGCCATGTGGCAAAATAGAAATGGAAATGTCGCCACAAAATGTATGTATAGTATCGATAAAAAATAAATTGTTAGCTGTTTTCACTTGTCTTTTTTTTTATATAATGTTCATATTTATGCTTTTCAATACCTCAAACACGGTGTAGTAGTACGAAATTTGTAACACCCAAAAGAAAATGTTGGAGACCCTATAAAATATATATGAAGGATCAGCATGATGAGCTGAGTTGATTTAGCCATGTCCATCTGTTTGATGTATATTTTTTAGATATCGATCTTAAATTTCGAACACGTCATTTCTGCTTAATAAGCTGCTTAATTGTCGGAACCGCCGATATCGGACCACTATAGCATATATAGCTGCCATACAAACTGAACGATCAGAAACAAGTGCTTGTATGGTACGCTTTTTCACTTGAAGAGATATTATCAAGAAATTTGACTGGGTTATTGTCCAAGCAACTAGCATTTATTATATGTGAAAACTTAAGTAACTTATTAATAAACTTATGCTTCTTCCTCATTCATTGCTGCTAGTTAGAGCGCTTTGTTTTAGCGTTTCAATGGTGGGATATTCTTTCAAATTTGATTATACTCAAACTGAAATAATATTTGACCTATTTAATTGCTACTTATGCCCTCTTCTACGCATTCAATTCACGTAAGGAAGCTGTTCTATTTCTTGTAAAAATATAAAAATTCGAAGCGTTCAACTGGTGACTGCAATCGATATTTCCACACTTTCACAACTTTTTGCTTGGCTTTCGTAGAGCACAAATGCGACGCATTTGCTGCATATATCTTTATAATCCTCCACTGTTCTTCTATTTTCTTTTCATTTCCACTTCCTACTATCACGCAATCGCATTTGTCACTTCATTGCCATCGCGAACATCCCGTTAGTTAGAATCAGTTCGCCAATTTTAGCTGTGTGTGGGTATTTTTTGTATATTTTGGCCAAGAAATATTTTTATGACTGTATTCATTATGTCATAGCAATTTCAGCCCCACTTGCAGCTGAGAACGAGAGTTTTATATTCTCGCGCTTTTGGAGAATTCCCAACAATGTCATAATCATTTAATTTGCCAAAGTTCCCAAGCACCGCAAAGCCCGCACTGCATTTTCTGCTCCGCGCGTCTCGAAACCAGCGTATCCTCCCAGTCGCTGCACCTCTTTCTTCTCCATTTCGCTTATTACCCGATGGAGTCAGTCCAGCGTGTTCGTACAACTCATTATCTGCGATCTATAGCACCGTTTCGCGAAATGAACGAGAATCGCATGAAAGTTGAAAAGCAAAGGAAACAAAAAATGGCAATAAACCAAATTGTACGAGTGAAAAGTTTAAGAACTGTTTGGAAACAAGTTGGTGCAGTCTGAAATGTGAAGGCAACCGGAGGAATTGGGTCGCAGCGAACGGTGCCAAAGAACTTACACAGGCGCTGTCTCACTTATAGGTATGTGTGCGTATATATGTATATGTGTATCCTAACTGCTACCAACGGCTCAGTTGCAAGAGCACGTTCGGACATTTTCGTTTTTTTGTCCCCGCGTATTCATCACCTGGCGACAAGCAGGTGCTGATTACTTGAACATACATAAGGCTTGAGGAAATAGAAAGCAGAAAGCGCGCAGACAACATTCACCCAACGAAGACAATGGCATTTAGTGCACATTGCTGCAGAAGACACTTCTCGGTGGTATGTGTATGTGTATGTATATGAGTATGTGGGGGTTTCGGTAATGGCATATGGGGTCTAGCAAAAATTTCTTTGACTGCTGTCAGCGACGTGCCAACGCTTCGATAATAAATTTGCCTGCCAAGGAGAAAGGAACTGTGTGTGTCTATAAAACATAGCAAGAAGTTAGTCTTCATTTAAATCAGTTTTAATTGGGTCGCTGGTTGTAATATCGCTACTGCTGATAATGTCGCATAGGCCTTATGCTTATATCTCTATATATGGCTATTTTTCTGTTGTCAATTGTGTAACTGGTCTGGCACTCAGCCGCGGCCAAAATGTGTGCCACATTTGGCTTATCGGCGGTTTTATCGCTAGCATAGTTTATACACACCTATATTTGAATCTGCGATATTTTGTAAATGAATGCCTGCGGTGTGACTGCCGGTGATATCTGGATATTAGGAAAGGGTTTCGAACAGTCAAAAATTTTTTTTATTATCGATTATTATAGATAGAAAAATAGCACATCAAGTTCTGAATTTTCTGAATGTCAGAGATCACAAAACAAGCGCAAGTGAACAACAAAATTGTAGACCATAAAACCAGGTAAAACCAAATATAAAATTAAAAACCAAAAGTAAATTACAGGCGCCTAGATTGGGTATTGTCAGGGATTCATAAAGCGAATGTCACTTAGAGATGTAACGAGGAGAGAGATTTGTCTTTAAGACACTGGACTAAATATTCAATACTTGTTATGCATACGTGTCTTTTCGAATTGAAAGCAGTGACACAGTAATTTTAATGGTGAATTTGTGTTCTTGTATCACTACTTAAAGCTTGTTTGTAATATATACACTACCAAGTTTCCTTTTAGTGGTTGTGTTGGTATTTGTGTGCCACTATTTGTATGTTTCAATGGACCTTCGCTTACTTTTTCATATCTGTGCGTGGGTAAGGGGTAGGGGGAAATTGTATAGGAAGTACTGGCAGCTGTTTGCAATTTGCATTTTTAATTTCGCAGCGCCAACCCGACGACTCTGCGCTGCGACCAAATGTGTTGGGATTTCGCTGAGATGTTGTGCAAAGTGTGCTCTGAAAATATTGAGAATCTGCGATAAAAGTTATGAATTCAGCATGAAACTTTTGTAAACATGGCGAGCTGCGGTGCAAATGAGTATTCTGCGTAAGCATGCAGTGGCACAGTTAACCCGGTTGCCAATGGAATTTCTGGAATGCCAGTTTTAGTAAGGGAATTTCTCTCGTTTTCAAAATTACTTGCAATTTGAAAAAAAAAATTAATAAGATAGCGGTGATTTAGAAATACGTTTGGAGTTGAATTATTTCCCAGTGCTTTAGGACCCGCTCATCGTTAATATCAACCACTTGCAAATATCCAAATATTCGAAATATGTGGCAAGCCTGTTGGCTTGCTGTGCCGCTAACTGTACTTATTTACACATACAAATATGTACGCAAGCGATGCAGCAATTAAATATTATATGTAATTAAACTTTGCTCAAATATTATTTGGATTTTAAAACTTTGTTGATTGCGGCAATTTCCTCTGTGCTAAGCCAAATTACATGTAAGCTTACTTAAATAGCAGCTAAGTTAGATTAAGACATTAAAAGTTCGGAAATTAAAACACGCATATTTATTTTTCGAAACCCACGTGCTCATAAGAAGCCTTCAGAAGTTAGAGAAAATCTTTCTAGTGTCAATACTCATTTATTTACATAGGTTTACAGAACGCAGTGAATTATTACAGTTTATGCACAAAAATTCAGTTACAAAATTCAAATGGAAGCTTTTACACTCGAATCTCTTGAGAGTTAAATCTTATGTTACTTTGAAACTATTGCGTAATTGATAACGTAAATGAATTCATGTCCACATAGGTATGTATATTAGGCTAACCGTTATTTCCCAAGTTAATAAATGCATGGAAAAAGAAACATGTTTAAGGTACGGTTTAAATGGAACAGAAAGAGCTTGCTCACGTTAGATAACTTTTTTCAGGGAAAGTTTGCAAGAAAAAAATTTCAAAAATAACGGACACCTTAATGCATAATATATGTACACGGATGTATAAGATATAAGCGGTTAATACATAAGTAAATAATTCGAAAGTTTAGAAAAATTAATGGTTCTATATTTAATCTGCAAAGAAAAACGAAATAAAGTTTGGTATTCTCTTATCACAGAAGACGTACGTCCTCTGCAACCACGGCGCTACACTGTAAAATAACCGAACAACTGTCTATTAATTCCAGTTAGCATTCTTAATTCTTGGCTGTTTCGCTTGAAAAGTCCTAGATAGAACTAAGGGTTTGCCGATATTGTGGGCCCATATGACATCTCTGCTTACATGTAGATACAATTTTTTTTTTCAATGCGAAGTGGGTGGAAATATTGTTGAAGATTGCCGGTCGGTAAAATTTTAAACTTTTTTACAAAGTGGAGCTTTTTTGTAAATTACCTTTAAAAGGGAGCAGAAATGAAAAGGAGGAGGACAGATAGTTTAGGGTGCATTTTCCTTATCTCTTATAGCTCTTTCCTTAATCTTTAATTTTGTGTAGATTTTTATTTCAAAGGAAAATAAACGAGTTTTCAGCGGTCACAGCTGTGGCAACACCAAACCTGCACCGACATCTCTCACTCATACTCTCACATACTTCATACTTACCGCCCAGTTACTTGAACGCTGAAGTTAAACGTCATAGCCATCATAGCCACCATTATGTCGGCCATAGCCAGCGACACGACAAAGTAATTCGTTATAATTCTGCAAAGATAAGTCAAGGAAAAAGGAGGTCAATCCATAAAGCGTATTCAATAAAGATATATCTAAAATGTACTTGATATCAGTTCATAGTATTGGCTTGATGACCTTTGACATTTGTACTGAGACGCGCTTTAGTAGGCGGTTTAATATTGTAAAAAAAATATATATAAAATGGAAAATTATGAAGGAATTACGAAAGATGTAGCTTAAAGCTTAAAGCCTGTATGCTCCAGTGCGTTCTTAATGAGCTCATAAATGCTAATACTGCCGTCACACAAGTGGCAAGTTAAGCAATTTAACTACCCGTGTATGCTGCTCGAGTGGAACTCAATTCCCTACAATATTCTTATTCTAGGCATCCGGGAAACATTTCCTAGCTTCGTTTACACATAGCCGGTAATGTTAAAAGTCATGTGACGATAAACTTTCGCAATATAATGTGTCCAGTAAACGCTAATAAAAGGTTCTCAATAAAATTTATCATTAAAAGCGGGGAATTAGTAAATTGCGCAAGAGATAACATTTCATCATGAAAATCTTTTTTCCACCTTTCCATAAACTTGGTCTCGCGTGCCAAGTCTCTTTGCTCACAAAGCATGGCCGATCTTTAGATAGTGTGTTCTTGTTGGTATTTGTGGGCTTTTTCTGGCCATGAGAAATGAAATATTTATATTTATTTACTTTTTTGCCACTGATTAACTTTTAGCAAATTTTTTATAATCATATAAATGTATACACACATCTGAACGGCGGCGGTTGCCTTGAATATTTCACTAGATTTGACAAACGATTTGCTGCTGACACTTGACGTTTCGTGAATTCAGCAAAAAGTGAATTTTTAGATTTTCGATTGGATATTTTCAACTGTTAGAATCGTGTGGTGGATTGTGTGAATGTTGTAGTAATTATTATTACGAGGGTCGCCCTTTATGTTTCGGTATTATGGTGGATGACTCATCAAATCGATATTTGAAGCATCACGATGTCATAGACGCGTTTTGTAGCACTGCTATCGTATTTATTTAACATTTCTCTTGACCAACACACAAACCTTTTTTTGAGCGATTGACAAACTGCGTGAGATCCAACGTGAAAGACATTTTTTACAATCAAATGTTCATGCAATATTGGTCCCACTAATGCCTATAGTTGCCTTAATCTAACGATAGGTCATATGCCGATTTTGCAATATCGCTTTGCGCAAAGCATTAATAGTTTTCGGAATAACAACTCATTTTGGACGACCTTCACGAAATTCGTCTTGGAGTGATCTACGACCTCAATTGAATTCAACATATCGTCGATAAACACTAGTATTTGATGCAACTTCATCATCAAAAATTGAATTAAGTTCATCGATGCACGGTTGCTGAGTTAATCCACGTCGAAAGTTGTAAAAATAATCGGACGAAGATGTTCGTGATTTAATTCCATTTTTTGGCCGAGATGAATATTTTAAGTTCCTGTAAACAACACTAATAGCGCTTGTATATCAAAACCAAACTTTGCGATAAAGTTGCAACAATAGGGTTGTCAAATCCCGAAATATAAAAGGCAACCTACGTATATATCTATATTTGTTGTAATACCAATTATGCCAAGTCACTGGAATTATGGACTATGTGTTCTATATGGTATTATGATTTTACGCCCACACCTATTGGCGAAACAAAATAAAATTGGTTCAT
Source organism: Bactrocera oleae (assembly GCF_042242935.1). Classification (NCBI taxonomy): domain Eukaryota; kingdom Metazoa; phylum Arthropoda; class Insecta; order Diptera; family Tephritidae; genus Bactrocera; species Bactrocera oleae. The sequence goes on from NC_091536.1 coordinate 98,844,006, forward strand.
AAATATAAAGAAAATTAATTTTGCTTTGTAGCTATAAATCTGAGCAAACTTCTTTTAGCTGCTTAGTTAACTTTACTAGCAATTATATAAGAGTATATTTAATACACGAATGTGTATGTATGTGTAATTCGACATGAGAACCTGCACAGCTGAACAGCGTTACGGAGGAATTATGCGAGTTGGTGAATGTATTTCGATGGAGAAATAGTAAGAAGGATCCTTTGAAACTAATTTTCATTGTTCTGTATTCATTTCAAGAACCAAAAACCTCAAAGATTCTCCAACAACAAATTGATATAATATAAAATCCTAGTACTCTGCATACTGGATTCGATGAGGACCCGCTGTAGCAAATAGGCGAAAATTCAGTGCCTTAGTTGGGATAAGACTGACAGAGGCTTTGAGCCTTGGTTAATATATGCGCGGTTCACACTGTCTTCCACATACTCGGCATACCAATGATTTATGTAATTCATAATAGCTGAGCTGTAGCAAAGTTGAAATCAAATAATTGAACAAATGAACGTTGCATGCAATACGTTGCAAGAAAATAATAAATTAATTGATGAAAACGCTTGTTCAAGGTCGGTAAAAACGACGCCACTCCCTGAAACTAATCGGCTACACTAATTATCCTTTCCGCCGCCTTCCGCATGCCTTAAGCAGCTAGCTCATTTCCGCTTTTCTGCTTTACTAATTTTTGTTTGTGCTTTCTGGCTGCAAGCATTGCCAATGTTTACTTCAGTCGTTGAATCTTCTTTCCTAAATTACATTCGCCTTTGAATTTACTAGCGAGTTAGTGACCGACATTCCACCTTTCTGTACTTACTGTCCGCATCAAATGAAATCAGTTGTTCTCTTTTGGTTTCATTTTACCAATGATGCGATTTGTATTCATGATTTTGCACACATATAGTTTTTTAATTATAATTGTAATTTTTCATAATATTACAGCTTAAAACTTAAATCCAATTAATAAAATTGGACTACCTATTTATTAATAATTGGACTCGACTGTAATTTTTAGTTAGTTTGAGAATATTTCAAAAAAATTCAAGTTTTTTTTTTTAATTACCACAAAATATCGGGACTGGCAACCTTTGTTGTAAGAGAGCAATCAGCTCGTTTCTACGGGAAAAATCCAATTTTCGCAAATATCCACGTACACGGACGATAAAAGCGGACGGTAGAAGCAGTGATGAGTGTTCATTTACATAGCGCTCCCATAAGATAGGTCGTATCAGCTGATTCGGTCTACGGTTTTGTGTTGGCCACTAACTGAAGCATTAGCCATCGAAGCGCGCATAAGGCGTTGTCTGCCTGCCGCTGCAGCTGTAATAAGCAAAATGGCGAGCGCTGTGGGAGAACTTGCAACGTTTCATTCTAAAATTGCAATTGCCTTTAAGGTCTTTAGTATCAATATGTAAGTATGTAAGCGGTATTTCCCTTTGTTAATTAACGTTTATGTGACTCGCTTGTCGACAAAATTAATTTTGGTCCCAAAATAGGCGTCTTTAAAAGACGATCTCAACTAATTACTCAATAAAGATTTTCAATAAATGGGGACCTTGGTGAATACTCACACCAGTAAATTTACAAATAAAACATTTTGATTTCTATCTCTAATCTGATTGTCATAAAAGATCCCAGATTTGCGTTGCTTTGACAGTTGAGTTCAATTTACGCATTTAACTGTTGAAAGTGGGGCAATTGAATGTTGTGCGCTTTAACAATCGGCTGATAAACTTATGAAACTTATGGCCAACTCACATTGAACTTTTGCTTCGCCTTGTGTCAGATATTCGTTTTGACATAAAAAATTTGGGCAACTTTTAACAGTCGCCATTTTTGTTAGAGAGAAACACTGAAAGCAAAGCCTATACTGTGGCATACCCTTTGCCTTTTGCGCTTCGTGATTTCAGTATGAACTAACCAAAGCTGTGTATGAATGAAGCACGAGGGTTAAGTGAACTTCGACATAGCGATATTGTCATTTCCCATCCAAGTTATTTAATCTATTTGTTAGTGGAGAACTTTTTGTAGGACCTGTTACAGCAATAGCACACCTCATTCTCTAATAGGATTTTATTTAATTTATTCAAAAGCTTGCGTCTGGAGTTGAAAATGAAAAAAATTGACACATTAGATATTGACTTACCTTAATTTTCTAACTCGCATCACAGAAATAATGACAAGAAGATTTCCGAAAATAGCCGCAATTATGATGAAGAGCATTAGGGACGCCTTGAACACCAAGTACACAACATCGAACCATTCACCGCTATTCGCGACATCGTTGATGCCCTCCACACTATCCGCGCCAGCGTCGTCCAGTAGCGTGAAATTGTTTGGCGTCACGGTGACGCCTGCTGAGCCCAACAACGTGGAAGTGACGTTGGGGTCCAGTTGTGAGAGCATGCCGCTGTCCAGCACGGCCTGCGCCTGGGGCGTCTGGTGCTTGGCAGCGACGCTGTGATGCGTTTGGGTCTGTGTCGAGGCAGCAGCTGCAACTGCAACACTGGTGTGGAGGAGAGCGGTCGCAAATGCCGTGCTCAGGTTGAAGCCGAGACTGGCGGCGCGTGCACGGGGCGATGCTGTTGTGATGTTGTGGGTCTCCGCTCTTGTTGGTGTTGTTGCAATAGTTGCGCGCCGCTGACAGTGATGTCGTCGGTGGTGCATGATCTCTGTACCTGTTGCCGTTGCTGTTGCTGATGTTGTTACCGCTGAGGCAGCCGATAATCGTGGCGGCGGTGGGGTTGTGGTTGCTGTTAGCGACACTGCGGTCCTTGTGGCAAGTTGCGGCGCTATCGCACGCATTGTCGTTGCAGATATTGTTGTTGTGGTTGTTCTTGTTGTCATTGTTGCCATTGTTGTTGGTAGCGCCGTCGTTGTTGTTGGTAAGTCGGCATAATTTGCCAATTTGTTCATAGCAATTCGTGTATTTGTTGTTGATGTTGTAGCGTTTGACGCCACGCGGTTTCTGTTGCACTGTTCAAGCTCACTGCACAAATTTCGTCTTTTTCGACGCGTTGTGGATACGTTTGTAGTTCTTTGCACTGTTTGACTGATTGCGGTTTGGTTGAGTGTTGTTGTTGCATTTAATGGAAGCATTGTTGGAGTATTGGTAGACATTTTGTTTCAACCTTTTCGCACAAACGTTGCAATTTATTTTTAATTTCAAATATCAATAGTACCCTATTCAATATTTATGAACAAACCACACTTTTTCTTCATTTAATTTAAATTAACTTTACTTGATTTTATTAAATCGCCTTTGCACTGAGCTCGTTGAGGGCTTTGCCTTTTTAATTTGTTTACAATTTACTAGAATTCCATTTCAACAATTTCTCTGAAATGGTATTAATTGTTTTTTTAAATACAATAATTTACTGTTATCACTTGGGCCGTTCGATTGCCGTCGACGAGCTGCCGCAGAAGAAAAGTTCGCTGATGGAACACGCGCTTCGCTTTCTACGCCCCGAACTGTACTGCAGGTAGCATGGTGGAAAGTGGTCTGTCGACTGTCCACAGTCGGCCGTAGGCCGTCGGACTGTCCTGGTCGTTGTGTCACACGTCACCAGTGCTGCCAGTCGTGCCAGTCGTGCCAGTCGTGCCGACGCGCCCTCACCGCCATCGCAGTCCATCCGCCATTAACAACACCAACGCTAAAAATCTTTTGCTTCTTGTTGTCGTTTGTGTTATTTATGTTATTCGTTCTTGTTCTTGTTGTTATGTAGTGTTGTTGATAAACTGTTCTTTGTAGTTGTCACCGTCACCTTCACCGCGAACGTGGCTAGGTTGCGGCTAGGCTAGGCGCTGGATGTGTTCGGCCGTGTTGTGTTATTGTTGTTGTTGCTAATTGTTGTTTCTTTTCCTATGTTGTGAAGATTGGCGGTGTATTTTTGTTTTGTTATTGTTGCTTTTAATGATCACTGTCTCTTGGCCACTACTTGACACTTAATATTTTTATTTTTTTGTTGTAGTCGTTTTCGTGTTATATATGAATGTATGTGACGTTTTTCTGAAATTTCAAATTTGTTTATGTCTTTTTCGCACTTGTTCTTGGCATCTCCTCTTGCACTTGGCAAGCGTTTTGTCTTTTCTAATTTTCATTTTTAAATGTGAATAAATAAATAAATAAATATTCGTCGTGCTTAATATATTTCCTAATTTTTGGTTTTGTTATCTGAAAATTGTACATGAATGCTGCGTTTCTGCAGGTTTCTTTATGCATGTGTTATCTAACACATTACTGTTCTTCTACACTTTTGTCATCTTGCTATTTTCTGGCAAAATTCTAAACTAACTGGAATTTGAGTTGTTTTTTTTTAGCAAATCCACACTTATTGGACTTTCAGAAGGTGGCGTTTTCTTTTAAAGACTGCATACACATCTTTGCAGATATATATGTTAAAGTTAGGAGATTTGGCTATCTGAAAGGACAACAAATTGGTCTAACCTAATGACGCCATTCGGATAAGCGAAATATCTACTGTGAGGTCATTCATATGAAATTAGTATGCTGTCTATAATAAGATGTTGAAATATAAAAAGATAAAAATATTTCTTTTAAAGCGTACCAGAAGTGTATGAACACCCTTATTTCGGTACAAGAACCCTAGGGAAGCTGTGGACGTGGTCACACAAAAATTATTCGATATACAGATTTGGATGTAGATTAATTTCATTATTAAAGAAGGCTTGCCATGCATATTTAAAGCATATGTGTAAAGCTTTTTTTCGAAATCTTTGTTGGTGTTTTAGATATCTAATATCTGACTGATTTATATAAGGTTATAACTGAGCTTTCGAAAAATTCAAAAGTTTTATCAGCAGCACCCTGTTCGCCTGTGAATTGATTTATTCTGAGCAGATGCGCAAATCATATTCATGCCCTGGCACTTGCCTCGCAGCGGCCACACGAACGCGTCGATGCGTCAAACGAGGCTCCCGGCGTGGGACAAGCGCTACGCGCCCTAAAGAGTTTGTCGGTTTGTGCGACGGCAACGAGCGGAGTGTCAGAATGTTATGAAGTGCTTTGCTATTTTCTTTTTTATAAACTCACACGTTTTTGGCGCAGCGTTGCTGAGCTATTTTTGCACACATACGCACACCATCACATACATACAAGCTTTTACATTTTATAATATTTTGATTTTACGGTTTTCCACGCTCTGATATTTATTTATTTTATCTGCTGTGTATATTCTAGGCATGTAAGTATGTATGTATGTATGCATGTGTATGTTCATGTGCCCATCGGTTTATTTGGTTGTCGGCACTTAAGTGACACTTCAATCATTTGCCATTTGCTCAAAAATAATATTGTTGTGTTGGCTCACTAATTAAAGTGAAAATCGCCGCCACTAGCTGCGTTGCACCAAGTTTTACATTATTTCTCTCGCATTCGTTTAATTTATAAGTTTAAATGGATGCATTTGGTTTAAGCCCGATTATGAAAATGATGATTTTAAGTGCCGGAGTTCTGTCAGCCAGCGGTGGTCAGGTTGAATGTGTGTATGAGTGCGTGTAGGTGTGTATTCACATTCCTCCTTCTCAACTTCACCAAATGCGCCTCTCGACTGCGCGCTCTTTCCCGATCGGCAAATATAAATTGATAATTAAAGGATTCTGTCACCGTGAAATTATTCTCTAAGCGAAGTGACTATTGAAATTGCCGCACGAACGCACCCAGAACCGAAAGCTAAAACAAAATTCTATTCTGCGGGGTCTCCGCGCTAATAAAATGGCAATACATGCCATTGCAGGAAAACACACGCACATTTGCACACTTATCCATAAACATTTGAACGCATACAAAAGGCGAATAAAGAAATTTGGAAATGTTTGGGATATGTGCCAGTTGTTGTTCTTGAATAAGGTAATTCTTTGCGGTTGGTGCTTTTTGAATTTCCGTTATTTCGTTTTGTCAATATTATTTGCGCCGTGGTTGTTGTTGCTGTTACTTTTGTCGTTGCTATACATATATTGATGCCATTTCAGATGTCACGTTATTGTTGCAGTTGCATACATGGTGTATGCATACATATGTATATGTACGTATATGTACCATAAGCGCGCTTGTCCAATAATTGTAGCATTTCTTGCGACCACTGCTTCTGCCTTCGCTTTCAGTTCGTCTTTCCCCCTCTTAACGAAATTATCATCAGCATCGTAATTAAACATTTGGCCATCCGTGGCATAGCATAGCACCGCACAGCATAGCATTCACCGCGGTCGCTAATATTATACTTGATTCTTGATTATTTTGGCAGCAGTCCAAGGCGGTGGCTTACTAGAAGAAAAAGAAAGGAAGAGAGAGAGGGAGAACAGTTCAAAAAATGCTATTAATAAATTATATTTTTAATTATTTTATAGTTCACATAAAAACAACCATGAAATTTTTTTATTAAAATACTACACTAAATGTTTTAGTGTGTGAGTCTATTGGACCAACTGCTGCTATCCAATAAATTCGAAATTTAAAAGAAAACGAAGGAATGAAGTAAGCGTTTATAGCATGCCCGTTCCACAACTAATTTTGACATTTGAATTTGAATTTGGGTGACGTTTACAAATCTATTTGTGTACGTATATATTGGTACAGTGAACCCTCGGATATCGATACTTATGACGAGTTGGCAGCATTGATTTTCACGATGGGAAAAACCTACAATTGAAGGGAAACTTCAAGTTTCGGAACTCTGTTCCAATTTCTCTTTCTTTGCTGAATTTCGGTATTCCTTTAAGCTAGATCCCGAAATTTTGCCACGCTCCAGGGTGAATAATTTTGGTCTCATTAGTGTAAATTGCTAACTAATGACTGCAATTCGGGTGTGATGCATGACAAAGCGAAAATTCGAAGGAGAACTATACATACATACATATGTGTTATATTTTTGTACTCTCGTTTTGTATTAATAAATATTGTTTTTATTTTCTATTAATTCATTTATGAAAATTGTATCGTATTGCTCTTTTGGAAAAATGTTAATTATTTAAAGAGATAAAAGAGAGCTGAGCTTAGCTCAGCAAAAGTGGAGTGTTAGAGAAAACTAGTATAATAAGAAACGGCAACGCTGCAATATTTTAAGTGTGAAGTTTGAAAACATTACCATCATCAGTCGAGGTCTGATTAAACCAAAGGGCTTAGAAACCAGGCGAGTGGGGTTTGTTGTATTTTATCCAGGGTGTTATTGCACGTGAACAGGGTTCCCTTTATATCTCTCTTTCTTTGAAAAAAAAAAACAGAGTTCGCAATTGGAAAATAAATATTTGTATATTTGAGAATGCCTTGAGTAGAAAGCAAAGTGATTTGCTGAATACAGATCTGCCGTCGCCTTGGTGACTGAGCTTTTTCAACATGCGATTTCAACGCAAAGCCAAAGTAAATAATCTACATTTGCCTGATTTCTTGGCACATTTTCTATGCAAGTAACATAAGCAGTTAAATCAAAACCCGATTTATAATAATAAATTATTTTATTGATACACACGCCCCTTGCTACGAGAACTGTATCAATATTCGAATTTGCTATTTCGAAAGTTGCAGTCGAAAGACATATTCAAAGTGCATTTTCATCTATGAGTATACAAACATACACACGTGCATATGTTCACTTAGCAGAATACATGCATACATAGAAAGATGTGTGTATGTTTGAGTGTGCAAGTGTCAATATTGAGGTAAAAGTGGATAAACCGTCGAATTGCAATGCAAATAGCCTTGCGTGCGTTCAAGTGCAATGCCAGGCGAACGGCAATTTGGCAGCTGCCAACGAAGCGGCGTGAGGCGCGTACATATGCGAGTGTAGAGGGCGCGCGGCGGCGTTGGCGCAGCTACCTCACCGTTGGCACTCGCTGTTGCCATTGTCAATGGCATTGCTCAAACTGTGTGCGACGTGTGTGTGTGAGTGGGATAATTTATCTTCCACAATTCTTATTTTAAATTGGCGCATTTTGCCTGGCTTTTTGTTGTACTGTGCGAAAATGCGAATTTCAGAAATCCCACTTTGTGAAAGTGTTCAACGTTTTTTCGCTTCTTCGCAGATGAAATATGCATTCATTGTCAACATAAATATATTTTTCATGAATTGCCCGAACGCGAGCTTACTCAAGGACACGCCCACCTGCTACAAATGGCAATCATGAACTTGTATATATTGGTGCCAAGATGATGTTGGTATGTTTGTGTGTGTGCTTAGGTGGGTTTTCGTTTTCTTCTGACGTTGTTGTAGACCAACGCATCTCATCAACGTGAAATGCCTTGTATTCTTCTTACAATTTATATTTTGAATTATTTTTAGTTGATGTTTTTAGATAAATCTCGATATGAAGCGAAGCGGAAGTATCACTCTGCTTAAACACCGTGGGGCAGCGGACTATAATTTTATTAAATTCGGTTGGAAGCTACTGGGATCGTGTAAGATGCAGTAAATTACTTGATTAGCTTCGCAATAACCCTTGACCAAAAAAATATGAAATTGTGAGCGAATTTTCTTGAGCATTTATAAATTTTCCTTGACTTTAGAAGTTACTATATAACTCTGAGAGTCATGCTTCTTAAGATACTTAAGATTATATCCCACAGTGCTGAAGATGTTTCGAATGAAAAACGTTTATAAGCACAGCCGTGCCATTGGTTAGCATATTTTCAGTCGCACAAGATCGGCTTCCTTTCGGTTTGCAAGCGATTTTCCAGCAGTTAGCCAATGGCCTCATTACTCGTTGAGATTTTGCTCGCTGAAAATGTTTGCGTTTCATTAAAATACATATACATATTGTGTGTGTGTGTGTGAATTAATTGAGTGATTGATGGACAGTAAACACACATTTGCCTTAATATTTGCATATAAAATGCATTTTTGAATTTTATTGAGACTAAAAGATAAACATTATGTGTGTTTTAAACAAGTAATTTGCTTTAAAATCCAAATATTGGCATATGAAAATAAACTTTACACACATCTCTCTGTTTGACACACTATTCCATTTAATTGATTTGCTCGAAAAGTATTATGAAACACAAACACCTTTCGGCCATTGCAAACTCACAGATTTCAGATAAATTCTGGTTGCTTGTGAGCGTGATATATTCAGGAATACTTCAATGCCATTAATATATCCTGCTTTCAGACGTGTATATCGTATGTTTGTTTGTGCGTACTTGTCAAAGCTTCACCTTGCGCTTGAGATATTCTGTACAAAGCATAGTTTTAGGCGCTGCCTGTATATTTATTTATAAAAATTTATTTTCTTTAACAAAGGAACAGAAGGACGGAGTTGCCGATAGAGTGGCCTAAAAGAAGACACTGGAATGCGTTGGAGTTTTAACTGTACATCTGTCTCCTAACTTTCAGCCGAAAACTTGTCTTAAGAAAATTTTTATGTGCAAATTGCTGGTTTGAATTTACTGCAATCATAAATGAAATTAAATACTTTTTGCCGTTAAATTGGCCTTTCATGTGTGACTCCATTTTAATTTTATTACAGCACAGCTGGAGGTTATGCAAATACGCTCAGTGCTAAAATGCCGAATGGGGAGCATGTCGTAATGCGGAGTTGGGGGGCAACTATCAGTGCTGCCACAGTTTATAGGCCCGATTGTTTTGGTTAATTTAGAGCTTGCGTTGAATTGATTTCAATTCTCCTCAACTGACTGCAGTGAACAATGGATGTGTCCACCTGTATTGTTATTATTGTTTGTGCTGTGTGCTTTGCTGTACTATTGTGTTGCATGCGAATGCGCTTGTTAGTGTTGTTGTGTTTATTATCATTGTTTGCCTACATGCGAAATGTTAATTGAAATACAAACAATTATCCACATTGACCTCTGCACACATATACACACGCAAATTTAATCCGCAACACATTGGACACACACATATACGCATAACGAGATGCGTTGCTTGCATTTGCATTTGTTTGCGAGCGAATACGGGCAATTTGTGGATAACAAGATTAACCCCGACCCCCAGCAGGCAATCGGCCGCCTTCGGTGTTTATGCCAACTGCATTCGTTTATGCGACCGATGGTATTACTTAGGGTGATGCCTGCTTTTGAGTGTTGCTTTTTCGGTTTGATTGCGAAAGTTTCCAATTAAGTGAAATTAAATAGCCAATTAAGCTAATAGTACTAAAAATCTTAATTTAATTCTCATCGCAAGAACTTTAAAAGGAAACGTAAATGTATTTTTATTTGCATTGTACAAAACAAAAAAATTTTGTAGCCTACGACGTTTAGCATGATTTAAACATAGGAAGGACACAGCTCTGACACAGTTTTTCTTTTCTAGTTTTCTACGTCTCTTATTTTTGTATAAAACTAAACGGTAAATATAAGCATCATAGTTCTGAAAAACTGCAAACAGATTCTCATCACCTATTTTTCCAATTCTCAACGTATCAATTGGGAGTTTGCTTTTGATGCATTCTAATGAATTCATGTTGCGTATACGCCCCGTCGACTTAAAAAGAAAATGGGAGTATTGCCTCCACCAGGGTAATGAGTTCAAAGTCAAACTCTACAGTTGTATAACACTTACAATAACTGCAAAAAATCTAACGGATTAACGGCGGTTGTGGACGGCAGTTTTGTTAATTTTTTCGCGGGAAACTTTAATTTGAAATGCAAATAGTGCGGAACCGCTCCGTGAAGTTTGCATGAGTTTGGCATTTTCGGCGTGTTTTTCTGGTTAAACACGCAGAGAGAACTTTCCTCGTGTCTCATTTGACTCTTGGTATTCTTATATATGCTCCTGTATGAATAAATGTGTTCATTACAAGAATATTTGCGCAGTAAAAAACATGTTCTCACTTGCATAACTCGAATGCGAATCTACAGGTTTGGATTTTATGTCGTGGTCGTAAATTTCTTCTGCAGCAATTTTTTGCGCAGCCACATAAAAATGATTGATGCGAAAAATGGTAGACAATTTGTTGCACCCCGTTGTTTGACTTCGCAATTTGATGCGAATTTTCGAATTTTGCCGTTTACATTTGTTCACACACGTACATATACGCAGATATTCGTCCGCTTTATTGCTTCCAGTGATTCTTTGGAGTGCAGGTGGCTCCATATAGTGCAGCAAGGCCAATTCAACTGCACGTGACTTGTCAACCAGTTAATAAAACAACAAAAACAAATATGACTTCATATGCATATGCGTGCAAGTGTAAGCGACAAAAAGAGAAGGGAAGGGCAATATATGAAAGCTTAGAAATAAATATTTCGGAATGGTTCCAGGGAGTGGTTTTTGGGTTGCAAGAGTTGCAAATTTCACAATAAATCGGCATGACAATTCTCTCAACTTTTGTATTTAGTTCGGATATACTAGTGCTTCTATATAGCAGTGGAGGACAGGGGAATGCCGTGTTGCTATTTTTCAGCATATGAATGTGGCTTAGCTTCGGAGAGGAACTATGACATGAACTTATATTTACTTTGTTTGCCTTAAAGTTGTTTGCTTCTCAAATATGACTTAAGTAGTTTAGTAGTTGTTTCTCTTATTTTATGCAGCAGGTGCCCAGGCACTACTACTGCGAGTCTTGCGGGCTTGACACAATGATGTTAAAAAGGATTATCTATGAGTTTTGAGAACTTTGAAACTTACATATGTTGTAAGAGTCTGTCTGCCTTTTGCTCCTTTGTCCTAGTGTTGGCATCATCTTTGTGATAAGTTGGTAAAAATGTTTGGAATTCAAGTTTCTTTTTTATGTATTCTTACTTCACATGTACGTATGTATGTACATGCCTACATCTGCCGGTAGATTTTGGAATTTTTTAACCTGATGCGGCTCGCACTGCTGCTTTTGTACCGATAAATGTTTTTATTTTTTTATGTTTGTATGTATGCTAACACTAAATCTTGCTGCATTCTACTCGGTTTCGCGGACTTTACAAGTTCGTTTTAGAAAATAATTTAATTAAAGAAATCTAGTTGTACGAAACCGAAACAAGATTAATTTATATTCCGAATTAATTTTAAAAATGAATATAGGTATATCCCCTTTGTATGCAAAAGTTACTTATCAATTTCATTGCTGCCTTAAATTATTTTTCTGTGTCATTGTAAACAGACATTCGCACAGTACTTTTACAACTTTTTTGTGATTTTGCTGTATTTGCTTTTGATGACAGCAACCAGCAGCAAACCGACCACTGAGAAGTGAAATCTCGGTATCTCGGTGCATATTAAATTTTATAGCCATGCCCATAAAACGAGTACAATACAACCACGAGGATTGAAAGGGGAAGGGAGAGTATACTATTGTGCAAGATTGTTAATAAAAATTTAACACATAAAGTTGAGCTCAACTTGAACACTTAAGCGAACATATCATCTTCTGATACATTGATACATACACACAGTTATATTTGTGTAATAAGAGAAAAATAAAATATTTATCAATTGTTGTACTTGGAAGCAGAGTTTTAACCAATAAAACAAGGACAAGAGTCGTGAATGAGGAATTACTGGCAGGCCGACAGATGGTTCAAAAAGTGTCTTTTATGCTGCAACAAAGCTATGTATTTGTGAGTACAGTTATAAATAAACGTACCTGCAATATAATCAAGGGAGGAGGTAAGTGCGGTCTAAGGGTTCGATAAGGCAGTACGAGCGACAATGCCCAACAATGACGTTGATGATCAAGAAATTAAAAACAACAGTCTTGATGACTCTCAGCAGTTAGTTGTGCTATGAAATAATATTGCTTCTTTTTACTGCTGCATATACGGATATAATATAAATAGAATGTGTATGCGGCATAGTTTCTATTATCAGTCAGAAACAGAATTGCCCAAATCAAATAGCGACACATTCGATGCCACGCCTTCGCCGAACTGGAATGACAGCATGAAAGTGAAAGGCTGACACAAGCCGAAAGGTTTACATCATACGATTGGCAAAGACTTTGGCTGTCTGACTGCAGGAATGCCAAGCAATATTGTGTGCATCTGTCAAGAGCAAATTCACAGCGAGTCACCCGTTAACACCTAGTTAACTACTCCTTCACTTGCCTGTGCCTGGGTATATAAATCAGTTGTCGCCCAGCCGCCCATCAATGTCTGTTGTAATTTGTAATATCAGCCATTATTTGTTCGCTCCTTCGCATTTCAGGCGCAACTGTAAAATGTCACACACACACACACTCAATTTGAACACGTCTTTTACGAGCAAAAATCTCTACGTTAGGGTCGTTCATATATGGACTCTGTCCCATAACTTACATACTAATAAAGCAAGATAAGTCATAAGTTCTCAATAATGATTTAGCTCTCTTTAAAATTTGTGAGAAATGTCGTGAATGGAAGATTTAAAATGCGAGAACCGCCATTGCGGAAAAAGCGTTAAACAATATTTTTAGACTGGAAAAACAAAAATAGATGTTTGGGTTTTTAGGGAAAGTATATTCGTGGTATGGTACCACCCTAGTAAGTAAATATGAAAGCATATAAACATGTAGGCATGGGTGAATACGAGAACTCACATCTGCTCATAAGCTTCTAGGAGCTCGCGCTTGAGCGCTTTAGTCATGTCGGGTGCTAGAATGGTCGGAGGGTGCTGGTATAAATGGAAATTGCTTAATAAGCATTTACTGTCTTCTCTGGCTATAACTTTATTTATTTAGTGTGCTTTTCCTGTATATTGTAGACATAAATGCCAGTGTATGTGTGCATTAGACAGCTTATTGTTCTCGCTGTGCGTGTGAAACTATGCGGTCTGGTTAACTGGATAACCCAATGAGGCCAACGATTTCGACGCTTTAGAAAAGAAGGATATGTGAGTGTGTATGGTAATGTTGGGCGGAAAGCGCGATTGATTAAGGGTACAACACGACAATAGCTCTTCTGAGGTTCTATTCTAAATAACTTTATAGAAAGAATTTTTCCTAATAATCCCTACTGAAATATTCAATGACAAGCATAAAAAGCGCGTGCTAACTCAACTAGGATTTCATCTTCGGTTTGGATGCTGAATATTTTACAAATAAGCAATATTATGGGTTACGGCTAACGGTATACTTTGAGTATTTTCTCAATTGGTTCCCTCTGTTTATTTCTTACAGGGCTACTAGAATTATTTATACTCATACATATACATACATACCGACAGTGGTTGTTTTTAGATAAGCTTTAATGGATCAACTATGCCACTGGTGACAAGTGAAGTGGAATGTGATGCACCGTTAAGACTTTGCTCAGACATGCGAATTGAAGAATCAGCGGCAAAAAAAGGTTAATATTTGTATCCTTAGTAATCGTAGATTGTATCGCATTCAGAGGGTTGTTTGCTAACATTATGATAATACTAAATTTTTGCTATAAGTTATTAGGTGGGTGCGCCCATCTAAATCTATGCTTTGGGCTTTTTGAATATCTTTGTTAACTAGTTACTGTTCGTTGAGATGATGTCTTAAGAAATATTATCAAAAGTTATTTCCAAATATCAGTCTTATCATTAAAGACATTGACGGCAGGTTTATGAGAAGAAAAGTTTAACGAAACTTTAAAATTGTATAACAATGGCGCATAAAATCAATCGGTTTTTTAAAGTAAAAATCATTTACTAAGCAACGGGGCACGCCCACGCACACTTTCCAAATCAACGTAAAGTTCCATGTATTGGTTTGACGCTTTGTCTTTCAAGGGAAATCAATAGGTAAATGAAATAACAAGCGTTAATGAAATTGATTAAATCAATGCTGGAGCAACACCAAATGTGCAACACAATGAAGGCAGACGCTACTTAACCGAGATGGACACAAAGTAGCGAGAAATTGACAGGACACAAGCGACTAAGCAAAGCAACAAGAAACAACGAATCATTTGGATTCACAAATAATCAAACATGCACACATACCGCCAGAATCATGAGTCTACCCTAAATGGAAGTCATCTTCAGTCGGATAAGCCGGCAAAAAACAGATTGTTCGTAACAACAACGAGAGTACAAGGGTTTTAGGAGCGAAGGCGGCTTGTCGAAGGCAAGTGGTTTCGGGAAAATCGGAAATTGGTGTAAACTAATGACAAAGTTAATGAAGGTATCGTTTACTTAACTAATGTTGTTATTGTGTATAAGACGACTACTAATATTGGTATTACGCTGTCGGCTTGAACCCTAAACTCAGTGATTTAATATTATATTTGTAATTTTTGTTGTACTGAAGTGTTTTTGTAGCACTCACTTAGGCTAAGAAATAATCAAATGTGTGACTGTGTTGAAATCACTATAAAAGTCGAATGGGATTGAGCAGTCTAACAATTTCATTATTCGTGCTTTGCCTCAACACTCAATGAGCTCTTTCCAGCAGTGTCGAGTAAAATGTTTCTAAATTAAAAGTGACATAAGAAAGAGAAGAAACACGTTTGACAGATGCTAGGCTTTAATGTGCAATTATAGCGGCTTTAAAATAGATAAAACATTTTGCTTTAAGAGCAAGTTTCAAGTGAAAAAATCTTCATTGCCGAACAATTACAATTCTCTTTATTCTTGTGCATATTAGAGCGCACATGAGCAACACAAACACATAGGCATACTTCGCTTGGCGATTAACAAACTGGCGGCATCTAAGCAAGGCGTGTGGCCAAGTTGCGGTGGGTATCAAATGAACGGAAGCGGATATCCACAATATATGTGCACCCTTCAAGAATGGAGGGCCAGTGGCAAGGTGATAGACTAACTTTGTGCGGACTGGAAATTGTGTGAACAACATTTAGAAATGTATTTATCACTTATTCTTAATTCAATATTTATTTGCGCCTAATTTGTTCTTTTTTTTAACCTGCCCGTGAATAATCACTTTTAAAGTTTATGAGAAGCTTCAGCTAATTGATAATCTCATAAAATACTTGAGTTAGTCCAGTAAAAACTAAAAAAAGAAATAACAACACACAGAAGACAGGCCCGGGTTTCGCATGAGAAGACAAAACACATACATAGTTGACTTTTTATAAAACGACCAACAATTCCAATGCATTGTGCACTCAACATCAAATAATTTTAAAGGCTTTAATCGCTCTTTAATTTCTTTTACTTCTGCTGCTACACATAGCTAATAGTTTATTACAGTAATCAGCTTGAGACACCACATGCTCTTTTTGTGATCGGCTGAGTAACGCTTTTATTTGGTCGCCTATACTAGAGAGGCCTTGCTTAAAAACTGACGTTCCAATAAAACTTCCCAAATCTATTCATAGAAATAATTAGAATTTTTCTTTTTCAAAACTAAAAATAAAATCGGTAGAGACATTCTCCAGCCTTAAGAAACGAAACAAACGGCTTTGAAAATACATATTAATGAACTTTTTAAAAGTATTATATGCTATTTGCGCTCTACGTTGTCAGCAGGATTAATTTGGGTTGAACATGTGAAACTTTTGACTTGAGTCGAGCTGAGTTACGTCGTTATTCGTACGTTCTAGTGCCGCAGTGTCCTCGACGAAGCAAATGTTTTCACTAATAGGTTAACCTTTCAAGCACAATAGGTCAAAGCATTTTAGAAGTCAGTCTGTAATTTTCGCACGCACACACTCTCTTAAGAAAACCCTTAACTCAGAGAGAGCCGTTTGGTGAAATGTACATTCTACAAATATATACGCACTCATAATTCCGGTGCCCACGTACCGAGTTGGAGGTTTTGTTTTAATGTAATTACGAATTTAATGTTCGCATTTCTTCTTCCTTGACATTTTGAAAAGCTTGTAAATTGTTGGCACTCTGCAGTGCTTGAACTTTATTCTTTTGTTTTTGTTATTTTAACGACCTTGGCATTATTAGGATTTCAATGGCGTATTGTTGGACATTTTGTGCTCTTTTATTGTCGCAACGTTAGCGTTGATTTTCCCACTACGTTCGGTTAAATACCTATTTGGCTTCAACTCAAGTGCTAGAGTTTTTATCGTGTTAGCAAATCTGTTTCGCCTTTTTTGACGGGGACTTGACATTTTGAGAGATTAAAAATAAACCTTTTGGCATTTACCATATTTGCCACCAGAATAGTTACCAAAAGAAATTTCCGGTAGATTGAGGTCTCACCGGGCTTCCGAGTTACAGAGGGTGTTATGGGAATACAAATAAGAAAATAAGGATCTATGCTTTTATAAACGAGAAAAAACTTCGATTTCGTGAAGTCTCAAAATCGTGCCCATTTTGAAGTTGGGTGTACTTTTTCGAACCAATTTTATCCAACACATTGTAATAATCGGAACAATTCCGTTAAATTTTGTGAATGTTTTAAACATGCTGACACAAATCCATAACCCATTTTACATTACTTTTATAAAGTCAAATAAGCTGATTGTAAAGAGGGCTTTATGGGGATGCTTTATAAAAAATTGTGTTAATTACTATAACTAGTTAGTAACTATATGTATGTCTATATATATATATGCTCTTTCAAGGTATTACAAAGAATATACTATTAAACTTAGAGAAACATATTGCCAGAACGAAACATTTTCCAATCAAATAAAAGGTGTTCCCCTATCTATCTTGCTTCTATTTTTAAACAAAGCAATTCAGTTTCAGTGAAAAAAAAGTTCGTCGTGTTAAACCGTCGAGTCGTGCTAAACCGTAACAACTTTTTTTTAATAAATAAATTACATATATTTTTTTTTATTGTATAGTTAATTTCATTTTATTTTATATAAGTAATTATTTTAATTATTATCAAATGGTATACTCGTTTGAGATTTCTTGATATATTTTAATAATTAAAAGTAGGAACAGTTGCCTAAGTTATTTACATTCAAAGTGAAATTAATTAGAACTAAATTTGCTCAAATTATGGGAAATCGTTCTTGTGTTTTGTTGTATAGGCCTATAATTGATTTTATATAGAATGCATTACAACTGTCGACTTAGACAATTTTTAATCACAAGGTGGCATACTTTAAAGCATTTTTCACGCAAAGCTTTACCCTGATGCAATCGTTGTTGCTTGATTTGCATAGTGAAAGAATCAGATGGAATTTACAATGGTGTTATATGGGAAATAGGCGTGGTTGTAATTCGATTTCGCCCCACTATAACATAGAAATATGTGAAGAATGTACAAAGTGATCTCATACCATCCCAGAGATAAAATTGAATGTCTCTGGCGTGTTTAGTGATTGATTTCTCGCGCTTTTAGTAGTTTTCAACAGTGCCGTTATATGGGGAGTGGGCGAGGTTGTCATCCGATTTCACACTGTCAATAGAGTTGCTAAAAACATTTGTTCTCAGTGAATTTTGTTATTGTAGCTTTAGCGGTTTAGGAGATATTTACATTAAATCTATTAGGAAGCGGGACCACGCCCACTTTTTAAAAAAATATAAACTACAGATGTACCAAGAAACATGTGTACCAAGTTTGATAAAGATATCTCAATTTTTACTCAAGTTACAGCTTGCACGGACGGACAGACAGTCAGATTTCAACTCGGCCTATATATACATAACCCTATATCTAACGTGATTAGTTTTAGGTAATACAAACAACCGTTAGGTGAACAAAACTGTTATACTCTGTAGCAACATATTGTGAGCGTATAAATAATATGGACCATAAATGACCTCCATGCTCAGCCACGCATATGCGGCACCTAATCAGAAAAGTATTTATTGCGGTCTGAAGGGTTGAAGTCGGGATTGCCTCAATTATCGATTTAATGGAATGCTTCAATTCAGTTAGATTTCTGGGTTTTTATTTGTACACCTTTTGCTTGACATAACCCCATAAAAGAAAGTCTGCTGCAGGCCGATCAGAGGACGGTGGGGTCCAGCGGATTACTTGATATTAATTTGTTTTCAAATTTTCGTTTGTGCTGCGCAATAACCGTTCTAGTTATGTGTGCAGTTGCTCCATATTGCTGGTACCATTTTGCTTGAAAGGGAGACGTCTTCAGCGCAGTTCTCTGTAAAAAACTCCTTCAACATCTTTAAATAACCGTGCCCATTGACATTTACTGCTACACCGTTTTCTTCAAAGAAGTACAATACACCTTGATGAAACTGCGCACCACACAGTGACTCGTTCTGGGTGAAGTCCCGTCTCGTGTATTATTTCTGGATTTGATTCACTCCATATACGGAAATTTCGCTTGTTTACATTTCCGCTTAAATCAAAATGGGCCTCATCAGACCTAAACAGGAAATTTATCAAGTTATTGTCTTCTTCAGCCATTTGAAACATTTTTGGCAAAATTTCAGGCTGATAGGCAAATCTAGAGTGTTTAACCGGCTTGTTATTTGAACTTGTACGGAAACAGGCTTAAGTCATCACGAATTATCCGTTGTTATGACCCTCTGCTAACTTCAAGTTGCGCCGATAAGTTGCGAGTCGAAAGTCTTGGGTTTGCCTAAATTGATGATGCAACAGCCGCGATTGTTTCTTGAACACGAACATACGGATCTCGATTGTCTTCTTGCGATATTTCCTGATTCGGCAAACATGTTTACCAACCTCTGTCCTTCTACTCGAAAGAGTGGCGTCAAAATCTTGTCTGAATTCCCTTTTGGACGGAAATGACGAGCTGCATAGCTTGGTACCACTGCACTATCAAACCTTTTTTCGGTATCCCAAGCATTCATTTTCAAAAAACTCAAATAATAACCTGCCAAATGAAAACAAAGTTAGTCGATTACTCACCCAAAAATAAAGTTATTACCCTGTACATACAGGTAAAGCTATTGTTCTCCTTTCAGTACATCTCTTCATCAAATTTTTCAAAATAATGTTAAAAATGCTCAAATTGAGTTTATTGCCATCATCCGTGTCTACTAAAAGACCAGAAAGCTAGGACATCTTTTAACTCATCGTCTTTTCGCTTCTACCCAAGGTTGCAAGCTCCTCGTCACTGAAGTGAGCAAACCCTTCCCGTGAATTCCTAAAATATGAATTTTCCAAGTGGCCATTCCATCAGCAAGAACAGCTAATAAACGTTAACGTTGATTTACGCAGGCGTTACGACAGAGTTGGCAGAGTGGTTTTGCACATTTCTTTCCATCAATCTTCCAGGTAATCCCGTTGAACATTTGCCAAATACCACTTTGTCATAATCACAGCGAAATTCAATCATTAAAACGACGACGCGATGCAGAACAACTGTGAGCCCGGCAACATGAGAAACCAACAAATTAGAAGAAGCCGACGCTATTAAAGAGAGAGAGGGGACTGCGAGAGAATTGAATAAGTTAGCGAAAGTTGAATGCTAATGAGGGAATTGCGAAAAAAGGCACGGACGCAAAGTGCACCGTTATGAGGAAAAGAAATAAGAGCAAATATTGCTGCACACAGAGGCCACAACTTATTATTAGAGTTCTTTGGGCTTGTCCAGAAGCAAAAAAAAAAACAAAGTTCAACTTCATAAAGCTAATTTAAATTTAAAACTTACTTAATTATCCCATTCCATCATAACGAGTAAATAAATATTATTATTTCAATGCAGAGAAGTAAACATCGACAATTATGAAGAATTTATCCCAGAAATTTGTCCTTCCTTATCACTGCGAGAGCTCGGCTGTGAACCGTTAATCGTCATTTTCGAAAGTACAATCGTGCCTTGGAGCTTCCTTTAGGAGGTTTTCTTAGAGGCTTCTAGTTTTAATTATAACAGACTATTTATAGAGTAAGTATATCTGGGAAGTGTTAAATAAGAATATACGAGTATGTAATGTTTGTTACTACACTTAAGAACTCAAGAAGATATTGATAATCTTCCGTTTGAGCTTGAGTTAGTTTTAAGTTTTTTTGGATAAATATGAAGTCTTAATGATACAGGAATATACTTTCCATGTGCAGATTTTAAAATTCTGGCAACTTTGATTTTTCTCATTATTTCATTTAGTGGTAAGTTATTAGACGTTGATCTTTTTCTATTCTTAATTTTTTACACTTTTGCCGAAACGAAAGAATTTTAATTTAGCTTAATCTAAAAGTCACATTGCGCCAAACTCAAAGCAAATTCAGCGACAACAGCAAATATAATTCCCTGCTATTGCGCAAGCTTTCCGCACGCTCGCTAAAGGAAATTTATATGTAGAGTACACTTTTAACTGCGTTCATATCCAATCTATGACACCGAACTTTATCACTATATCCCTTCTCATTTCCGCGACCAGCGATCCAGCCGTCTCACCAACAGCTTCTGAGCACAGGCGGTATGCCTACACGCGCTGTTGAAATCTGTCGGCCAAAAGTTGCCTTCGCTCGCCAGCAACGCTTATAAATGCCTCGAAGGTGTCACTTATTCGACGACGGTGAGACGCTGCGTGAGCGCGCGCTGGAGTGCAACCGTGCAGAAGAGTGAGTGGGTTGCTCTGAGCACAGGATTTATTGCTGTTAACTGCGTGCCACTTCCCGCCTGGTTAGCTGTTAGTTTTGATGAATACAAGCTGTTCTTGCTGTTGTATATGTATTGGTGAATATGCGTGGTGGTGGTCACACTAATGTTTATTAGCGCATTGAATACAAATGTCCTGGTAGTAACAGCTAGTCTCTAGCGCGTCGGCGAATAAAGCAAGAGGCTGATGCATTTGTGTATAAATAACTCTTCATTCTCGACTTTTCACCCGATCATTGCAATGCCGTGAGTTATGATGATACTAATAAACACATTTTGGCTCTTTGGACCTCTTTTGCCTTTGAGCCAGTATTTATCCTAAGAAAAATGGAATTATTGTAGATAAAGGCCTTGTAGGCGTCTTGTTGAATAATAACCAAGTTCAGAAAATTGAAAACCTTCTTTTAATTTTCAATTAGTTGGCGGCACTATTTTCATTAAAGCCGAAACGATAACGAAATTTTAATGAAACCTATTCACAAAGCGTTAATTTGCTGAAGAGCTTTCTCTTCACTTTTAACAAATCAAATGAGCGACTAAAAGGCTTGTCCATAAAAAGCGGACTCGTTTTTCGTCGCACATTTCACACAACTTGCTTTCAATTAAATTCTTCAATATGTACATATTTGATGTCTCCCACTGCCCTGCCACACTGAATTTTTCCTTTTTACTTTGTTTTTAGTTTTTAGTTGCTTTCGCTCGTGTCTCTGCCCTACTCTCATTCAACGTGGCAGGCAGTCTATGATACTTTTACTGGTCATTCTGCTATTTACTCGGTGATTGCACGTTTTCATTGCGTTATCATCAATCGCACTTTTTCCGGAATCGCTCCTGCGCTGATATCGTTCTATCGTGCTATCGCTCATCCTTTCACACACATTCACACCAGATGCATGGCGTTAACGCAAATTCCTACTCGTCATCCTCTCTCAGAAGTTACTTTAAAGTCCATTTTTAGCTCTGACACTAGTCACTTAGCAACACATTGATAGGGCCATCATTGCCGCTATGCAGGCAATTCTCACGACCACATATCCTCAGCAGACTCACATCCACATGTCTACATATGACCATATGAAAGTAATCATATCTGGTCGGGTGCACTTGTTGATGGCTGCAATAAATTGCATTCATTAGCCTTCGCCGGCAATTGCTTGAGTGGTTAGATAGCTGCTGATATCAATTCAACTTGCAACAACAAAATACAGGGAATAAGGCACGGCCTTTGACTTACTTACTACTTGGATATTAGCATCCGCCCACTCCGTGTTACAGAACAGAAAATACCGAGTTGCGCAAAATAAGTAATATTCATTGAGATTAGTGTTAAGAAACAAATAGTAAAAAAAAATTAGTTTCTTTCAGAAAGCAAACTTATGTTCACGAAACATTTTTAATAGGCTCTCCCTATATTGTAAACTTAAACTTTAATATACCACTTTGCCGCCCTCGGATAGTTATTAATCATGGTGAAAAGCTCTTGCTTTGCATTGAGGCTCTTTTAAAAGTGATGCCGTTCTCTAAATTGATTAGGCTAACACTTCTTTCTGATCATTTTGGAAGCATATTTGATGCATCTTAATCTTCTATTTATCGATGTATTCATTATAGGATATCTGAAATCGTATTTTATTGTTAATTTGTTCATTGTTAGTCCGTCTCACATAATTACTTCTGTTTGCAGCTATTACTCTTCACTGAAGCTTGAATACATTCCGTGCATCAATCCGACTCAGTGCACTCAATTCTCATTTTTTTATGTGACAGTTTTTTCAGTTCAACGCCTTTTTGAGTTAATGTTAGCGATCTGTGAATATTTGATGAAATAATAAAAAAACTTGTTTAAATGTCGATGACAGAGCAATTTACTGTAAAACACGGCTGAGAAATTTTTGAATGGCTGCCAAATGCCGTATTTGTCATAAAGAAATTAACTAGTTAGATATGTAAAATAACAATTGAAATAACTATAATCGAGCGCTTAAATATTTCATACAAATAAACGAGACAATAATTGATATGCAAATATAATATATTCCTTGTTGCAATTCATTTTGATCGTTAATAAATTTGCTGTAAAATTGCTTTTCTTTCTTACGTAAAATATTAATATTATTTAAGCAAATATCTTGCAATATTATTCATTACTATTTACCAAAGAAAGTCAACACCAGCAGAAGCAGTACCCAAGTAGACCCGCACAATTAAAGTAGCAAGAGACAGAAATCTCGTTAAGAAGCTTGAATACTTTATTGCGATTTTCACTTAAAAATCTTCTTTCCTTAAATCTAACGAGACGGATTTCTACCCAGAAAAAAATTCAACCAGCGGTCACAATAGCGAGAAAACTAAAAATTCATAAAGAGCTTTGGATTTACACCTAACCTTCAACTTTATTTTCATTTTGTTGCAGCGAGTCCTTTCGCATATCGGAAAGTTTTCTATTTTTTTGAGTGGAATTGCAGAAGTGCGTCAGCAAATTTGCTCGTAAATTTAGTGAGCCAAAGACAACACCGGAGACTGGCTTATGCTGCCTGAGGATGGCTCTGGGTTCTGGCTGCGTGCATTTATATGCAACAACATGCACAACTGGGCCACAGGCACACAGCTGGTGTTATGCAATAGATTTGAATGCAGAGCATACATTTAGGCGCTTGACAGCAGCATTTAAGAAACAAGTTTCCCAAATAGAACTGTTTAGCTCAAAATACCGTGCAATTGAAGTGGATACTAGAACAGCTCAGGGGTAACACCGAGAAGAAAATGAGAGAAAGTGAAAGAGTAAGTATCTTAAAGCGTGTTTGGACATCTTTCCCGCTGTGGCTTTATGAGTTGGTGCAGCCATTGTGCATCGAGAATCCATTTGGCTTCGACAGATTTTGAAGCAAAACTCCATTACCAAAAAACCAAAAAACGCCTCCATCTTGTTCAGCCATCCTAAGGCCGTTTCTTTGACCGAAAGAACAATCGCTTCACCGAATGACATTGCAACATATCAGCTCTGCCAAATACTTGCAGGTTTGCCGCAAAATCGCTTGCTCAATTGCCCACAGCAGTTGCATCCACGAGCTGATTTTGCTCATATAGACCAGGTTCACGCACTCGCGTTGCAGCTCGCTTCGATCCCAATAGCACGGCCAGTTCAAAAAACTCATAGAAATACTTATGCTCCTATGCTGCTATTCTATTGCTTCTCCTTCAAGATTGGCGTTAATGGATTCGCTTGCGTTGCGTCTTTGGCAAGCGGGTTCATAATTAATGGCGTTCTTTGCGCAGCTAAGCATTAACATAGATTAACTGGAGAAATTATGGCAACTGTAATTGCTGTAATTTAAGTGCTGGCAGCTCGAACATTAGCATTTGCGAGTGTTGCCCAGGCGAACGATGAGCAATGTGCACGCGTGCTTGTGATTGCTCGCAAGCCTGGAACTGTAGCGCCTCATGTTCTTCTTATTGCGCCACAAATTCTTACGACATTCGACATTACGCAGGCTCATGAAGCTATCTGCCGTTACTGGTTCGCATTGTCAGAGGGAGGACTATGTTCATATGACGAACTCAGTTTCGTGAATAATTTGCTCCAGTTGTAGAATTCCAATGGCTGTGTTCGCGATGCGTTATAAACATGTACGTAGTTTACGACCATTATTCGGTGGTCAACTAATTACCGAATCGAGTTTTAATGTTTAAAGCGCAGAAATCTTTGAATGGAACGATAACCTACAAAATTAGGTGACCGCATTTACATTAAAGCTTAGAAGGCATTCAATACGGAAATTAAGGTCACTTGGAGCACTATCTCTACTCAAAGGATACGGAAGATCCACTCACAACAGCGAATAGAGGTACATTTACTATTTTAGTCTGAAGCTGCCATGCCGAATTTCCACAAAAGAAAAACGCATTTGTGAAGCATTCCGAAGAACGTTAAGTATTCACTCTCAGGCGGACAAGCGGATATATTTGAGCCATTTGAGTTGACGTTAACGAGCGCCAGGCACTAAGCTGCCAAGCTGCCAAAATACCAGACATCAAGGTAACCAAGACAGCAGAGAGCATGCAAGCGTGTGCAATATGGAATATCAAAAGAAACAAGTGTGTGAAAAAATAGTAATCGCAACACAAAGCACGAGCTAAACTAACTGTGGTGGTGAAATGCCGCTGCAGCAGAATTCGTATGTGGCAATATCGCTGTGGCAGTTTAAAATGCGATTCTTGCATCACTATTCCGAAGCGAACGAAAGCGTTCTTTTAGTGCTTCTTACAAGATTATTCGAACAGGCAGAAGTAATTGTTGAACCAATTCACACTTCGCGTTTATTGCTTTATTTTAAACTTCTTATTCTGACAACTGAAATTGGCATTTATGTCTATTTGATTATTTGCGGCAAGAGGAGAGATGTTAAGCTAATTTTAAGAACATAAGTTTCTTAGTTGGTGCAAAAATTGTTTCCTGAAACAAATTAGTTTTGATTACTATTTGCAACTGATTCTACTAAACACTTTATCGTGCTTTGGGCATAGACGTTATTTTGGACTGAACATTCTAAAGGTTGTGTTTTATTAGTGAATTTTTGAGTTATTACTCTCATCCAATAAAAAGGGCTTAATATAGATTCGATCTGCTATACCTATAACGGAACTTGTTTAAAGACTACCCCGCAGGTATTAGTTTGGCGACCACACGGTTGTATATTGTACATTTTCGCCCACATAATTTATCGTGCCTCGACTATTCACGCAAGTTGAGACAAAACAAGGTGAGTTCACCCAAAACAAAAACAAAAAAAAAATAGTTGGACCAAGAATCTTACCGATCGGTGGTAGGATTAAAATTTATTATCCGATTTACATTACGATCAAAAATACATTCAATATAAGCCGCTGAAATCGATTAATTTATAAAAACCATTACTATCATATGTTTTGTATGCTTTGGTTCACATATTACAAAGGACTATTTCGCTTCAAAAAAAATAGAGAGGAAAGAGGGAGAAAGTGGGTATTTTATATGTGTTCATAAAAAGCTATAATGCCACGATCTTACGCTAACAACTCATTTCTGGACATTGCTCAGACCGACTAAGAGAATATACTAAAGGTCACTACATACTCATTGTCCGTTCCCACGACAGTCGGGTCTACGTAACCGGAACGGACTCGGATTTATTCCGGTCAAGGACTGTCAACTCGGCAGAATTCTGTCGCTACAACAACAACAACAACATCAACAAAAATACTTTTTTTTTAATAGAAACATTACTTTAAAAGATGTAACAGTCAAAGTTAATGCCTCAAATATATTCATACAAGTGTTACTCATGCGACGTATTGTATGAGGATGTTGCATCCTTTTTTAGGAAAAAAAAACTGAAAATTCAGGGGATGTTTGCGAAACAGGGGCAACTTGGGAAATAACGGACACGCTTATATATGTATATGTATATGTAGTGATATATGCGAAAGCTGCAATTCAGATGGACCACCCTGGCGTATACGTAACTAAGTGTGAAAATGCGAATGAGAGAGCTGTCAAAGGAGAAAAATGGTAAAAAGTAGCTTTATCTTTGAGTAAAAGTGATTCACTGCAGCGCCATAAACAGGTTTTGTTTGACACATCTCATTTGCTACATTTCTATACTTGCGTCCAGGCTTACTTACTTAATTGCATACTTTAGCTCATGTAAATAGAGACGCTCACATATTTGCGCGCCACCAAGTAAATCTCTAAACGGATTTTGTGGCATGTCCATTACGGTAAATTGTTTAAGCTTTTAATTCAGTGTATGTATTTAGCATACGAAATCAACAGTCCCCAACGGACCCTGTTACACACACACATGCTCACGTGTCCCAACAATTACGGCACAAGGGAATAAATGAAAAGTGTCGCATTTTAGCATTTTAGTATGCACACATGCCCACACGAGCCCATTTAAGTAAGCGCTACCATCGCTCGTTTGCATTTGTATTGCTTATCTGCCCTGTTTGCAAGGAATAATTCAATTTCGTCAACCTGGTGGTGCCGTTGCCCTCCAGCCAACCCCAACTCCTAACACAGCGTTATTTTACTGCCGAAATTTTCATTTAAATTATTCTTCAGCATCGCGTTCGAACTGCATGTCTGTGTATGCAGCGGGAAAAAGCGGATATTTCCACATTCATATATTCAATTAGCATCACCATTGCACGGTAGCGAAATTCGGCGGGTTGCAACTCTAAGCCGCTTAACTGCGACAAAACTTCCGTTATGCAGACGCTCAATGATATTTCAAACTCTTCAAAACTATTTTGGAAAGGTGGAAAGAAAAGGATCAAATAGGATTGAAAGCTGCAGCATAAAAAATGTATTATTTTCACCTGTTTTTGCGTCGAGCTTGGAAATAACGAAATACCTTCCCTCTGGAATGTTCCACTATAAAATAATTTTTAATGAAATTTTTACATTTCAAGCAAGAACGAGGAGCTTTCGAGTATTTCGTCATTGTTCATTATACTTCTTCAAATAGAGCTGCTTGTGCTTTATGTGAAGCAACTTTTATTTTAATCGAGCCAAATTTTATCTTTGCATACGTTTCTTATTTACTTGGGCTACTGTCAACACGCTTGAGTTTTAATCACACCACAATTTGTATGCCGGCAATGCGTACTCCCATTTCGTGAAGTTCACATCAGGACAATCGAGCTCGTATTTTCCGCATTGGAAGCCAATTATCAGCAACTGCACATTACTTGAAGGCACTGTTCTTACTTACAGACGAATGCGGAGGAATATTCGCTTGAAGGAGTTGAGTTAAACTAATTACACTCAAAAGCAAATAACTAACAGAACATACGAGTGTACTTTATTGTGAGCTTTGTGCAACATTGCACAGCTCAGAGCAGCCGACAAGCGAATTACTGAGTGTGTGTGGTGAGTGTGCATAGCAGTCAATACTCAGCGATGGACTCGAGAGCACTTTCACAAATTGGCATTTGAATGGAATGCAGAGCGATGTGGGGCCATTGCGAGATTTTGGTTTGGATGCACTCGACGCTCTGGAGGCATCGATGTGTATCAACCGCATACACTTGAACACACGCACACACTTGAATGTAGCTGTGATTGTGTTTTTGTGAGTACATGTGGGAGCTCGGAGCCGTTTCGGCCACAACCAAATCCATTTGACAAACCGAAATGTAATAAAAACCACAAAGATGCCACTGCAACTGGGCTTCCCACAGCAGGGACGCTCCATGACGACGATGACGATGACGAGCACAATGGCAATGAAGTGCAATTCATTGAGAAGTCGATTAAAAGCGAATACCTTCTGATAAATATGCTTGCGACAACAACTGTTAACATGGATGCGTCACCAGTGCGTATGATGAACATTTGGGACAGTGGTTACCAACAATTGCCCTTCATTCCGACAATAACGGATCTAGTGCAATTTCGAAACGCATTGCGTTATTCGATTTAATCATAATTTCAATAGCAATTGCACAAAGTAACACCTTAAAATATCTTATATGAACGCCATTTGGAAATGAGAAATTTACAACCATGAATATTTTGGAAAATCAGTCTTAGTCTCAAAAGTAGTGAATGTGAGGTCTATAGAGGAAAGGTTTATGAGTTGAACGCAAGTGATCTTACGAGAAAGGCCATTAGGAGTGATATTCCGTTATTAACGGGAGAGTGCGAGAATGGCATAGTCAATAAAGTCGTAGCCATTTAAAAAGTTAATTGAATAATTATTCAAATCATTAACTAATCAACAAGCTGCAAATAAGAAATGTGCCACAACAACTTTCAAAAGAAATAGAAGAAACCTACATTTATGCCACTTGGGCTTAATAAAGTTTAAATATTACAGCATTTTAGAGCTGTGATGTCGCCGCAGCTACAGTGGCTTTATGGGACATAAAAATGCTGCAACATTGCGCGCGTAAATGCCATCATTGTGGTTGTAACTGCGCTTGAAGTTAAACAACCGCGGAATAATAGTCTCCGCATGGTTATTTGGTCGTAAAAGACGTCGTTCACACATGTGATTGACTGGTGGCACATCATGGTGTAGACACGCAGATGCAGTTGTTGCAGGCACCAGCTGGCCCATCGCTAGTTCTCCACTGAATTTCCACCGCAGCTTCGACGCACGCATTTGAGATTTATGTGCAACAGCTGCACTAGATCCTAGTAATTTATAAATGCGTGCGCTTCTATGTATGTGTGTGTGCCGTTGAATACCGCTGCTCCTGCATGGTCGTGCACGTGGACTCGCACTTAAGTGGGGCTTTGGGAAAAACTCTGCTGTTTTTCTTGAATATCTGAACACCACACATTATGGTGTGCTCGCGATGGCCATTTGTACCAATTAAGCGCGTCCGCTGGGTGTCATATTTCATTCAACGACATAATTTTCCCTAGAATTTATATATTTTTTATTTTTTATTTTGTTTTTACTTAAATTCATTACATAAAATTTATTTAAAATATGTTTATAGTAAGTAGTATATAAGGGATATTCCTTTCAATTGCTCGAGAATTTGCTAGAAAACCGTTACACATTGCACAAACGGTTTTAAAACTAGTCCCAGCCAGCCCCAAAAGGAGTAAGCGCCATCGATCATCGCCATATCCTTTCACTACTTCTCAATTACTTGCCACAAACATATTTTGCTATTGATATAAAAAATGATACTCCATACTACACTTCCTTATGAGAAGAGGGAGGAGCATAAGAACAAGTCGCAAAATTGACTGAATATGAATGTACATGTTAGAGCATGTTATGAGTGTGTTCAAGCAGTGGTTCCGTGCAGTTAGACAAGGACACCTGGCTAACCAGTTGACTCTTGTCTATTTACCTGCAAATGGTTGTAGTTGTGTCACGCGGTGGAAAAAATATGGTTCGCCGCTAGCTACAAATTAATGAGTACGAAGTCGAACATAAGACTTTCGGATAATACATGAGACGAAGGAAAGTAGAGGCGGACACGAAATTCGAAAAATGCGTTAATCGAGGCGCTGAAGGCGAAGTTCAAAAAGTGTCTACAAATTAGAGTAGTTCCGTTAAATTACAACTTTTACACCGCTCACATCACATCCATGGCTATATACGCGTCGGTGTGTGTAAGTATGATCAATTTGAATACTTCTGCACCTACACTTAGGCTCCTGCGATAGTTATTATCAATTTGGGAAAATTGCAAAGCACGAATTTTTAATAAAAACAAAAGTTTACGCACAAATTTCTAACAGCGCGCTTCGCTTTGTGAATGAAAAGCGTACATGCATATACAATATAATCCTGTTTGGTGTGTGTGTGTTACATATTTCGGATCTCGCCACATTCCGTTATCTACTCTGCTCATATAAATTCATGTCGACATTCACACGTTTGCATTTTTGCGGCATTTTATGAAAATAAACAGTGGAATGCTCTGGAAAGCGCACTCGAGCCATAAAAACTTGCCGGGAATTGCGCATAAACTGGTGAAAAAGAAAGGGAAAACAACCGAATAAAATATTATTAACAATTGAGTGTTGTGGGTACAAAATGAAAAGTATGTAAAGTGAGCATTGTGTCATAAATAACACGCACACACATATGCACACCCACACATTGACGCTAAATTGTGTGCAAAGCTAAAAAATATTACAAATTTACACTTGTCCGAGTGTTCGCAAATGGAATTGTTATTGACACTGCATACACACCGCATGCCGTGCGCATATGTGTGTGTAGCTTGGCGCTTGCAAGCAAGTTCATAAAGTTATTTATTTATTCGATCATTTCAACGTGCGCAAACAATTGTGTTTTTTTGCATTTTGAGTGTAGTAAAGTTCAGCAAGCAATGATGGTCCGAATCGAACGGAGGCAAATGTAAATGAGTTCCACACTCGTAAAGCTCGGATGCTATGGGAAAAAGTTCTTAAAATTGAAACTCATGCGCCTCGTAAATTGGCTGCAAAAGTGTCAATTTAATTTGGAATTTAAACAGATAAGACGCTGACAAAGCTAACAATATCCAAATGAATGTTTCACAAATTATACACACACACACACACATCAACTAAATTGGTATTGGGTGTAAGAGATCGACGAATTGCGATTATGTCTAGGCCAACCCAGGGCTAAGATGAGTTCATTTATTCTTCGTTTGCTGTGTATTCAATTTGTGAACTAGCTAGGATTTCAGGCCTTTGCTTTTGCGGTTGTTGATAATTTATAGAAAAGCTAGGGGAAGAACATTCAAAGGCCAAACAGCAACACTGGGTGATAACCAAACGCTGCTAAGGCATAAATGTCGATACACCGTGTTCTTGAACAAAATACTTTAAGATATATAAAAGCAACCTAAAGTTTAATTATTGAAATTTTTATTTTCTTTTATCGACAAATTTGAATATATGCAAAATGTGGTATATTTTCAAATGGATGTTCGACAAATAACGTTCCATTTGTGCCGACTTTTTCACCAAATATAATATATAGTTTTTGAATAATAAACGGCGAAACTGTCTTATGTTGAATGCTTCAAAACTTTCGGACCCCAGACATAATATTTAACATCGATTTGTATCTGTGGCCAGGTAGGTAGGTAGGTAAAGTGTCTGTCATTCGACACACTGAGGCCTTTAGGAGGCCCATTGTGATACCACTGGGACTGTGATCCCCTCACTCTACTGGCTCCTCTCTGAATCACTCCGTACTTCTGATGAACTTCATCAGTGTGACAAGTTTTATCTGTGCAACCTCCGAGACGTCGTCAAGAAACCCGCGACCCATGGTTGCGATTCTTTTCCTATATAGTGCTGCGCAATCGCATAGAAGATGTTTAATGGTCTCCTCCTCTTCTACTTCCTGACAGCTTCTACAATAGTCGTTATATGGCGCGCCAAGTCTACTTGCATGTCTGCCTATTAGACAGTGGCCTGTTAGTACTCCTTCGAGAGTTCTTATATCATTCCTCTTGAATTTTAACAGTCGGCATGTGCGGCTCATATTCCATTCTTGCCACGTTTGCCTGCTGGTTGAGCAGGTCAGGGATTGATTCCACTGACACTCGGCTATATTAATGACATGTTTGTCGATTAGGTATCTACACGTAGCCAGAGGCATATTTATGTCCACCTTACCAGGATCTAGTTGTAGGGTGGTGCCTGCTCTGGCTAGTTCATCTGCTACGCAGTTACCAGGGATGTCACTGTGTCCTGGAACCCATTGCAGATTTACAGTGAAATAGGATGACAGATCCGCTAGAAGATCATGGCAATCCTTCACTATCTTCGACGAAATCCTATGAGACATCAGAGATTTCAAAGCCGCTTGGCTGTCTGTATATATAAATACACTTCTTGTTGTGATTACGCTTTTTGTTAGTACAAGAAGGCTTTCTTTAATTGCAGTGACCTCTGCTTGGAAGACACTACAGTGGTCTGGTAACCGGAAGGCGATTTTGGTATCTAATTTAGCCGAGAAGACACCGCCGCCTACTCGGTTATCCAGTTTGGAACCATCCGTATAGAAGCTAATCCCTTCTTCCTTGTCTACTACATCCCGTTCCCACACTGTGGCCAACTTGTTAACTAATTTTTTGCAAGGGTAGCTCTCTTTTTCAAAATATATAATATATATTATGCCTAATCGTATCCCAGCGGCAGTGGTGAAAATACAATTCCACACTCCTCGTACCTCTAACACTCACAAAAGCTCGAGCATTCGAGAAACTTTCATTTAAATGGATTGCATGTAAGTGTGTCAGTAAATTGGTACAGTTATAACTAAACTTTCAAGGCACACTCTCGTGCTAGTAGCCTCCAGCAATAATTGTTGGAATAGGCGTCTCAGCAAAGCCAAACTCTGACCATAAAAGTTGAAAATTTGCGAAATTTATTTTCAGTCCTTTTGCGTAAATATACAAATAGGAATAACAATAAACCCATAAAAATAATAAACAATTGTTTCAATTGTTGTACGAATGCGAATATAGCTTTTAAATAAATCCCAGCAATTACAGAAGCTCACACTGGCATTTGCATGTGTGTGTAGTGTTTTCGGAAGCCTAAAAGGACTAATTCTCTGTCCACATGCTGTTGTTGCTATTTTGGTTTCATCCATAGTATTTGGAAGCTAGTAGAATAGAAAAACTGATTGCAATGTAAATAAAATTAGCAAAATTAAATTGAAAGCAAAATATAAATATAAATTGTTGATTTTGTTGTTAGAAAGCGAAGAGAGGAAAGCAATTTTGCAGATTAAAGATAAATGTTTATAAACAAATAATTACGTATAAAAGGATTGTTTTTCTGCTCTTTGAGCAGAGCTGCGATTGCAGCAATGCTTTGTAATGAAACCGATTATTTGCCAACAAACACTCAAATCTTGACAATGCGAGAGTGTGGTGCTAAAATTAGAGATATAGCCGAAAAGTTACATCGTAATCAAAAAACCGTATGTTCCTTTTTAAAAAACCCCGAAAAGTATGGAACAATAAAAAGAAGGGGACGTCCGATAAAGTTTAATGAACGGTCGAGGCGGCAAATAAAGCGTTTGGCAGTGAATAAAAATATTTCCCCAGCAAACATTAAGCACCAACTAAATTTAAAAGTGTCCACCCGTCGGGTCCAGCAAATTTTAAAAGAAAACACCAACATCCAGTATGTTAAACGAACCGCTCAACCTAAGTGGATACCTCGTCACAAAACTGCTAGGATGCAATATGCTCCAAGGCACTTGTTGCGGGACGATGAATGGAAAAAAGGTTTTTAGTGACGAAAAATAATTTAATCTAGATGGCCCCGATGGTAACGACAAATATTGGAGAGATATTAGCCGACCACTGGAATAAAGACATTCAAGAATTTTTCTGGGGGTCCCTCATAGTATTGGGGCTTTTGAGTACAATGGGGAAACTCTAATTCATTTTATAACGCATAAAATGAATGCGCTGAATAACATTGATCTATTGGACAACATTTTAATAAACTTTCGGAACATTTTTGCGAGGAAACAAAGTGATTCTTTTCAGATAGAAATATGCCATTAATGGATTGGCCGGACATAAGCTCCGACTTGAATCCAATGAAATATCTAGGACCTTACTTTCGCAACAAGTTTATTTCAGTGGTCGTCAATTTGATTCCTTGAGGGAACTCAGAAAGTGCATTGAAGCCAAATGGAAGACGTATATATAAATTATTAAAATTTTAACTAAGGTTGATTTGAAATGAAATATTTGTTTCCACGCTATACTTTTTTCGTACGAAGAGAAAAATTTTCTGTATTTTTCTGTTAATAAGAAACAATTTAAAATTTTTCATTTTGTATTAATAAATCTCTGGGTTTACTATATTAAAAAAAATTCTAAAAAAACTGCAAATGAAATATTAAGATTAAAAAGAGATTTTTAGTTTGTACACTATACTTATTTCGTGAACTGTACATGTGCCCTTGAGCTCACTTTTGAATCACTTACTTCATTCTAGTGCTCTCTCGTTTTCTTTCCAAGCCAAAAATCTGTAATTGGTGTAGAAAAGAGTGTTTTTGCATGCCTTAAATAAATTGTTTTAAATATTCTACTACTACGCACACAAACACATATTCTTGTTTAAAAAGATATGACGCACATACATTAGCAGCCCTTCTCGCTTTCATAACATTTACACATTTGCCACTTAAAAATTCGTAGTCCATCCATGCGCTGCATCTTCCGTGTGGGAGCTCGCTCCTTGGCCACACGAGTTCATACTCACATACACACGTGTACATAGGTGCGCATTGTGCATGGATGTTGGCATGCATAAATCAGGTAGATGCAATTCCGCGTAAATTTTAAGAGGTAGGAAGCAACAAAGAACGTGCAAGAAGAGGAAATTCAAATTTGGAAAGATGACATTATGCAGCGCCACGAAGAGTACGTATCCTCACATACAAACTAGGTGCAAGTTCTCACGTGGTCACGACCATGGCTAATACCTAGAAAGGCATTGGTGATAGCCTTCACGAGAGCTGCCGCATATGTGTGTGTTCGACTGCACATTTCAGCAGAATGGTTGCAATGACCTTGGAGCATATTACTGCAGCTGATATGAGCTGACAATGTAGGCGAAGTGGCTTAATTGCGCGCAAATATTGTGCAAAGTTCTCATTTATTTGGAATAATGATGGATGTTGCAAAAGAGGTTTTGAATTGACATTAAATCAGCAAGCGCAAATGTTAACAAATGCAAATACAAATGTCTCTGTGCCCCAATATTTACCGCTCTCCCAGCACATTACTGACATTGTATTGGAAAGTAATTAAATCACACTTGGCAGTGAGCATTTTGTCTTTAATAATTTTGTATCTTAAAAAACTTTTAAATTTTCGAAAGCATTGTTTCGTTTGTTTGTCACCAACGGGGGCAACGACGGCTGGCTGTGAAAGCACTAATGTGCAATTGTATTTGTAGCGTTAAGTAAACATATGTATTGTTTTGCCATAAAAAGGCAGTCAATAAGTATTTAAGTAATTTCATTAGGCGCACCCAACACAGATCGCCAAGAATGCTTCGGGGCAGCGCAAAGGGGGCCGCAGGGGCATCTGTTGACAAGACGTTTAATTTAGTTAGTCAGTCCATTAGCTGCGCAAGTGTCCCAGACAGATGGATAGCGAAAAGCACACAAACTCACACACACAATCTTACAGATTTTTTGTTACAACGGAACAAAGATTCCTGAAGCCTCTTTTCGTGAACGTTCGCCTTTTCCCAGTCTGTGTGTAAGGAAGTCGGGAACCTCATAAAGACTTTTAACATAAAGTAGATATACATTTTACTGTTTTTGTAAGTGTTGTGGCATTTTCAGCTTTGCGAAGCGGATCAATAACTGACTGCCTTTTGTTGGAGTGTGGCTGTGTTCAAACGAGCAGGGCTCAAAGCAAAATGAAATGGTTTTTCTAACCAAATTATTTTATACTAGACAGAAGATAATAACATATTTTTCAGCAACGTTTGTGCAGAATGCCATGAAATGAGGTGAGAACCCTTGAAACCACTGTCCGCTAGTCATCAAACATGTTGATGCTACTCCTCACACACTTATGGATCTCTGGCTTAAATTACTCTGCATAGAGGTTAAAAAAAAAACTAAAAGAGTCAATATTTTTTACACTTTACAGAATTCTCGACTGATGGAGTTACTCTGATAGGCTAATATAC
Organism: Bactrocera oleae; assembly: GCF_042242935.1. Classification (NCBI taxonomy): domain Eukaryota; kingdom Metazoa; phylum Arthropoda; class Insecta; order Diptera; family Tephritidae; genus Bactrocera; species Bactrocera oleae. The sequence continues at coordinate 98,880,524 of NC_091536.1, forward strand.
ATATATAGGACCAAAGCTAGCATAGCATATTAGCATACTCTACCGTAGTGAATGTGGAGTTGCATATGCCATACACGCACACCGCAAATGAAGTGAAATAATGCAATTTAAAATTGAATGTTCCATTTGGGAGCGATCAGCGAGCGCGTACAGTTATCTGAACGCAAGCAATTCTACTTTAAATTGCGCTGTAACACACTGACACATGTGCATACTTACAAGAACCTTCACACATCCACATATACACTTGTAAGGGTATGAAGAGTTGTGGCGAAGGCCACCCCTGTTCGCTCTCCAACCAAAGTAGCAACAACAGCAAAGACAAAGGTGTAATTTTTTTATAGCATATACTAAAGCGTGCAGTCACACCCCCACACCTCCGCATGCGCCATGAAAGGAACTTTAAAGGTTGAAATACCAAATTGCTAAAATGGCGATGAGAATTTTAAGAAGGAAGCGGTGCCTGCAATGGACCAGCTGGTGTTTGAACATTCACTGAGGATCAAGTAAATTGGTAAAAATTTAAAATAACTGAGCTGTTGAAGTATAGCATACTTAGGGGCGTCATTACATTTAGCAAGCGTTTAGCACACCCAGACAAAACTGTTTAGTGCTCTAACTTTTATTGTTGAAAAGAGCAAAGTGGAGAACGATTTTCTGGAGAATTGTTGGGGGCAACTGCATTGTGCATAGCAAATCTCCGCAGAGAGTGCCAACATTCAAAATAAAACAAGACGTGTGGTTCAATTTGCAGCGCAGAAAGTCAATGAAGGAAAATTCTTTCTAATTGATTTACGATCAAATAACAATTTAGCCAGGATAGCAAACATGTTGGAAATAAATACGTTGAGTAGAAAAATTGACATAAAGCATATTAGTTTTTCCTTTAACTCTATTTAGTAACAGTGCCGAATCGTGACTTTGCCAACATGTCAAGACTTTATAGTGTAGCAGGAGGATAACATTACCACCTGGGGTTTCCTTTCATTTTTATCATCACTGCCTTGTATAACCTTGAGCTTCGCGCAGAATAAAAAGCAACGAACCCCATGATAGAGGGCCTTAGTTTGGCGCACGAAAATTAATTTATTGCACTAATACATTCAGATTACAGCGTTAATTTATTACGCCGGGCTGAACTTGAGCGGCAACAAAGGTGTAATATTAGTAGCGAAATAGGTGCAACAAACTTGAAATAATTGATAATTAAACTTAAATGTGCTTATACACTTTATGAATTAAGTGAGTATATGTAAAATGCTTCAAAAGTGAGGAAATGTGGAGCAATTGTCTCACTGATAAGAATATTTCTAAATATGAGAAACACAAAAGCATTAAGAAAAAACCTAAATTTCAGCTGCACCGAAGCCATAATCCACAGGTGCATTTTTGTAGTAACAATATGTATAACTAGTGCTGTTGTTTGATATAAGCAACCCTGAGTACCCAACCCATATTAGTTGGTGAAAGTTCTGTACTGATATTACTCTTATCGTTTATTCATTTTGCCGCCTATGGAAAGGAAACGATTTTAAGAAATGTTGCCCACTCTTTTTTCTGGAAAATAAAATTTAATACTTTTAGTATAAACCGGAACGGAGGTCTTCATATTCGGTAATTGGGAACTAGTCAAGGTATAACATGAAAGACAAAGGTTGTCACATATAAGATCTTACAATTGGTTGCGTTGTTTAATACATTTGCGAGCTCAACATATTTCACCGTTACCTTACGAATACTTCCTTACACAAACGTGCCAAAATACCAATATGCCCACTTGTATTTGGCTCAATAAATATTTTATCAGAGAAGCAGCGCGCTATCGATGTGTTCGAATTTATCTTTTATAGAAAAAAAAAACTAAAGTTCGCGAACATTTTAACTTACAAAGTTTTCGTGTGGATCTAACTAGTTAAAAGAACATATGCAATGTAATATGCGTTTGTAGTTGCACTGAATTGACTCCATATATTGAATCAAATGTGTGCGCATATTTTCAAAAAGATGCGAAATTTGGCAGAAATTCGGAAAAGCCACAAGAATGGGCTACGATACTGCTGCCAGCGATAACTTCTTTGCGAGAAAAGCTTACGCTGCGGCTATACATCTATAAGCTCGAGGACCGAATTTGCAAGCACAAAACTACCGAAGCCAAAAAACGGGCTAGAGGCGAAGTAGCCGAAAAGCAGAGGCAATGAAATAAGATATGCAATAAAACCAAAGTCAAAACCGAGAAACAGCGAAAAGAAAAATTTAAAAAAAGAAATAAATATAAAAAAATCAATACACACAGTGGGCAGTGATGTCGCCGTAGCTGCTGCTGTGAACACGACGGCAATGTCGGTTGTAAGTGATGCCTCTTTCGCTCTGCGCTACATTGTTTTTGTTGCGCTTTTGATGCCAAAAATTGCTCAGTCGGTTTTGACAGCCAGACAAGTGGGTCGGAGTTCCAGGAAAAATGCCAGCAGAAAAAGACCAATGGCGTCGCTACTTGCTACTTTTCTGGCAGACGCACTCGGCTAGCGCTCTCCACATTCTCCTTGACTGTTTTCTGTAGAGAGCTCTTGAAAAAGACAGGGCATACTTTTCGTTTTTCTTCCACAAATTTTCCATTTAATTTTTCTCATGCAATAAAAGCTGAAGCTGTTCATTTCTTAAAGGGAAACCGCAAGCCGAACAAAGTTGAGAAAGTGGCTTGAGCCGCTAGCTTTTGGCTTGAGTTGAGGTATCCTGTTGGTTGTGTTGTTCAATATTAGCAATTTCATTACTTAATTTAATGAGGTTTTAAGCCGGGACCGGGCCTATCGTATTGTGTTACCCATCACTGTATAAACTGTTTTCTACAATAAATTATGAAAGATCCAGAGAGAGTACTGAACAGTTTCTGCTGAGTACTTCGAAAGGAGTTCTGGTTACCGTTTTGCTATGTTGTTCATTCTCTTAGTTTTATGCTATTTGCCGATGATTTTGCAGGCACTCCGCGCCCTTCATGTACGCATGTGTGTATAATATCCGAATGTGTGTATAAAGTGTGGTGTTAGCATTGCAGTTGCCAGTGACTGATGTCACACTAAACGAGTAAACGTTTCATATAAATGTATGAGCGAACGGCATTTGTAAATAAAATTCTTGAGCTTCACATTCCTAAGCGTTTCGGGTACCAATGAGACCGTGCAGACAGTCTTGGCACGAGCACATAAACAGAAAAGCTGAAAGGCGCAGTCTGTCAACTGCGGCGCCGCTGGATTGACAAGGGTTACGTTATGTACGCATAAATGAATAAGTAATGCAAAATTCATATCTGGGAATATGACTTCATAAACGAGATGTCAGGTTCAGCATCTCAATCGAAAGTAAGCGGTCGTACAATGACTGGCAAGCGCAGTGAACGATAAATAAAAGAAAGTATTTTAAAAAGTGGATGTTGCTCATTTTTTTCTTCAGTATTTCTAAATTTGGTCAGCGGTATTTGCGAATCCGTAAGTTAATTTTATGATCAAGCTGTTCATATTAAAGGAACTGTACAGTACCCATGTGGGAAGCAGAAGAGTTTTTTATCTTTGTGTACACGATTCACTAGAATCTTACTAGATATATCCATTAGTTCCGCACCTGTTTTGCACCATTTCTGGCCATGAGTCTCAAGGATAGTTTTCGTTGCTTAATAAAAACTGATTACAAACACAGTTCGTTCTGGACCAATTCACTATTGTATTTTAAGGTGTGTTATCCATAGGCTAGCTTTTTACGAAAAATATATTTATTTAGATTGGTTCTGCATTCCTATTGTAAGGAAAACTACCTTCTGCTACTGCCGGTTTCTTCACATTACCTTTGGAGCCTACTTGCATACCACTGTTCAGAAAACTTCTATAAGAAAGAGCGGAACGAGTTTTTGTTTTTACTCAGAGAAAACCTTTTAAAGCACACACGGATTTTGGCATTGCACAGGTGCTTTGTTGTGGACATTTGGGGTTCGGGCCAGAATCTGTGGTTAGCTTCATTGTTCGTTTCTCCTTTGTTTTTGTCAAGTTATCGCATTCATCTTCAAATATAATATTTACCATTTCACTTTGTAACTTCGCATAAATATACGCTTTTAACAAAGCACATAATGAAAAATTAAGCAATAATCATAAAAACCTTTACAATAAGAAAGGAATAGGTAAGAAAGGAACCCAAGCGAAAATTAATTGGTCCACCTCGTACACCTGAAAGTTCCTCTTCCGCAAATGAATAAAAACTATTAAAATAAATCAGTTGAAAAATACGAACAGTTTATAAATGTGTAAGTATATGAGTACACACATATGTATGTGTAATATTTTGCTTCATATTTCTGCATTGAAATAAATACGAAAGAAGGCTTTCCTGTGCAAGGATCCACTTAATATTCAACTCGTTGTTGGAGAAAAAGAAGCATTGAGAACATTAAATTACTCCGCTTAATGTGTAAAGAGTTTGCATTGCAGTATAAAATGCTCTAGCTCGAATACACATACATATTCACGAGGAGCGTTTATATTTTCGTATTTGAAAACAATTAACTAAAACGACATAATGAAGGCTTATTTTTCAACAGATAATATGATAATTCTGATTAGAAGTCATCGCAAGGACACATAGGTTTCTAAGTACAAAGCAAGACACAAATATACAAATACCACTAGGAAGGTTGGAATTTCACGGGTGCTTTATTAGATTATTTCTCAGTTTTATCGGTCTCCCGAATAGGTTTTTTTTATAAAGAAATAAGCTCTAACATTAGAGAATCTAACCACAGTTTCCGTGTAAGCTCTGAATTTTACATATATGCAAAAGTACATGTAACGTAAGTTGGTATAAAATGAAATATTAATAAATTCATCGGCATATACAGTTAAGTAAAATTCACTTGCCATCGGATATTGTATTGAACGTTAATAGCCGAATAACCGTAGGGAATCTATTGAATTTGTGTTCTGAAAATCAAAAAGACTCTTAACGAATGTTTGAAGAAAACAAGTAAGAGTATTCAATTAAAAATAAACTGTAAAAATAAAGTTGAAATTATGTGCTGCAAACTTGTTTCCATTTATTTCGGCTAACGGTCAAGTGCACCCAGGTGCGCAAATATTTCATCCTTCCCATGTGTGTGTTATTGAAAACTGGAAGTAATTCCGCTCCGAGCTCTGCATCGAACTGCTGAAGTAAATTGAGCGAGTTTGTTTATTGTTTGATTGTTCGCAGGCGAAAAATTCTGAAACTTGTGAGGTAAAAAACAAACTGAAATTTCCCATATGCAAATCTCTACAAACATGTGTAAGGATGATGAGAAAAATTGGTAAATCCAAATACGCATAAAAATATATTTGATTTCCACTGAAGATTCCCATGTCGAAAATAAATATGGAATTCATCCCGCTTAGTGTTCGGGATTACTACTTTTTGTCAGGGGTTCCACTTATATTATCCCTCTCCTCTCTTTCTAGTGAGCTTCTGCTTAAGTATGAGAGGAATGTTCAATTTTCAACCTTTAATATTACTAATATGAAGCCTAAGATATTAAATATAATAATATGTAATAGAATAATAATATGCAGAATCGTTTATAACTCTTTAAGCAGTTTTTTACGAACGCATTTCTTTAATTTTTAAATATTATATTTGTCACCCTCTACTTTGCGTTATACGGAACAGCAGATTCCCCGCCTCACTCTGAAACTAAGTAAATAAAATTCGAGGTACCTATATCAAGAAGCTTTGACGTACCGGCAAAAACTTTTCCGCAAAGGCATGCAGACGCACTGTCGTGGAGTTCTTTGTGGCAAACTTTGTGGCGGCTGACAAGCTGAGCGAGCAACTTTCACCAGCAGTGACAGCAGCGCGCCTTATTAAAACGAATTTAACAAAGTTTAAATTAAACTTAATTGAGGGACAATTTAATGAAAAACCACGTAAGTACGCCCTAAACGGAAATGGCTACGAGAACCCCCAAAGAACGCCTACCAATCCGGTTAGACTATAGACTACCAGGCAACCGAATAAACACCCAGCGGCAGAAAGGAGCGCACAAGCTGATGGCATGGAAAGTTGCTCTTTCCCTTATAACAGCAAAGCAAGATGAGGGGAGCATAGAGTGGGTAGAATAAGACATCAAATAACTGCAGGCGCAACATTGTCTTATCATCAACTATGCGAGCGCTATACTACCGTTACAAAATGTATACCAATACTACGAACTAACTTTGACCTTTGTTCATTATCGAGCAGCAGAGTAAACAACGCTGATTTAAACAAGAAGAAAAGCGAAAAGCAAAACGGCAAGCAAAATGAAAAATAAAAATTGGCTGAGAGGAGGAATTTCAGCATAAAATAAGACTTTACAAGGTTTTTAATTTCCGCAATAAAAGTAAAGCTCCTCAAGTTGCATTTCGCCGAGCAGCCACACAACACCCCAATGCAAGCGTATTAAACAAATTGGTTGTTTAGTGTTCATTTTCAGAGAACCATCGACTAAAACCTCTAAAAATGCTTCGATTTTTCTGTGGAACTTAATTTAGAATGGTGGTGGCTAGAAAGTCTTGGAACTGGCACAGGAAATCGGAAGAGACTACTATCCTGCGATTCTTAATCTAATACACTTTATAGTTCCAATAATATAATAAGGAGTGTATAAATGTTCGTTCTAAAATGAATTATGTAGCTTTTTGAAGACTTCAATTTACGAAGTTTAGTAAAATTGAGACCGGCTATAAACTGTTACTCACTCGAATTGAACTAAAGTTTCAGTTTCATAATTATAGATAGAACTATTGAACTGAACTTAAGTACAACATTTCAACTGACTACATCATTTTGTGGGTCCGCCAACAAACATAAAGAATCAACATTTCATAAAGTGCTGTTTGTTTTATAGTTTCCTTTCCATGGAAATGCAAACAGATTTATAAACATATAACCGTTAAACTTCTAACTATTTATTGCTGGCACATTTGTTGATAAACTTTTGTGGAGTAGTATGTCTTCACACATGTTAAATGTATATGTGCCCACAAAGTTTGCATACTAATGGATTCTAAGCCGTCGCGGCAGCCCTCTTTGTGCAGGTATTGTTCTTTGTAGTACGTTTACATCCGTTAGTACAGCAGTAAAAAGCGAGAAATGTGAAACGGAATAGAAAACGGTCGGATCGTAATTCAACTTGACAATTCGTATTGCAACATACCCATACACAGACATATACAAATGTTTTTGTGAGCTGAGTGGTTTCGAGCTTTTCGCGGAAGCCGCAAAGCTATTCTTCTCCGTCAATGTTGAGTGAAGTTTTTCGCCCGTTCTTCTGGCTTCGTTTCAATTTTTATTTACATTGGTCAGTCGATGCTTCTTCAAGTGGTGAGGTTTCATATGGCAAACGGAATGCGAATACGAAATCAGAACAAATTTACAGCTCACCATTTTCCTAAAAACAAACAAAAAGCAGTGAAGCCAAGCAAAGTGTCGGAGAAGTTTTTCGAAGCGCCGCTGCCCAACGGATGTGTAGGCTGGCGCAATTACCATGGCATATCCGTTTTTAACCATATCCGCTGTCTGCCTATTGTTGCAGACAGTTCTACACAAATACAAGGGAAATAGCCACAGCAGATGGATCGATTTGCCGGCAAACAATCGACTCATGCCTGTTCAAGTGGACGTGCGTGGCAGTCTGCTTCACATAAAATACAGTCATATATGTACATGAGAAGCTTTTCTGAAAAGATCACCACTGCGAATTTTAGCTATTTTTGTTTGGATTTCTTTTGTTGATTTTGCATTTATGGTTTCGTTCACTTCCGTTAGGTTTTTGCCACCTAAACCGCACTGCTTGATAGTATTGTTTGGTGCGCTGTGCACTTACTGCAACAAATCCGTTGTGACAAGTGACAAGCTGTTCTTTTCCCTTAATTTTCACCTTTGTTCAGAAGTTGGCAACAGTATTCCGACTTTCAAATCTAACTGTTTAATGACTTTGCTTCATTTGACATCAATTAAATATTTGTCATTAAGTCTTCAGTAGTCGCCTATCTTTTAAATATTGCTTATCAACTGGCTTTATAAAAAACCGTTATTTCCCCACCTAACCGATATTTTCCCCTTTAACTTAGCCCTATTATGACAAAATTTACTGTTAATAGACTGGTTAAACGATTAAACTAATGTAGGACAGAACACCAAATATCGGTCACCTTTACAATTACGAAATGTCACTGTGAAAACGGTAACATTTGCTAAACAATTGCAGTGGTTGAATTTGTATAGTCTACTTCAAGGCTTTTAACCTAACAACACCGCAATTACATAATTATAAATGTAAATGTAATGGCTGAAATGGCGCGACATTTAATTTATTATTGACAAGATTGCCGTTGCTGGCATTCGCCAATTGTTGCGGTGTCTTCACCGTTAACCGTTCACAGTTTGCCATTTTCAGTCCGCATATTGCCGAACTCTGCTTTCGCTGCGCGTTGTGTCCTGAAAGCTGACCAAGTGACTGCTCACTCTGCTCGCATATATATTGGAGACATCGCACATAGCGGTACAATTGTTGTTCGCCATTCTAAGGTTGCTCTTTTGCTGTGCGGCTGGAGTTCCGGGGTCTCCATTATTCGATGTCATTGTTAGCAATGCCAAAGTTTTGTTGGAGATTTAGTCGCTTTTGAGCTGGTTTGTTTGCTTTGTTTGCTTTGTTTGGTTCTACTAGTGTCTGTATTATTGTAATGTATTTAATATTTATGGAGGGCGAATTTTCGAATGCTTCCAAATTCGTGGCACTGCGATGCACATGGCGATGTGTGCGTGCAGAGGTGCATGTGTTAATCAATGTTAGTCAGTATGTGTGCGTGTGTGTGCTTAGTCCTTCGAATACTTGTCAATACTTCAGCCAAGCGCCGTCGCGTTTGTGTTAACGGGAAACATTCTAATTTACATGTGTATGTATGTGTTGGGTTTATGACTGCGTTGCCTCAATTTAATTTGCATGCAACAAGGAGGAGGCGCTTTGCTCCTTCGCCGCCCGCGTTTGTTTATGTGCGCGTTGAGCTCAACTGTTTTACATTCATCAATTGTAGAATTTCCCAAATGAATTTTCAATTTCGCTTTTGTGTTCTACACAAACATTTACGCCTACGCCGGTATGCGTGTGTGCTGTTGGCATTTGCAGATGTATTTTATTAAATGAAATTAAGTGGAAAATCATTGCCGTCGGTGTTTATCACTAAATGTTGTTGCTTCATCGCTTTCGTTTATTATAATTGCATTACTTGTCATCTTCCCCGCATTGCCGTTCTCTCGCGTCTCCGCCCGAATTGTTGCCGTAATCGCTTTCAATGCTTATGCAAATAAATTAAATAATGAATTGAAATGCCAAAAATAAATTATATTGCGGTGTTTTTGCCCGCCACGAATTGTCTCATTTTCGCATTCCAAATTCAACACAATGGAATTAAATAACCGCAAAATTAATGAAACCTCATCCCTCCACCAGCGCTTCACACATCGCCGAAGAGGCGCACAGATGCACAGACACCCACTGAGAATGCACGCACACGAACCAGCGAGCCGAGTCAGCCGACCGACCACGGCGCACGTCTGGCGGCCTGGCAGTAAGCCAGTAGAGTACACGCCCATTTTCCCATCGCGCGTAGGTGTGTTCGATTGGGCTCGGGGAAACTTCGGCGCCACCTACTCGCTCAATCAACGCCAATCACCGTCACGCTTCGCCACTAATTGAGTTGCAAACTTTTTGTCGTTGCGAATTATGTGATTTCAAATAAGAGTTTTAAATATGAACAGAAACTACCGTTATGAGCTGTAGTTTACTTTTTTATCTCCCGACATGCATGTCACAAGCACTTTAAATTATTGTACAACCGATTGCTGGAAAAAGTATTGCTTATATAAAAGAGCGCATATTTTTATTAATTATACTCTCGCAACCTGTTGCTACAGAGTATAATAGTTTTGTTCACCTAACGGTTGTTTGTATCACCTAAAACTAATCGAGTTAGATATAGGGTTATGTAAATATAAATGATCAGGATGAAGAGACGAGTTGAAATCCGGGTGACTGTCTGTCCGTCCGTCCGTGCAAGCTGTAACTTGAGTAAAAATTGAGATATCTTTATGAAACTTGGTAGACATGTTTCTTGGTACCGTGAGACGGTTGGTATTGCAGATGGGCGTAATTGGACCACTGCCACGCCCACAAAACGCCATTAATCAAAAACAAATAAATTGCCATAACTAAGCTCCACAATAAAATACAAGACTGTTGGTATACAGGATCACATTAGGGAGGGGCATCTTCAGTTAATTTTTTTTTTTAAGTGGGCGTGTTCCCGCCCCCTAATAGGTTTAATATGAATATCTCCTAAACCGCTAAAGTAATAATAACAAAATTCACTGCAAGCGAATGTATTTAGCACCTCTATTGACGGTGTGAAAATGGGTAAAATCGGGTGACAAGCCCGCCCACTCCCCATATAACGGTACTGTTAAAAAATACTAAAAGCGTCAAATGCATCTGATTCTTTCACTTTCCACTATGCAAATCAAGCAACCATGATTATATTAGGGTAAAACTTTGCGTGAATAATACGTTTACAGTACTTGTATGCCACCTTGTGACCAAAAATTGTCTAAATCGAACCAAAACTGTTCAAGCCCCTAAGTACTGAATATGTGGACCCCAGTGCCTATACTTGATTTTTTGCCGGAAATATTGGTCAATGTGTAAGATATATACAATAATTGAAATTCATATAATAAAATTAATTAATGAAACTCTCGACAATAGTATGACTTTGTGTCAAAAATGGGTTGAATCCGATCAATACTTCCTTTAATATAAAATTTTGCTAACACCTGAAGTAATTTCCCGGGCTTTGATCCTTGCAAGTTGCGAGAGTATAAAATGTTCGGTTACACTCGAACTTAGAACTTCCTTACTTTATTTCTTTTGGCATTTTCGAATTAAAATACCTCTTCACAATTCAACCGAGAACTCGGTTTTAAGTAAAACTACGAAAATTCCGAAAACTGTTCGAAAGTACTCAACTAAATCTCCTTCGCAATACAACTCTGTCGTGCTTCGATTAGAATATCAGATACACACAGTGTCTAATATTGAACACAACCAAAAAGATTATGTCCTTTATAAAGCACCATTGCTTGCATTCACCATTCTCATTATGAGTTTCGTGTTAATTTGTTTAACGCGACGATTCAAATTTAGCGGTGTTAGAATTCACTCACATCGTTTTAACCGAATAAATGTTAGGTTCAAGAAAAGAAGAATGAAAATATAATCCAACAAATATAAATCCAACAACCTTCATCCCTCTTTTGAATTAAAAAAAAAAAAAACACACACAAACATAAACAAATATTAGCAGAACACATCTATTGGAGAATTATGAGAGGAGTACATACATTCATGCATGAGTAGTAAGCAGTTGCCGCGCCACTAACCACACATACAGCCAAGAAAGAACATGCGGATGAGCTTAAGCTGAGACAAGAAATCGAAGAGTAAGATTTGAGATTTGAAGCCAGCATTTTCTACCGTTCACACCGTCCATCTACACCGGTATTCTCGCACAACAAATGTGAAACCTGCCAAATAAACGTGACGGGAAAGCCTCGAGAATAAAAGTCGGATAATCGCGCTGAGCGCGATGACAAGCGCCGGTGACAGCATGCCTGTCGATTGTCAACGCGAAACCTAGATATTCAAATGGCTAAAATGAAGTTGTCTTAGCAAACAAGTAAGCTTGAAAGCTTCTGCTCTTACACGCGTTTATCCAAGTAAAAAATGTTTGGCCGAAACTTGAAGGAAATTATAAAATTTACGGCAACCATTTCGACCAACGTAATTTTCCAAGGAACACTAGAGTCTTTTGTTGCGAACGTAACCTGCGACTGTCAAAATGCGAAATGATTTCAAATTTCACAGAAGACATCCATTTACATGACTTTTTATATTTTGAAGTGAAGTGGTTTTGCTTCACATAGTCAGACTGCGAATAACTTTTGTTGTATTGTCATATAAATCGTCATCTAACATGAAGAATAACGTATTATCACTTTTCAAAAGTTTACAGAAGAAAGAAAAAACGATATAAAATTGCTCATTTAGGAACAAAATTTTAATTTTTGTTATAACATGGTTACACCTGGTAGTTGAAGTTTAAAGTCTTGTATATATGTATATGCAATATGATGTAGTGAATTGTTATCAGTACAAAACTCAGTTTCGAATTTTGATGATACGTTGTTTTGCATTATAGGTGACGATATACACAATGAATATACACACATACGAACTGACTAAGAAGAACTAGGATAAGATTAAAGATGTAAAATTGAATCTGCAACTCTGCTTACGGTACCAGTGCCGGGAATGCATCCTGAGGAAAATACGAAGTTAAATTGCGAATAAATCTAAAGCATAAGCTTTAATCCGATTCGACGCATTCCAAAATGCACAAACGAGTAAGCACTGCTAGAATGAGTGAAAATATATAAACAAATAAAATATGTGTGTGTGTGTGTTTGTTTGCATATGTGTTTGTGTAAATGAATAGAGACATAAATTTAAATGCGGTTAACAGACACCAACAATTCCACTCCTGCGGTTACCGGTTGAAAATGAGTAGATGCTCACATAAATCTACGAGCTTTGGATATGAATACGAGTGTGTGGCGCCAGCTCGTAGTGAAAGACAGCACAGCAGGAGCGCCAGTGAAGCAGCGGTGATCTAAAGAGCAAGTGCCATGACGAGAAAGAAGCGAATTTAAAATTCTAATTAGACTGTAATGATACTTAGGATTTTCTAGGATCTGACGCAGTGACAAACACTAATGCAGTGGAGTGCAAATAGTCGAGATGGAAGCGTTGCTGAAACACGCTTATGCGCACCCAAATATATACAAGTATACTGTCTATGTAACTATGTATGTGGGTAAACAGTTTAGCAATTTTACACACGGCCATTTGAGCTTCAGCCACGAGCATATTTGCCTAGTTACAGCCTTTGCTCACACATAAGTATATGTACACAGGTGCTATACAAATCTATGTAGCAAACTGATGCGTGTCTTACTTTTAAGAACGGTACAGCCGCGTATACATCCACACTCGTGCTATCACTACAAAATTGGTTCATTTCTATGCGCCCGAAAGCATGCCACGATATCGCCAGCGGCTGTTTTCTTGCCAAAAAGCTGCAAAGCAAAATATTTTCACTATTTTCTATAATTTCTCCCCCTCGCTTAGTTTTTGAATCACTAAATATGAATATGAGAGCGTGCGTTGTGGCACACTCTGTGCACGGCAGAGCATATTAATATGATATTTTTTGCAAGGTTCGCATGCTCGCTTTCATTTCAATGCGTTGTCGAGCATGCTGAGCTCGTCACATAAATTACACACCGATTTACATGAGTACCCAGATATACATGTATATATCTTTTGTATAGCTCCGGTTTGGCTAAAAATTGTGACTGGTTTTGTTTTTGTGTTATATTATATTATATTATGCCATCACGCTAGGGTTCTTGTATATTTTTATTCCACATAATTACGATTATATGTTATTTCCTTCTTTTGTCTTGGTGTTACTTTTTCATTACCATTTTATATTTTGCTTTTGTGGAGAGTTGTTCCATTATTATTTATTCAACTAAACGAATTTTGACTGATATATCCTCACGAACTCAATTACCAAGAAATTTAATTTGTGTTTTTTCTCTGTCTTGCTTTTTTTTCTTGAGGTTTAACCGCGACTCGAAAAGGAAGACTGATTTGACATTTTAATAGTGAATCGTTACACAGAATATTTACTTTTTTTTATTCTTTTATTGATGCTTGGTATAATCTCTGCTTTCCAATTTAAGTTTTAGACTGTCTCTAATGGTTTAGCGACACTTTCATATCAAATAGACCCTAAGGTCACATACATCGTACAAGCTACCAACTGTTTTGTCAATTAAATAAATGATCTTCTCGAGCTAATTTTCGGCCACAACCTTTCTTTTTTAAGCAGCAGTTTCTTTAGAACTCGCACTGTACTTACCGTTCTCGTGGAGCAACAGCTTACAAGCTTCTTTGTTTATAGCGGCGCAAACATAAAACATGACCACAAAAGCGAAACTACTGCAGGGACACTCCCACTCAACGACACTCTATTTATCCTCCCGTCAGTCAACGAAATTTTCTCGCTCTGTGTTGATTTAAATATTGTGTTTACAGAGCTTTTGTGAAAAGGATGCAAAGTTAAATAATCACAAGCATTGTCGCTCGTGCGTTTATTAGTCAACAATGACTTTTATGAGCCAGCTTTTAGTACCGTTAGGACATTCTTTAGCGATTTTACGCGTTCACTGAAATTTTGAATAATTTTCATAATGAAATTACTCCGCTCTTCGGCAAAGATTGCTCTAAGTGCATGTGTGGCATTCTTTTTGGCTCGTCAAATTTTAATTGTTGCTGTAAATACGAGAATTAAAACTTCAAAGCTTTTCTGGTTTATATTCCTAAAACTAAAGTATACAAAGCGATAAAATAAAGCAATGAGTTTATATAGCTGCTTCTTAAATATAATTTCGAATGAACGCTTTTTAACACAAACGATTTGGATTACTCTGATGCGTATACTGGTACTATTCTTAACACCACATCCAAGCTGTGGATTTTCGCACCAGAAAACGTGTTGGCGATCAGTTTTTTTCCAAATATTTCTGGGCATTTTTAGCTATATTCACTTCCTTGCTATTAATCAAATAGGATCTCATCCGAGATTAAGTAAGTATTTGTGGTGGTAGAATCAAAGGAAGATTTTGTTCTGCGTCTTAAAGAATAAAAAGGTGTGTATTCCTTTTAGATATCTTTATATTGGTTATTACTTTCTGAATTCCATAGCCTTTAGCCCTCTATTCAACATTTTCATCTTTTCGCTAGATGGACAGAACCGCTGAACATAGATTCCTTAACGAAGCCTTGCAGCAGCATTGCGCATTCCGCTGAATAATAAATGATGGAAAATCTGATGAACCAGCCACTGAAGCGCGTAATCAAAGCGCCAGCAACAAGCACAGCACACTCGCCCCGGCAGGAGGCCATAGCAGCGACTGTTAGTTGCCAGCAAGCGCCAATAACCACAGCAGCAGCGTGAAACATCATAAATTACACGTCCTCAACATGACAACCATAAAACACCGTTTGCCCAATGTTGCCAGCGGCTCCCAACATGCTGCCAAGCAGGAAGTCAGCTTACAGTAGGTAGATATTGTGATAAAAGTGAAGCAGCAAGCTATGAAAAACACACATATAAGCTCTAAAGACATAAATTAAAAGAACAGTCGTGTAGAAAGGTAGTGGTGGAGAATATTGATAAAGGGTGCGACCATCTCTGCTAATAAGAGCTTCGTGGCGGAAAAGCATTTAATCTAAACAGATTTGAAGCTTCTTCTCGGTTTACACGCAAGTTATTTATTGTTGTAATCACAAACATGAGTGGCTCTTTAACTCCTTGCTAATACCTGCTTGAAATTCTAATGAATCGGCTATAATGAAAAGCGTATCCTTTTTAGTTGATAATTACACTTGTAAAGAGGAGGGAAATGAAATGGTGGCAAGTAACAAGAGTCGAAAATATAGTACACGCTGTATTGTGTTGAAAATCATATTCATTCAAAATAATATTTGTTTTATAAATGTGTTGGCGATATTTGCTGAGCTCGCCGTTACTTTGAGCTTACGTGCTTTTAAGTGTTTTCTAATTGTAGACACTCAAATTCAATTTTGTTGGCTCCATATTGGATTGCTGTTTATGTGGTAAATGGTGCAATTAGCGAGTGGCTAGTTATCTCGACTCGGCCAAGCGGCATCCATAGTGCCACAAACTACCAATCAACTTCAACAACAAGCCAACAAAAAACCAATTACCGCCACACGTGTGAGCTTACACGTACATGGTAGTACAGGTGATGCAACGTGGCACCTTTGACACTTAATGAGCTTTCGCTATTTTCCATCACTGCCATCAGTGAAATAACAACAAATGAGTGGGGACTCCATGGCACCATATATACTCTGTTTTGTTGGGATCTAAGCTCTTTTAACGCGCTTAGTCCAATTTAGCGCAAATACAGTTTCCGTTATACTAGTTGTACATGGTCAAACTAGGTCCACTGCTTTTAAGGGAATACAATCAAGTGGCTTTCGCAGTGAAGGGGGTCCAAAACGAATCGAAGCATATTCGCACCACAACCGGAGAACCGGCTGAGAGGTGAACAAGCGCAAGCAAACTTCAACCCCTCACGTCTCCAAACAGGAAAGCTAAATTCTAGTGAAGTCAAACAAAAGTTCCACGCGACGAAATTAAATAGCAGACAACAAAATACATTTGCTTATGAGCAAAGTTTATGCACCTGCTGCATGTAAGAAATAAGTGAGTTTATTAAGTGTGTGCCGGAAGCCGCCTTGAGTTGCGCTGCACAAGAGCAACATGTTGTAAGTTGAAACTCTTGAGAAACCTCGTGGAGCATCCAACAAAAGTACAACGCTACCCAAATACGAACACACATACAATTAGAGACACATTGTTGGTAAATGCTGGAAGAGCGTTGACTGGCAGGGAGCAAATCAGGCAACTCAAAAAATTCAATAAAGCCAAGACATCTCAACACAACATTTAACAGATTTATTGGTTTCTTCCTTACTTAAAGATATATATTTTTATTAGCAAAAAACTCCGACGATTAACCATCGATAATTTCGTCAATAAACCAGTTATAAAATGAAAAATCTGTCATCACTCGCCTTGACGCGCTGCGGACAGCATTTTAAAGACAAAGGGCCCTGCGGCCTCTAGGCGTCAGCGTGTTATTGTTAATAATACTGCCGTTATAAGTATTGCTGCTGCTGTGACAGTTCATTACATAACTGATTATCGCCAGCATTATTAGCGTCAAAATGGGAAACGTTTCTTTATCATCGTTTATTGCAAGTGTGCTGCTTAGTTGCCACAGCTGACGGCTCATACTTGCTTCTAGTTGCGTTGAAGTTGTGCCTGGCCTCCATGCTGTGCTCTTCCACAAACTTCTGATCTGCTGGCTACTGCACTACCCGAGTGCGACCGTCGGGTAACGCAACTTGTGTATTTAATTTAATGTGCAACATCAGTGGCTGACACACATATAAGTGAACGAAAGCAACAGCGACTACAAAAAAATGAAGAAAGTAAGTTGCCACCTGAGCAACTACTTAACATCCAGAATGTTATGTACTGGCAACACGCTGCCGATTTAAATTGCTGTAGCACACACACAGCCGGGAAGGTATATATTTACCAAGTAAATGTGCACATTCTCATGTCTTCATATGTACACACATTTATGTATTATACAAGTATATAGAGTTGCAGTCCTCAGGCGAGTGTACTCAGCTCCCTCTCTGGCATTCAGCGTAAATTGATGTATTAAATTGAATACTTAATGACATTAAGTGCGCACGGTTGCACATAACGCGTAATTTTCGCTGTTCTTGCCCCTTCTCTCTGCTCCGAAGACGTGCATCACACTGCTTTTCCAGCGACAGCACTCTTCTTGAATGTGTAGTCTTTCCCCTAGCCTGCGCTGATGAGGTGTTTTAAGATAGTGCGAATTAATTACAATGTCGCATAAATCTTAAATTTGCTACGAGCCGATGTGCGTGGGAACGCGTAAAGCAAACGGTACAGTGCAGAGTGCTTCGAGAAATTGCTTTCTCAAGACAAACTAAATTCACATTCTCTATTTGAGTTTACTCTTAAGATCATTGGCTTTAGTTTACGGAGTGATTTGGTGGAAAAGTGTTTATTATGACATCATGTATGTGAATATATATATATATGTATGTATGTATATAACTGAAAGTAATGCTACTAATCCATGAGCTTTATGTCTAATGTGAGTTACTACCATAAATACTTATTAATATTGTTGAGTTCAAATAATGTGGATACCCTGGTGAGCAACGATAGATTGATTACTGCGCTTATGGTTTGTTTTTTAGTACCTTTGGGTTTGTGACAGTAGATTAAATGAGGCTACCATTTGAAATGGAATTGTTATTGCTTGGAATGAAAAGGACGTGTGCATTTCTGATTGATAACTCGAAACTGTTTATGGTACTTTTCATTTTATTAATGACAACAAACAATTTTTCGAACCTTAACATGCAACAACATGACAACAACTGGCTACTTTCGACGCCTCACCAGACAAAGTTCGCAAATAAATTTTGGTATATGAAAATAATTAAATGCATTTTAAATTTAGAAATCATAAAAATCTAATTATTTATTTTTACACTTTCAGGCCGCATAATTTTAATTATTTGAAAACCTTTTTGTTTGACAGGTCACATGTGCAGAGTTTACTTAACTTAGTTTTGTACAGTCAGGAGTGCTTTTCGACAAAATCTAAATAATTTCTATAAATAAATAAATAGAACCAGAAAACACTGAGCAAAACACCAGTGTAAATACAAAAAACACCAAAACGACAATGGGTCATCAAAATGTCAATGGGGCGAGAGTTCACCGCAGGCGAGCAGAAAAGCCGTTAGCCTGAAATGCAGTGTTTTTGATTTGACAGCAGGTTTGAAATTCGTAAACAAAATGTCAATATGACAAATCAATTTTGTGTGGTGACTGGCGACTGCACCTGTCCCACTCATTTCAAACCCACACAGGCAACATTGGTAGGTGTGTGATTGGTGTTTGGGGGTGTGTGTCTGCCACATGTTGTGCTGCTCTGAGGGTTCTGGCTGAACTTTGCCTCACTATTAATTACAGCTGCCTTCGCACACATTAATTCGAAATATTCGCTGGTGCCAAAAAGCAAAACACATACACACAAGCGATTACATTATCATACGATAGGCATTTGTATAAATGTTGGTGATCATTCAAAAATAGCTGAGCAAAACATTTGAAAACCCATTAAATGGAAGTATTTGAGATTAGTACTGGGCTCAGAAGGGCAGGAGAAAAGAAAAACTATACCTTCAGAAGAACGAATATGATTTATTAATACACAAAGAGGGTAAAAATCACCAACTCGTTTATTTTGCGAGCATCACGAATTTTATTTATGACCACGCAAAGCAGGCAGTGAGTGTAGACCCCGGAATACCCGCTATGTATTGCACAATGATCGGCTGTTTTAGCTTATGAAGAGTACAGTTAAACAATGTTGCACTTACCTCAGTATTTTTATAAATAATTTTTAATTGCCTTCTCCTGCCAAAACCGCAAGCTTCCCTCGCTGCCATGAAGTGTGGATGCACTGTCGCTACAAATAAGAAATAACGACGCTCTAGTTAAGAAATATTATATAAATCTGTGCTACACTCAATATCCCTCCACTACTTAATAGGGACACACATAAATAGTTTGTGAAAAGATATTCAGCTTACAACTACAATACTAACTCTATTGATCAGAATTCTATATAATGAAAAACTCGATACAGAAGAGAAACAAGGTCACTTCGAGCGTCCCGCAGCGTTGACGAAACATTGAATGTCGCTAAATGAAGATGATCCGACAATATTGAGGGTATAAATAAAGTACAGAAAATAATTCAGTTGAAATATTGGTAAAATAACATACATTGTGACCAAAAAGTTTCCGGAAATTGTAAATAAAACGAAAAATTTGTAATCTTCAGTAATATTTATTTTGTCCCCTCAAAATATGCTCCTTCTGAAGCGATACACATATGCCACCTCCTTTTTCAATCATCGAAACAAGCCTTGTAAGTCCAGGCCCGGGATCGCCTTCAGTTCCTTCTGCGAACTTTCTTTTACGGCCTCAATCGAGTCGAAACGGGTTCTACGGAGTGGTAACTTGAGTTTTGGAAACAAAAAAAGTCGCATGGTGCCAAATCCGGTGAATACGGTGGTTGATCGATGGTATGAAGGAGTTTTTGGTCAAAAAGTTCACAACTACAGGTCGGTGCGGTCTTTTTGCAAAAAATTCCGCTCTTTTGGAGGAAGCCGAGCATTGACGCGTCTCGCGTTTTTTTAGCTTACGTGCTATCTCTCTAACACTTGCATGACGATTTTCGAGCACGATTTCCTTCACTTCTTTGATGTTATCGTCAGTGGTAGACGACAAAGGACGACCGGAACAAAACATGTCTTCGACAGTTTTTCGACCATCCTTAAAGACTTTGTACTAGTCGTAGACTTGGGTTTTCGATAAAATAGATTCACCATCAACCTTTTCTAACATTCGCAATGATTCCGCACACGAAATTTGGTTCGAAACACAAAACTTTATGCAAATTCTTTGTTCAATATTTTTTTCCATTGTAAAAATAGCAAAACACTACTGAGGTCGCCTGATTTCAACAGCTGCTGCAAACAAACTGGTAAACAGATCGCGCTAATTTTGGGCACAGTAATTAAGGACAGTGCTACTAACTTAAAAAAAAATTGCTAAAAAATATTCAGCGGGGCAGTTTAAATGACAATTTCCGGAAACTTTCTGGTCACAATGTATTCCAAGTTGAGAAAACTGATCTTTTGAATATCACTTAACTTTAACAAAATAGACCGCACCTTACAAAAGTCAACATCTTTGTATATATATGTGTATATATATGTATAGACATATGTGTGGGAGAAACTGATGCTCGCAGAGCAGTAAATCGGTTTCTCAGTAAAGGAAATCTTCGTGAATGAATGTCAGGGCCAATCATTATTTGAGCTTGACATATACTTCAATAATAATTTATCTGCTTAGAAAAGCAAACTAAACATGATTACGAAACCGTTGCAAATAGCAGGCTAGCCGAGGCGTCCTTGGGGCGAAGAGAATTTCAGAAATTGAGCAGAAGGAAGCATAGAGGCGAATAACACACTTTCCGATTGAATTGCGCGTAAACGAAAAATTAAATTTGCAATGCGTCTATCATGTGGAAAGTCAACAAGAAGGGTATTTGGGGTCCGCATAAAGTAGTAGAGTGAAAGATTAATGAAGTTGAAGTAAAGTGAATAGGAAAGAAAATTGGAAGAACTTTCAAGGGCAGAAAAGTTGAAGTGACTCTGTGTGTGCTGCAGAAGACATGTATTTGCTCAGTGCCTTAAATACATACAAGAAAACTGTATCAAACCGAAAACTGTATAAAGAGCTTCTAATAAATTTTTGTTTTAAGTTATTCTAAAGAGGTTTGTAGCTATGAGATAGTTTGTAAGATAATATATAGGTTATCTGTAGAAATGGAAAGGAAATATTGCCACATGGAGATAGATATAGAGCTATATATATGTACATAAATTATCAGGATAACGTGACTAGTTAACATCCGCATGACTGTCTGTCTGTCTGTAAGCGGTAACTTGAGTTAACTCCACCACCGCCCACTCCCCATGTAAAGGTTTTGTTAAAATATATTAAAAGTGCGATAATTCAATAGCTAAATGCCTCAGAGATATTAAAATTTACATCCAGGACGGTACAAGACGGTTTTATGGGAGCCGTTGTAAAAATTGGACGATGGTCGTGGCTCCGCCCACATTTAAGGGAAATTACACAAAATGTTCGGTTACATCCGAACTTAGCCCTTCCTTACTTATTTAATATTCAGTTCTTTACACTGAGACACATATGAATTGTATAGTAGCCCACATTTTTCAATGTCGAAATATATTAAACAGCCCGAGTTAACATATAAACGACGAAACGCAAATTTACAGTTACTCCATCGACACTTTTAAGAGTTTCATATAAAAATATTGCACACACTTACCATTCACTATTTTTATCCAGAAAGGATTCACTTAAATCCTCCCTGATTTGAGGAACAAATAGCTGCCATATTTTTAAGACGATGCTCATGTTAGCCCCGAAAAACAAGAGAGGCTAATATAGTGAGTCTTCACATACTTTAAATATTGTAAGGGCAAAAGCAAGCCCTAAAATCCGCACTATGGGCGATGGGGCATAGGCGTGGTTGTCACTCTTATTTAGTATATTTGCCAACTAACTTTAAAGCTGAAGCACCTTATGTGGTAAGAATGTGCATCTAAACAATGGTTTATTTTGGTAATTTAACTCAAATCCCTAATATGTCAATCGGTGTTATGTAACAAAAGAGCAAACAAACAAAAGGCGACTCCCGAGTAAACAGCATTTGAGCGCGCCACAGGCGGGAAGCGGAGTCTATGCCATTATTTGCTCTCACTGGTGGGCTACTAGTGGAGCAAATATAGCACATACACGCACAAATGCACATAAATATGTTTCGCTGTTGGCTTTCGATGTTTATTTATCATTGTATACGTGCGCTATTGTTGTTTATTTATTATTTTTGCCTCCACTTTATTTGTTGACAATTTTCGCATCCCAAATACCGCCCACCCCCGCCATTCACACCGACCGCACTTTGTCAAAATTTGCCAAATAATTCAGCAGTTAAGCAGCTAAAAAAAATTTAATTTCATATCGAATTTCCATTATAGAATTCTCAGCATATTTGTCAACTTGACTGCTTGACTCTGAGCTCGCCTCGCTATAGGCTGCTTGCCGGCGCGTACGGCTCGTTTTCGTCTGCCTCTGAAGTGCTTAAAACGTCACTTGAGTCAACATTTTGGCAACTATGTGATCAGAGCATACAAATGCATTTGTATGTGCTTGTATGTGTACGAACATTTGAGTAAATATGTTTATAAAATGTGTATGAGGGCTCGTAATTGTTTCATTGTGCTCACGCCTATTGTACTTTCGAGTGAAGTGAGTATTTGCGTGCGTTAAGTGTGTTTACCTAGGCGTTTATATGCATAATTCTACGAGGGCGTACTTTTAGTGATTTCGGTGCAGAGCTTGCAGGGTGCTGAAATGCAGCATAAATGGATGCTGTCAAGCGGAACATTCAAACATTGACAAGCCTATTACTAGTATACCAGTCATTTTTTACTCGACAGATGTTGTGATAACGGTTATACACAATGCTTCCCACAGAAGAAAGAGAAGAAGAAGAAATCCAGATAAAAATTTACAAATCTTGATTCGGATTAAGCAATACATAAAATGTCTAGAATCTTCTTTATATACCTCAGTTCTGATGAGATCGATATATGTATATGAACAGAAATCACAGAGTTTCCATAGCTTTTTTTCGTGAGGCAAAAATATTAAAATGCTGGTTCAATCAGCTCATAAAATATTGTACCTAAAATATAACAATCTCCAAAGAAAACAGTTGTTAAATAGCTAAAAATTACTTTCAACTCGTTTTGTGTTGCACCAAGTTTTAGAAACATTTCAATCTATCAAAAAGAAGGGATGCATGGGAAAGGATCGACATTTACAAAGTCAAAAGTTTTGTTCTCGAATGTCAGAGGTCCGCTCCTGGTTAGAACTAGTGCATTTACCGACAAGTTTGCAACTACGTTTACAATTGTACATTAATGACGCGCACATCAATTCTCACACAATGCAACAAATCTTACATTTAATGATGCAAGCAAATGTTGATCTGTAATCATGAAATGATTTTGCTTTGTCAGCTGGGGACAAAGACAACATTTGCTGATGACTAAAGTGATGAATACGGATTTGCACACAATCGAGTAATCCGACATTAAGTACAACTACAGAGCATTGTGAATATGTCGCATGGCAAATGAGAGAATTTTAATTAAACGATTTGTCTTCTTTAGCCTTGAAATCCGATCGGAGGTGCTTCTTGAATGTAATTTCATAAAATTACAGTAATCAATGGAGCAAAGCTGTCACTCTGATGCATTGATATGTTTGCATATTACTCAATACAAAATTCGAATCGAATCGAAGAACTTCAAGTTCAGTTGCACTTGTAGAATCTGTGATTGAAATCAACGAGCATCTGTGATGTAAAAAACTCTTCCAGAATAAATTTGTGGTCGCTTGCAAGTCGTCGAGTATCGACAAAAAGTCACAACATGACCACACAAAAACACTTTAAGAACCTTATGACCAAGAAGTGTGTTTCATTGTGTTGAAGATGAATACTTCAGCACTTATCCTCTGCTTGCATAAGTGACACATACTGGTACTCTCCAAAGCCTTCTTCACTTCCTGCTATCGCCCAAGCTCTCTTCGGGTGATAAATTCTTAATTAGAACTAATTGAAATGCTTTATTGTGCTGACAGTTTGCTTAATTAATATGCTAGAAACGCAGAAATGAAAAAAAATTTAAGCAGCATTGGTAAAGAAATAAATATGAAAATGTAGTAAAATCTGACTTAACAGAAATTGTTAAGAGTTGTTTAGGGTAAAAGGCTTCCAAAATAAACGTGCTGTCGTATTCCTATGTAATAATTACTGGAATAGAAATTTTGTTGCTATATTGCTATAAAATCTCTGGTTAGTGAGAGTAGAGATAAAGTATGTCCGCTGTTCATTCTCTGTCTTACTTTACGCATATTAGTTGCTTACTTGGGCGTCAGTATGGCCTGGCAAACATAAATTACATCTAGTAATAGCCATAAACTGCCGTCTAATTGCCACTGCTGGTAAGCGTTCGTGATAACTGTCGATGGCCACTGATGCCTTTGTTTATGCTATGTTTATGTTCAGGTTAACATTGATAATTTTTGTTTTCTTACTGTTGTTGTTGTATTTTTGACGATGGCACACGCGACAGTCGTTACGCACATTGCGGCACGCACGACAATGCTTTGAACACAAAGACGACAGCACGACACGACTGCACGACAGAGTTTTTTGTCGGCAAATAACGTCTTGAAGCCAGCTTCTTAAACATTTTGAAGACGGCAGCGACATATCAAACAGCTGATGTAAACAGTTTCTTTGTTGCCGTACTAAAACTTCTAACTTCATTGAAATTTCAATATTTAGTTCAAAATGAAATGTTTTCTGCGCAAATAAGTAAATACGTGGAATTATTTGTTTTGAATTACCAATTGTTATTACAAATGATATATTAGAGCTATTTTATGCTTCTTTTCGTAAGATAACGTTACACTTGTTAGAGCTTTGAACAATTTTACATTTCACATATTAGTGGCAACACTACAGCTGCCCATTGTCGTCGGCAAAATTAGAAATGATTTCTTGCATTTGCAATTCACGCTGTTGTGTAAATAACTGTGTCCATAAGAACGTGTGTATGTTAATATTTGACAGATGCTGCCTGTCGCTTGCCGTCGTCTATGTGTTCAGCGTTTTATACTGATTGTATATTCGCTGAGCTGTTATGCCTCTTCCGTAGCCAGCAGCCAAGATACATATACGGTATATAACTAAATATGTAAGTATGTGCCATAGTTATATATTTGTGCACGAATGACATTTATTGGCGATTTGCAGGCGCTGCACGTACAGATACTTTAACCACTATGAAATGGATATTAATATTATAATTTAGTTAAAAAGCGACGACTAAGGCGACTGCTTAAGTACTGCTACCGAGATACATATATATATGTATATGTATACTCTTCGGGAAAATACCAATAGCCGTACTATTATGGAGAAGCAGGGAGCTTAGTATGCATTTCATGCATTCATCGTCGTAAGTATATGCAGAAAATATCATTTATAAAGTGTTATATGCCATTACGGTAAAAATCGTTTCTTGTAAACCAATTCTTCTAAAGAAAATATTTTGCTTATATTATTGAGTTTAATTTGCACATCTATTCGAAAATGATTATCAAGTATATTGAAAATATTATTACATAATTTTCTGCGAAAACCATCGTTATTTATTAGAAGGCAAAAAGTGTTAATACTCTTGAAGAATAAGACAAGCATTTAATTATATAACACCGCCCCTCACGGCGGTACATTATACTCGTACGTATGCCATAGAATAGTAACACCAACGAAAATCAGATAAGTAATTTTCTCAACCTTGAATGGATTTCATGAGGTAAAAACTTTCATATTAAAATATTCGGTCCGGTATGGCATAGTTTTGAATTACTGGACATGAAAAAAACATACGCTCATAAAATCTAACATCAATCATTACTACGCCTTTTTGGAGACAAAGCGCAATAAAAGCATGCAACCGATTTTGGTTTTTGTTTGAGCAATTAATTCAAGCAACTTCGTGAACTTAAAAGAAGAGACGAAAATTAATTGAAATAACACTCGAAGATATTTCAAATTCATATTAGCAATTATTTGCTTTGTTTTATTTCCTTGGCTGTGCTGATTCAAAAAAAAATTAATACTTCTATTCTTCCAACACTGAAATAAAAAGGAAGTATATTCAGACCAGCTTAGGTATTTTAATGCATTGAGAAATGACAAATTGTAAAAGCGTAGGAAGCGAAGAAAGCAAAACAATTTGTCGTCTCTTAAAGACAAATGCTTCTCAATTCTCTGCATTCGCAACGCTTCACTTTCCGAATGAATTACCAATATTTAGTAATCAATACTCTAATTAGAGCACTCGAATGTGAATTTTATCATATATTTATATTTTCAATAATTTCTCTATTCATACTTAGTTGATTAAACAACAGTTAATCAGATTACTTGGTCATTACCACATGTTGAAAATGCTCGGGAGCACACTTCAAATTTTACAACTACACATGTAAATGAATACTCGAATATGCACGGTATTTATGTGTAATATTGATAAATTCCGCATTCAGTACGCGGACTCTATTGGTGTTTTATGAGTTCACATTTCTAAGAAACTAATAACAGTCGAGTGAATTAATCTATTAAGCGCTAATTTGCTAATTTAAGCATTTGCATTATTCATTGTTACTTTGCGGCTTTAGTTGTTGTTGTGATGATGACTATGTTGTTGCTATATGCAAACAAATGATTAAGCGAGCATAGCAGTGCACTGGAAATGCCCACCAACGCCTGAGTCATCCCGCACCCCTCTCACCTAACCTCACCACAACAAACTGCAAGTAGGAACTGAAATGTTTTCACAAACGCGGCGGTAAGTGTGCAATTCCAAATGCCAGCGGGGCATTCTATACTACTATTATTTACATAGACAGACTTACATTAATTGTGTATATAAACATAATTAAGTATAAATATGCATGTACTCGTATTTTGGTATGTTCAAAACGATCTTCTGACATTGTTCATGAGAAGTGTAGCGCCCCTGCTCTGCCAAGACAGTTCACAGTAGTTTTAATTAGCGTCTAAATATCTTGAATATCACAAATACACATACACACGCACGTTCATCAGAATATTTATGCTTGAATACATAACCGTTATAGCCAAGTACATGAGTACTAGCCGATGAATCGAGGTGAAAACCACATCCTAGGTTAAACTTAACAAAACAACTAACAAGTTTTTAATAACCACGAAAATCTGGTTTTTACCAGCAAACACAAATGGAGGGACCTATCAGCAAGCCGAACTAAGGTCGTCTCGTCGTCTAAACTTTTTAAACCGCATATTCGCCTTCATTTTGTGTCAGGCACCGAAAATCAATTCGTCTCATCATTTTAATCATTTTGATATTTGAAGATATTTTAAGCGCGTTTTCATAAATAATAGTGTGGGAGATTATAAAAGTTCTATAGTCATAAATTACTGACCTCGTCACAGAGTGATATCAAAGAACTCATGCACTCATACAATATTATCCAAATACTATGTATGAAGTAATGAATGTTAATAATTGAATTCAATGGCACACTTCTACTCATCGGCCTTGATTAGCCACTCACATGCTGATGCGCGTCAAATATTTATACAACAAAGCTGCTGAGCTATGAGTTTCGTTTCATTAAACAAAGCACTGAAAAATTGAAATTTTTACCATAAAACGACGCCGCGGCATGTCTAACGAATTAATGCATGAATGAATTGAAAAAGAAAGAGCAAACAAATCCAGTCGCAAGTGTTTTCGGTAAATGAAATTTAAATTCCATTTGCATCAATTAAAAGTGAGTGCGACGAACCCAATGATTTCGCAGCTGCAAATTTACGACTCGATCTCTTTTTTACTTTTTCGCGTTCACTTCATAATTAACTTGATTGAATTTATGGGCGAACTCGCTTAGTGGTTCCAAAAGGAAGAGGGAAACCTCCGCTAAATCCGTTAAAAACATCAATCATGACTGCCAAAAATAATGCGAGATTTGATGCAAATATAAATACACATAAAATTGATGAGTGCTCGCAGGCAGCGATTATTCGGCGAAATGGCACGTCGCGTCGAAATTATCATAAAATGGAATACAAAAATCACAAATTCAATGAAGTTGAACAAAATGAAAAGAAAAAGAGCCAGTTGTAACAGTCAAAAACCGAATGCATAAAAATAATAAAAAACACATTTGCAACGCCGAGCTGTGTACTCACGAACATAAAATAAAGTCGCTTAAGCAGTCTTCTTTTCTCATCTCTCTTTTTTGAGCTGAACATTCATACCAACCGAAAACGTAGGTTGATATTTTCGACTAGAAAAATTGGAAAATTATATATATAATATATATGTACGTTCAGCGAAGAATTTCCAATCGACCAAAAGCGGTTAATGTTTCAAAAAAATTGAAGAAGGAATAGATGATATAAATTGTGTGTATCGGAGTTGCCCCAATTGAACTTTAGGGTGATTCTAAAAATTGGTTAAAGGTAAAATAAAAGCTCATACTATCGTTAGTTCAGAAATGCAATTACCTAACCATGAACACAGACTCATTATAGAGCATAAGAAAACGTTCCATACGTTCCGTTTGCCTCAACATAACCATACTTTAACTAGTCTGAGATGGCTTTCGTGAGCAATCGTCAAAAACTGTTTCATGAAAGAACTATACCATATATATTATCCATGACTAAAAACTTTGCCACACTGTCTTTGAGATGGTTTAGATAAAATAGAGTATAGCCGATCACGACAAAACTCTAAAAGAATGAAAATTTACTCATCAAAATGTATGCAGGAGTATTAAAGTACTTCCATTTAAATAAATATAAAAAAATAATATATATCAGTGAGCAGCGAGCATAAGTTTACTTAAGTGCATAAATCACAGAAAATTTAGTGAAATAACAAGAAAAGCAGAAATAGATTGGTAAGCGAGATGACAGCCGACAGCCGACTGCCACAACCACATGCGCACACACCTTTATTTTGTCTGATCTCTGTTCTTTAAATAAGTAGAAAGTGAGATGCTAAGAAAAAATATCACCAGTGTGAACCGATCTCGCTTTAAAACACAACAGAATAAATATTCGGTACGAACTCTGAATCGAATAGACTAAAGTTTCATTAACTTCCGAGAATTATTTTATTTATTAGCTCTTCTGCTAACTGGTTTCGTTCTATAATCCCTGACCCTGTTAGGAACCAACAACTCACCAAGTGGACACACGCCCACATTTACCAACGCAGGCCAGTCTGTGCCCAAGCAAGGTCTCATATGTGAATTTATTAGTTATTCATTAGTGAGATTTGAAGATCAATCGCATCTGTCATTTGAATTGGTCAAGCATACGTTTTATTGCTTTTATCTCATCAAATAATTGCCAATAACAAGTTTCGAATTAACACTTCCCGTCCATAAATTCGCTAATGTTAATTGACTAGCATTAAAGCTTCAAATGTTTATAAACAAACACTATTGTTGAGTAAATTTATACGCTGCTCATTCTATTCAGTTTGGGGCCAGACAGCCGATTAGCTTTTTGACTGATTGCTATTTGATTGTTGGCTTTTGGAAACATCGCCACATTAACAATTATAATTATTATTTATATGCAACAAAAAAAAAATAAGTGTGAATCAAAGGCGTAAGGGCGGCGATTTCGAGCAGGATCCAACAAATATATGCAGTCAGCGGATTGTATTGTAACAAGATAAAATAGAATTTTTAGAATATATGGAGATATCCTCGGCGATCTTTTGATTACAGTCCAGTTGCAGTTGAACCAAATAACTCGTTCGTTTTTTAGGCAGCCCCGTACCTTATTTGAGGTGGTGGAAGCATCATTTAAGAAGAGACAAGATGTGTTTCATTGATGCGTTGAATTGAGAAGAAAGTATTCGCATTTAACGAAATGTAGATGTCGGAGCGAATGATTAAATGTTAGGATGTGCAGGGTACCTATTAGTGAAAACTGGAACTTTTAAAAATCGATAACAAATCCGGAATGTATATTCACACATTAATCCATAAGGCTTTACATTTCCCCCTGAGGGCAACGGAGTCATCGATACGGCGTTCACTCCGCCAGTATATATCTATGCCGAGTAAACAGTTTTGCATTAGAGCAGTATGAAATTAAAGGGGGTGTCTCAAACTGGTGGCTTAATCACACACTGATTCAGTGCACATTGCATTTGTTTTTTCTGCATTCAAATTTATTTGTGTTTATGTAAAGCGTACATAACACATTGCAGGGCGAGAGAAAAGATATTGAATATCTAATAACAAGGTCGCAATTGTTGTGCGTCGAGGGAGAGAACAGGCGGATTTTGTGGTTTTCGCTGTACAATCAACCGAATAATTTTTATATAATATATAGAATATATATATATATATATATATATGTATATGAATATAATATATATGTGTACTGCGCCTTGTTTTTGTTATTACAGTGGCACATTAAGCGATTTTTCATCACAGAGGGATGCCGGTCTTTCATTCTCTATTTTTGTTTGGTTTTCCGTTGCTGTTCGAATTGCTTTGATGAGGAAAGGGTTCGTCAAAGATACGAAGCAGCGAACTTTCATCACGGATGATTGAAAACGATATCTCAAAAGTGGAAAAAAAAAAAATATTTCCCAATGAAATTTCAGAACCCACAAATTACATAAGCAATTGGAACCAAATTTGATTCATACCACTCCCATCCATTGCCGTATGAATACCGTCAGATTTTCTAACTGCACCGTAGATATATTAGGATTTAATAATCTTCTTAATTTCATAAATAGAAGATAACTTATAATTTTAATTTATTTGATAATCCCAATATTTTCTGGAATCCACTCTGTAATCAAAGATCATTTTCCCTCAAGTAAGGCATTATAGAGGAAGATTGGGTTACGTATACGCCACGCATCGTTTTGGCTTCGATGCTGAAGATAATTGATACGCCCACCTCTATGGCTTTCATCGCCAATTTCCAACATACTTACCACCTACTTAACTTTGATTTAATTTTAAAGCTTCAGGTTTCCCGTCGCCCCCTCAACTCAACCCCGCGCTCATCTGCCCTGCAGCTTTGTTGCTCAGCAGCATTTATTCATTTGCCATGTATACACCATATGTGGGGATACGCTTTGTCAGTTGGTTTGGGAACTTTGCGGTTTGTGCAACTGCTGTAGTAGAGCGGTTTTTGTTGATTGTGAGAGGGCATGACTTCATATGTTTGTTACATTTTAGAATAAGTAGGTGTGTGGAAATGTGCATGTGTGTTTTCTAATGCGGTGCACTATTACATCGCGTTTAATTAATGTTTATTTAGCAAATTAACTTTTATTTGAGCACATCTGATCCAGCTATCCGAAGTCCATTTTGTATGAGCTTGCTCACCAACACATGACGTGAAAATACACGATTATATTTATATTAGCGTCATCTGCTACTCACTCAACTCGTTTAGCGAGTCTAATCATAGGAGATTCGAGCATTTCAACTAACTATATCTATGTATGTATAAAACAATTACGTTTCACATTTTCTCGGGGGTTAACGCCTGAACCTATTTTAGTAAAATATAGCACACAGTGTCCAGTTTAGTCCAAATTAAAAGATAGGATAGTAGTTGTCTCAAATATGTTAAAACAAATCATAAATTAAAATAAAAAATGATTTTCTAAACATAAGCGTGTGTTGGAAATTCAAAAAAAAAATCAAAATAATTTTAATTTTCAATCAAATTCCAAATGGAAAATCATTTCAAAATTAAATCTCAAGTAGAATCCCTTGGGGTCTTATACAGGCAGTAACGTTTTCGGCTTTATTCTTAAATAATATTTTCGCTGTATTGAATAGTTTATTATAATATGTATACCTTACGCTTCAGTTAGTAACCGACGCAAAGCCATAAACCGAATCAGCTGATACGACCTACAGACCACCGCTTCTACCGACCGTGTACGCGAAAATCTGCGAAAATTGGTTGTTTTCCATAGAAACGAGTCAGCTGATTGCTCTCTCACAACACAGGGTTGTCAGTCTCGATATTTTGTAGTAATAAAAAAGAAATCTTAAATATGTTTGAAATATTCTTAAACTGACTCAAAATCACAGTCGAACACAATTATTTATAAATAGATAGACTATTTTTAATAGTTGGATTTTAGTTTTGATTTTTCACATTTTGAAAAATTATAATTAAAAAACAAGTAAGGAAGGGCTAAGTTCGGATGTAACCGAACATTTTATACTCTCGCAAAGTCAAATGGTATACTCGTTTGAGATTTCTTTGTGGATTGACTGATATTTTCGGTAGAAGGTCAACTATAGGCACTGGGGTCCACATATTTAGTACTTAGGGGCTTGAACAGTTTTGGTTCGATTTAGAAAATTTTTGGTCACAAGGTGGCATACTTTAAACGTATTATTCACGCAAAGTTTTACGCCGATATAATCATTGTTGCTTGATTTGCATAGTGGAAAGTGAAAGAATCAAGTGGTATTTAAAATGGTGTCATATGGAAAATAGGCGTGGTTGTAATCCGATTTCGCCCATTTTCGCACTATGACATAGAAACATGAAAAGAACGTTATGCACCGAATTTGGTTGAAATCGGTTAAGCAGATCTCAAGATATGGGTTTTCACCTAAAAGTGGGCTGTGCCACGCCCACTGTCTAAGTTTGAACGCGGTTCCTATAAAGTCATCTTATACCATCTCAGAGATAAAATTTAATGTCTCTGGCGTGTTTAGTGCTTGAGTTATCGCGCTTTTAGTAGTTTTTAACAGTACCGTTATATGGGAGTGGGCGGAGTTGCCACCCGATTTCAACTATTTTCACACCGTTAATAGAAGTGCTAAAAACATTTGCTTCCAGTGAATTTTGTTATTATAGCATTAGCGGTTTAGGAGGTATGCACATTAAACCTATTAGAGGCGGGACCACGCCCACTTTTTAAAAAAAAATTTTAACTGCAGATGCCCCTCCCTAATGTGATCCTGTGTACCAAATAACAGTCTTGTATCTTATTTCGGAGCTTAGTTATGGCAAGTTATTTGTTTTTGATTAATGGCGTTTTGTGGGCGTGGCAGTGGTCCGATTACGCCCATCTGCAATACCAACCGTCTCACGGTACCATGAAACATGTCTACCAAGTTTCATAAAGATATCTCAATTTTTACTCAAGTTAGAGCTTGCACGGACGGACGGACAGACGGACAGACGGACGGACAGACGGACGGACGGACAGACAGTCACCCGGATTTCAACTCGTCTCTTCATCCTGATCATTTATATATATATAACCCTATATCTAACTCGATTAATTTTAGGTGATACAAACAACCGTTAGGTGAACAAAACTATTATACTCTGTAGCAACAGGTTGCGAGAGTATAACTAGATGTGTGCAAAACTATGTAAACATATTGAGTAATGGCGACATTAATCAAATGAAAACAAAAGAGAACAACTGATTTCTACATTGTCGCTACGGGCATAACTTTGGACAAATTTCGTTTCATACGGGCGGTAAGTACGAAAGATCGAAACGTCGGTCACTAACTGAAGCATTAGCTACATCAACACATGGTCGGATTTATAAAGTATTTATAGTTTTGGAAACATTTTTGGGTTTGTATGAGACTATTTAGAGTGTGCCGGTGAAAGCCCAATTTGGAATAATATGGAGAATTGGTAATTTCTCAAAAGTCAAGTCGCGAAGATGGAGTGCATATACTCGTATGAAAGAAATGTTAAATGTGATAAAGTTTTCTTTAATTTAAAATTGATAATTTTCTGAGTAAATAGGAAAACAAAATCCCACAACATGAATCACTGGTATTAACGCATACATTTAACTCTTTAAAGATTTATATACGGCCGATGTACAAATGTGCTGAGGCATTAGACGCTAGAGAGCTTGCTTGCTAAGAAATGTTACACCCAAGATCAAATTCACTTTATAAATTGCTTACAATTAAATAAGATAAACTTGCTCAAATCAAAGCATTGCTATCAGCAACACACACTCAGTATAACCTTGGCCAGCAGCACTGAATAAAATAATTTATAACATCTGCACTAACACACGCATATCATGTAAGTGTGTCTGCGTGTGCCACCATGAGGCTTCTTGCAGACCAACTAATGGCACACGTTTATTCGTATGAATGTGTTGTAGTTGTGTTGCATGGCTCGTTGATGCGCATTTGTTTGTGCATACTTTTGTGCAACTATAAATTCTACCCATATTCTGACTGCTCATTTAATGCCTCTGACACGTGTAATAACAACTGCAACAAATGTGGACGCATGCAGTAAACGGCAAATGGAAAATTCAGTAAAAGCTTAAGATTCCACTCAGGCATTATGTTTAATGAAGCGTTGCATGTTGCAATTAAAACCACCGGCGCACAATTTAACAAACACGCAAACGGTAGAACTCACAGATATACGTCACTGTTTTTTACTTAATTTCTCCTCTCTTCGCTACCCGCCGACGCATTTCATTTGCCGCATTTAAATTCCATTTCAATTAGTTGTAATGACTCCAACAAAAACGCAGAGGAACTACTTTGGGTTGTGTAGGTGCACAGTTGCATGCCAAACCAAATATGTCCACAAGTGCTCATTTCCACGCGATTTAGTGGGTCATAAAGGAATTTGCGTTCGTTAAATTTACTTTTCAGAAATCGTTAATGCATCTCAAGCATGTTGCAGATTAACATTGCTGTGCACGATAATATAAAAAGTCGTTCCAGCAGATCTACATATGTATATAAGCTACTTGTAGCTGATTCGCCAAGCGTTAGTGGATAGCGATCATACACTTCAACGAAGTATCCGCATACTCTCTTGTATAGAACTCAACTCGCTATTTTTATTGTTGCTTTTTACATGGACTTTTTTGACAAGGTAGCAGGTCCTAAAGATAGCAAGAAATGGTGAATCGATGACGACTTCTATCAAATTGCTTCATAGCTAAAATAAAGCAAAGGGTATATACGTAGAGTCCCATCATAAATGAAATAGTTCTGCTTTTGCTGACTGTCAAAAAGTGGTTCCATTTAACTTGGCAGATATGATTCCCAATAATAGCGAAAAACGAATTAAAATCGTATAATTCACCAGTTTTATTATATGGTTCGCAGCCTTGGATTTGCTATTAGTACTATAAATAGGCACCTCAATTAGCACACACACGCATCTGCTCTAATTGCTTGATTCGTCAATTCCTTGGATATATGTACATGCTCGGATGCAAACACGCGTCAATATTGGCGTTACTTACTTTCACACACACTTGCATATATAGATACACTTATCCATGCATATAGCACGTATATTTCCATTGCGCTCTTTTCAGGTCGTGCCAAAGTTGAAAGGACTTCAATTGATTGATTGAGCTGTGAGCTCAATGACTGGTTGCCGAGCATCACATTACCAATTTAGCGTGCGAGGAGTCTACAGCGGCTCACTGCCTTTAAAGCTGCGCCAGCATCCAGTTACTGTTTATGAGTGCTTCGCTACCCGGCGATCCGCACTCATAACGGTTCGTTGCTGAAGAGTGCTGAACAAGTGCCCTCAGTAGATAAATTTTGTTCGGAAGCGCTATTGGTTCAGCCAATGGCTGCGAATATACGTATGTACCTCGGTAAGTCGACTCGAAAGTGGCGAAGGGGAATGCACGGCACCGCGCCTTGACATTACCCGTGTTGGCGATGATTGTGGGCAAATGAGCAAATTACGGTTGACAAATGACAAGCGGCAATCAAGCGAAGCTTGTCAAATTTGTTTGCTCAAAAGGAAAGCATAAACACACAAACACACAATTCCAACAGCATTGCGGAACGTAAATTCTTTAATAAGGTTCCACTCACCATACAGTGTAATCAGTCGATGTCATATGGAGCATAACCTAAATACAAATGAATTCGTTAAGTTACTTTCCTTTTTGTATTACTTTTGCAAATAATATTTTTTAATGACTCAGATAAACCAAAGAAGTTTCATACCGATCCACAAGCGCGAAACTTTAGACTTATCAAAATGCAAAGAGATTCATATTCTACCAATAACAAAGTACCGAAGCGCCTGATAAGCAACAACAGCAAATAGTCCAAGCATTCAGTCAGTGAGCCATGTTGTTTTAATATGGCCAATGGAAATGTCGCATCACTGCAGTTGAAATTGGTTGCGTTCGGTTCATCGGCCACAACACTCAGTCGAAGCTCATTCTCGCTGACAGCTGTCAGCGTTACTAAGATTGAAAGCGATGCGAAAAAACAATGGCTAACTTTAGGGAGATAATTACAAAAAAGTGTTCGAGTATATTTGTTTATATTTTCAATTTTGATCTCGACAACATTTGACCTATCCCTTTGCTCTAAGCGAGTAAGACATTCGGATTATCCCCCCCTAAGCGGAATATGAGAAATAAGCAGCCAAAAGCAACAAAAACTAAAACAATTTCATTACCGCTGCTGCGGTCGTCCAAAGACAACAATGCCGAACGCAAAGCCGCACAAAAGTTGAATAAATCAATTATGGACATTAGGGTGAATTCAATTAATTATTTGTGACAACAAAATGGATAAAAGTAAAAAGTTTGGGTTTATACAATTTTAATTTGCGTTCACCTAAGTTAGCATCTAAGCTTCGTCAAACAAATTTTTAGTTGGCAAAAATATTGGCCACTAGCCAATGCTAATGTGCCAATGGGAAGTTAGAAGTAGCTTACTCAGTGCCCTAACACAAAAGCTTACACTTGCAAAAGGTATTGAGTTTAAGAGTCCCTCCACGAAATTCCTTAACGATCACGAAACACCAAATAATTTCCTTAGATCGGTCAGAATTGTAGAAATGTTTAATAAAAATATTCGATAGTACAAGATCTCAATACAATACACAAATAAACTTCTAGGCCTGATGAAACCCTTTCGCCTTCCATTAAATATGGTATATTTATGATAAATTCCTACTTCCACCTACTCAGCGGAGTTGACATGATTCGGCGCATTTCGAACGAATACACAGGCACTTTTCTCAAGAAAAAAAGATTTCTCAAGGGAGCAACTGAGTAAATCACGCCAAATTCAAAGTTTTCGTTTAATTTCCGCTAAGTCATGCACAATTTCAAGCAAATGTTGTGGTAAATACCGCAAAAACAAATTCTATGCAAGTCGGCCTTGTAGCCTTCAGTTGTGTTCGAAAATAATTTCGTGAACACTCAAGGGCACATACGTACATATAAACATTAAGAACTGCAGGTGTATCCAGAGGTAAACATTAGGAAGAGTTTATAAGCAGTCAAATCTTAAGCGATGACTTCAGATCATAGGCATAGCCGCCCACTTTTGGATGATAATTCATTTCTGATAAACACCTCGACCAATTCGAGCCGTATTTGGTAAATAAGATTCTCCTGCAACCCTACCCTAATATAATGCTATTTTGAATCGCTCACTAACCCCTTTTTGTTCAATACAAATTTTTGAGTTTTTTTACAGCTCTTTTAGCAATATCTTCATGTAGATTTAAAACATCGACACTTTCTCTTAAACAGGACACGCAAATACATCAAAGTAGCCCACAAATGTACATTCTTCATCAAATATCTTAATATCGACTTCTTAAAAAAAGAGGAGTAGAAAAGAAAGGCAAGCGCTCATTTTCGCGATCAAAACCAGAAAAAAAAATAAAAAGGAACATAAACACCCCAAAGAATAACATGGGAATCTGGCAGAATTTGCAAATCAACTACAACACCTACAACTTTCTGCAACAACTGTACTGCGAGAGAATCACAAAAGAAATTTCGAATTTC
Organism: Bactrocera oleae; assembly: GCF_042242935.1. Classification (NCBI taxonomy): domain Eukaryota; kingdom Metazoa; phylum Arthropoda; class Insecta; order Diptera; family Tephritidae; genus Bactrocera; species Bactrocera oleae. The sequence goes on from NC_091536.1 coordinate 98,918,517, forward strand.
ACTAAGAGCCAAACAAAATGTCAACAATAAAATCCTTTCCTGCATCGCTTGTTCAACAAAACATACAGACACCGACAGACGCCATAGTCAGCGCAACTTACCCGAATGTTTTTGTAAAATTTAAACATGAAAATCATGTAATCAACACAATTGCAAATCGGTTCGACGACGGCGACAGCGTGCTGATGCCGCTTGAGATGGCAAGAGATAAGCGACTGCGGGTTTGTCAGCGAGCATGTGTTCATATGTACGGCGTGTGCGTGTATGTGTGTCGGTGTGGAAACACGAATTTATTTGCATTTTCAATGTCAGCCAGCCAAGTGCAATGACAGCTGCGACTGACGCAGTTGCCACCATATGACAGCGGAACCCCCGAAGAGCGCAGGGGACATATCGAGATCACTAAGGGCACATGAAAATATAGGTTTCACTAGAAAGCCAACTAATTAAGAAGGAGGAATTCTAACAGATGGACACAGCATTTCTCCTCCGCCAAGATTATTGATCGACATTAACGGCATTATAAAAAAACACCTTTTATCTCATTAGATTTTTGCGAAATTTTCTCGAGGATAAAGTCCATATCCCAGAATTTATTTATAGTTTTGAACCTGTTACAAAATAGATTGATAGATGGATTGAATAGATTAATCCATTTCGGTGAAGACCCATTTCTTAATTATATTCGCCCCTAAATACAGAATGAAGCGCCAAGGAACTCATAAAGAAATTAGCTGAATGTAGCGCTTAACTGTTTCTTTAAAAAGTAAGTAGATCATAAAATCACAAATCTCTTATATCCAAGTAAACAAACCGTGTGGGCAAAGAAACTAAAAAATACAAAAATTACATGGTACGAGCTTACATACATACACACTTACATTGCATACAAACACATCTGCGCATTGCATAGGAAAGCTCACGCCATGAACTTGCGCCAATGGCTTGATAAAATTAGAACTACATATGTTACGATTTAGTTCGCGAGCAAAAAACGTGAAATAATAAATATATAAATAAATTCTGGCTACTATGTATTTGGTGTATTTCACCTTGCACACGTCGGGGCAAATCAGAGCTTCTGTTGATTAACACAGACGCTCATGCAAACACATCCGGAAGTGAGATCAGCTGGTGATGAACTACTTTACAACTAGTAACATTCGGGCCACTGCCCAACTCTTTATGTGGGTTTTCGGTCGGATATACCATATACCAGCCTCGTACCGGTTCAAAATAGTCAAACCCATATCTGCTATAATTATGGCTGAATAAATTGCCAGTCCGACACTTCTCCACATAGTTCGATTTCACTTCGGAAATTTAAGGTGTGGGCTAGTATTTTTCTGACCAGTTCGATTTCAGACTGGAATCGCTAGCTGAAAGTAGTGTGAACGGGTATTTGTTGGTGTATGCGAGCAAGTGCCTGCATTTAGTTGCCTCAGGTGGTTGCGAATTTCAAAATGGGCACTGACGCAACGTCATTTCGCAATTTCGCATGTCAAACGTGATTTATTGCCAAACTTAACTTAACTGCAAAGCAATTTATTCATCCATACCCTCTTTTCGACTCCATGCATTGTTGTTTTCGGTTTTTGATGTTTTGCTTGCACTCTAAAACCTTAATGAGCGCAACAGCAACGAATTACTAACCATTGTTGTTGTTGTATGCTTGAAAAATATTTCGGTCGAAATGCATTCCGCTCCAGTGTTACCACCCATAAATTGCTAAATTAGAGAAAACAAAATTCAGCTGCCGATCGAATGCTTTGAGAATCTAGAAAATGTATTGCTAGTTAGGTAAGTATATATATTCGGTTACTCCCGAACTTGGCGCTTCCTTACTTGATTTCTGTTAAATTTTTGAACGTTCACAAATTAAGTAAATCTTTATTAAATTTATGTTGCATAAAACGAATAACGTAATCTCAGATTCATATATGCTATATTACTAACCTAACTTTTAGTTGAGGTGGTTGGATTTTAATGAAGCTTTCCAGTGTTGTAATATATAATATTTTAAAATATTATATAAGGCATTTTGAATGCTCCGAATGTGAAAAATTTGGACATTTAGAAAGAGAATAAGCCATAAGCTTCTTCTAGCTTTAGAAAAATAAAAAGAGCTTTTAATTCAATTGACCTTAATTGTAGCGTCTGCAGTGCCTGTTAAACTTTATAAACCTTGCTACACTTTATGTTACGGTTACACGAAACATACACTTAAAACACACGAGAGCAGTATTCGAAGGAGAAGCGTGATCCAAACGTGTAAGCAATTATAACATAACAGATGTCATGTAGATCGTTTTTTGAAAATCGTGAATCGTTTTCTAGCGAAAAGGTTTTTATGTTTTGCCCTTTCTTCGAATAAAAGTTTAGTAAGCACTTTCTTCGATGGTACTAAGAGTTCGATAAGTTCACCTGCAAAGACCTCCCAACCAAAACAAAAAATAATAATAATCCAGCGCTGCTAAAGACGTCGGCACAATTCGGGACAGAAATTATTGATAGCAAATACCTAAATACTCGCACATGAGAGCATGTGTACACATAAACTTGATATTCGAAACGGCGCTGTTTTATTTTTAACACATTAATTGCACACAACACAATAAAATGGCAATAAAATACGCTGTGCATTTGTGTGTACACCAAACTGAACTGGCTATTGGCGAGCACAGACCAATTCGAAACTTTTCCTTGCATTCGCTTTCATATTTTTGTGCTTTCATCCCCGATTCGCGCTTATTCAACGGTGTTCTCCTGTTTGTTTTCCTCTTTTTAATTAAGTCAATTAAGTGTCTTCGAACAAATATTTTTGTTGATATACGCAGGTTTATGTTTCTTTTATTGACTTTTTGATGTCTCGGTTGTGAGCATTTATTATGAATTAAAATGTATTTTCGTTTTTGCGCACAAGATCCCTACCGACGTTTTTCACAGACACAGATTATACCGACCGATTCAAAGCGCTCTTGCGTAAAAGAATTGAAAGTACAATAGTTTAGTAAAAGAGCGCTTATTTTATCTGCACGTTTGGAAAATGGCATGCAAATTTCTCGATCTCAAATTAATATTTTATGGTATCTTTGTTTATTTTATTTATGATGATTTTTATCCTGTAATGAATAAGGAAACTTATTTTAGGTTTCACTCGAGCTCGGCGCGACCTTAAATGATGTAAATCTTTACATATATGCCCGTATTTATACATAGATATACCTATATATCCAGATGTGTATGTATTATATAAATGTAAATAAGTGCGTTTAAATAGGAAAAAGTTGTGACTTGCATCAAACGCAAACAGGTTGATGCTAATTTAGTTTAATAGCTGAAATACTCACACAATAGAATTGCAATTGCCATTTGATATAGGGCCACAGAAAATTGTCGGAAAGTACGATTATTGTTTGCTTTATTAGCACGCTCCACTGCGAGTTTCATAGGTATTTGCAATACGCAAAAACAATGTAATACTTACATCAATAAAATATTTATTTCTGACAAGTGTTCCCAAGCCAGATGACGCAATTGAAAAGCTGCGATTTGTGCAAACTACTCATTTACCGTTATTCCATTTTGAGGTCAGCATCAAAAATATGAGGGAGTTTTGAATTTAAACATCTGAACCGACTACGTGATGGCTTACTTTAGATCACCGGCTGATAATTAGGGAGTAAAGCAGATTATTCATCCTCCGTCGTTCGGGGTAGAAGATACTTTTTCAAATTTGTAGATTATAAAAAAAGTTTTTTTTTTACATCTAGAGGCTAACTTTTAAAGTAAAGTTTCGTAAAAAATTTTTGATAAAAGTTCTAGAAGCTGTGAAGAGTCCTCTATTAGCCAATTAAAAGTTATCAACTTAAAAAAATTGTTTGTGGTCATTATTGGAGTTTTTAAAAAAAGTCTTAAACGACAACATGCTTTTCTTAAGCGTTAAATTAAATGTTGAATCAAAAACCGTCAAATTCGGTAGCGCCTAGATGTTAAAGAAAAAAAACATTTTCATAAATTTTACCTTCAGGCTAAGCAAATAAAACATTTTTTTTCGCTCCACCCTAATAGATATGCCCTTAAGTTTTTAAAAAAAAAATTTTTAATTCCCAAGAATCGCATTTTTAGGCGGCCCTTTAAAATTCGGTCAAAACACCAATTCAAGGTTACATAAATTTTCAACAACCTGAAAGTTAGTAAATATCAAATCATGAATTAAAATAACACTCTTGATCTCTTTTTTATGATACTTCATCCTTATTTTCTATCTAATTTGACCGGACTGTTAACGTTTGAATATTGCCATTGGGAAGTATAAAACTGAACCGATTATTATATTCGAAACAATAATAAAAACAGCTGTCTGCAAAGTTCTAAAAATCGATTTTATTCAAACGTTATAGTTTTAAGCATTCAATTACAAGTTTTCGTACCTAATGCGCCTGTATGTAGATATCTTATCTTTCAGGCAACTTTGGCACCGTACGCTCCCAAGTACTCGAGCAAAACGCTCCTGTGTACGTCTATGAAATACAAGTGGCCCATAAATCAAAAGTCTGCTTGCTGACATTATAAAACTTTAACTAAATGTTTACAAGACTTCAAATAAATTTTTGTGCACCAGAAGTATATTATATACATACATATTTATATATCACCTTATGCTTATGTCAGTATGAGGCTTTGTGCAGTTGTATGCACATATTTACTTTGGGTGTTTGCCCTTATTTGGCCAATACATCGATACATATTTATGTACATATGTATGTACACATTAACACTCACAAAAAAATACACGCTCATACATATACATGTACGCTTTGTGTGTCAATGCGACTTTAAAGCAAATTGAACTTTGTGAGGTTTCTGTGGTTGTATTCGCAGTCTTAGTGGACCAGGATGTTTATTCCTCCTTAAAATGTCATATTTGTAATGAAAATGTGAACTTTGAGTGGCTTTCAATAGCATTGTATTGTAAATATTTAAAAGTAATGCAAACTTTTGCTGTGGTGTTAGAAGTCATTCAATTCAATTTGTGTGTTTACCATTAGCTTAGTTTGATTACATAATAAGGCTACTGGTGACAGAGTTTGCTGCGACCATCTAAAGTTTTACAAAAGTTTAATAAATTTTCCGTTTATACCGAATGATTTTCCGAAAATTCTCGCAACTTTAACATTTTTTTTAATCGAAAATTAGAAGCATCCAAGCTTTATTGCCTTTAAAAACAAGTCCATATTTGGGTTCTAGATGAGTCTTTCCTATGTGGGCATTAGCCATGGGATTTCGGTTGTCCAAGTTTCGTATATACATATTAGGGTGGAGCTAAAAAAAATTTTTTTTTTGCTTAGCATGAGGGTAAAATTTGTAGATTATAAAAAAAGAAAACTTTTTTTCAAAAATTTTTTTTTTGGAACATCTAGATGCGGAGACATTTTTTTTCCGTCCAGGCATAGTTAGTGTTAAACTTAGAAAGACCCATGGTTGATCAAACCGAAGGTTTCACAAATTTTCATGCCGGATAGAACGAACGCCTTTTAGTATTCGCAACCTAAATTGCTCAAGGTTGAATTGAGCGACCTGCCTACGTACCGTACAACAACATATATAACAATACTGTATGTTCTGAGAAGAATTTACAGGCGAAAATACATGCCATTCTTAGCCCTTAACCTTGATTGCGCTTGAAGAAGAATCCCAGTATTTTTTTTTGAATTTTATTTGAAAAGCGAGAGACACGTGTTCTAAAAGACAGCTAAAATTTTTTTATTATTTTTTCCAAGGAAGATATATCTCTGACAAGAAAGTGAAAACAAACTGCACCTTAGACAGTTTCTGTAGTTTCCGTTACAAATGCAATAAAAAGTTTTCGCACACAACTTCAAAGACTCAAGATTCCAAAATTCTTGTATTAAAAGGCACAAACTTATCAAATTTGGAATCAATTATAGTTTCAGTTGGTGAATACAGAGCAGAAAAGCTGTAATATTATATTACGAAATTATTCAATCACTATGGCATGAGATAAAGAGAAGGCTAAGCTAACATGTTGCTCTATCAGCCACTGAATGCTAAAAACACTGCAATGCCACACCTCACCACATACAACAGAAAAAATTGGGTATAAAAAGAAAAAATTCAACAAACGCTTAACGCCCAGAAATGATGGTATTAAGATTTCATTTACCAAACCAACTCGTCGCTCAGCGCTCACACTCCTTACAGTGCCATCTACATGCCAGAAGGCCCACCATTTAAACTGTGAACCCGTAGGACCACTTCAGCGCGTTTTATCTGCGGCCATGAGGGCTGAATGGCGGATGAGGAGCAGCTGCGATAGCCACGATTAAGCGGCGTGTCATAGTGTGAATTTGCACCACTTTGGGCGCCTGTGCAAACACCTTGGCTTGCTTTCTACTTGAGCGTTTTATGTTGATGAGCTGAAACAAAGCAATAGAAGCACACACACACCACACAAATTCAGAAGTACAAATGGTTTATGCGGTCAACGAAGCAAGATAACAAAGAAACGCAAATAAAAGGTCATCGAAGAACAGTCGGCAAGGGAACGCTACGGAGAGGCAGTTAGCGGAATAGAATGCGATGTTGTTGGGCATAAAAAACTCAAAAGGTATAAAGTAATATAATAAAGCAAAATGAAACGAAATAAAATACATACAACAATACATAACAACAAAGCATAGAAGTAAATGCGAACCAAATTTGAGGAGAGATGGGCAGGCCGATTAGAAATACAAAATCATGCAAATTGAGGTAGCTAAGCTCCTGTTGACAGCTTCGAACACACAGTTGAAACTATATACCGTTATTAAAAAAAGCACAGAAATGTAGAAAGCCTAAGCTACACAAAAAAGTCGAAATAATAGCAACTGCACTTCACTTCGTCCGGTTCTTAGTAAATGCCACAAATCTTCGGACATAAACCAAGCCCATTGTTTTTCACTTTTTCTCTTAATAAGAGGCGTAACGTATTTCTTCTGTATCGTCTCAAACACTCAAATTGGCCATCAATACTGATTGTGGCACTTTTCAGCTTTCTTACGTAGAAAAAAACTAGTATTAGATATGTTTTATATTTTTTTTGATTTAAATTGTTTCAACGGTTTTTCGATTATCACATGGATGTTTTTGCAAAAAGTCACATATTTAGTTCTCCAAATGTACCGTTTCATAACTTCATCTCTTCCAAGTAAACAACTTTTTGCAGGCCGCGTAACAGAGATTACACATTTAATAAATACGATACCTGCGAATTTCCCTAAAGAAAGCAACAAGTAGGAGTATAAAAATGTTGATCGCTAAGTATTTAAGATTACCTACAGCTCTAATGGCCTTAGAATGCTCAATTAAGTGAAAATGCTCCTTAATTTTACATAGCCTGACTTATACGAAATGGCACTACCTGCACTAGGAGGACACTGACTGAAATATGCATATATTTAAGTATTATTCTCTGCCATCCATGAAATCCATTTATTTATTTTACGCCCATAGCAGCCGCTTAGACTTTTCTTCGCCTCATGCGGTAAGCCGCCTACCGTTTCAGTTGCATAAAAAGTTTATGATGTACTGTAACAAGAATTATCACACAAATCTACTTTAATAATGCCACCATTTAGACAAACACTCAATTGTCCTTAAGCATATACCATATATAACAGTACAATATCCTGTATGTACGTCTGAGCTGCCATGTTGCACACATTTGTGCCAACAGAAATTACTCATACGCCTCGTTGCTTCCGACTGAAGGCAGTTATGTTCAGGTGCTAATGAAGCACTCCAGCCAGGAATTTATGCAGACTTGGGAGTGTCAGCAAACAAATGGGTGTCAGGTTTGCAGCATATGTTCGTTTGTTTGTGTGTATGTGTGAAATTATTATTATTAATTATTAGTTAATCAGAATTTGACAGCACTAAAGGAAACGAAGCTGCTCTTTGTATGGAGTTTTGGCGAATAAAGCCAACCAATTTACCATTAACATAAAGGACGATGTTTTCGTTTTCAAATGAAACTTTTACGCCTTAAAATATATTTCTTTAAACTTTATAAGTTTTGTTTAAAATAATAATAAATACAAAGGCGGGCGCTGCTGAACCATGCTTTTTCTTAATTTGAATTTTAGGTCGATTGTCTTAAAAAATTATCACACTTTCAGTGGTTAAAAACTGCTATATGGTTATTGGGTGTCGCAGGAAACTCGCTTAGAAATTTAAATGTATGGTCCGTGCAGGCGTCACTTGGCTTCGTGCGCAATCCACCAGCTCTTCGCATAAATTGACCAAACTTTTTCGGCATTTTGTCAATTGTTCGTAATTTCTTGAGACCTCTCTTATTACTATTCAAAAGGCTTTTAGGGCAAAATCCAGTCATCAGCATCCTCAACACCTACAACGGAAGTGTTTTAAAGAGTGATATTTGGCCTGCTACCCGCTTGCTACAATATGGTGCATTCTATACTCTGCGAGCGTTTTGCGGAGCGATTTTAATACGAGTATATTAACTCGTGATGGAATTACAGCCAGTAGACGAACAAGCATTCCCGATATAAGGGTCAAAACGCAAGTGGAATATATGAAAATTCAGTTATGCACTAGTATGTACATTTACCCTGCAATAGCTCGCCACTGTACCGCCAACCATTTTGGTTTCATTTTTTTTCATTTCTATGACATTCTTACTTTTTAATAAACTTGTATGCAGCGCTCATTTCCATCTTTTTACCCACATTTCCCAAATAAAATGCTCTCTGAGCTTTGGTTTTGTCAGCCTCTCATAAATACATATGTATGTATATTTTGTTCTGTTGCAAACCCGAATATTTGTCGTATTCATTCCCGATTCCTTTTATTTCATTCATTTTTTCAGGTAGTAGCTTCACTTTTAACTTCCAGACTTTCTCAGATTTGTCACATTGTCACTGCGAGAGCAATTCAATTATCGGCTACAGTCTCAGTTTAAATTCTAAAGGTGAAGTATAGTTCGATATTGCTAAGGCTTACTATTTTTCCGGTTGCGATCATAATCAAATATTTTCCTTGCTTTCAGTAACAACACACACGATTTGGAGAGTAGACGGAGTGCAGTTGCAAGCGTACATTCTTCGCGGCAAGGTCAATACCTATAAAGCCACATATTTCTTACTGACTAACTATCAACCATATATATTTGGTATTTGATGACACTTAATTACCTTGAAATTAACTCTTTTGCTTAAAACTTTGTTACCAAAATTTCAACATTAATTAAATGCATTCAAAGTATGAGAATCCAAGTAGTCTAAGGCCTCAACCGCCGCGTTGCAAACAATAAAAATGCAATAAATCTCCACAATTACTCATGAGTCTTCAGGTTATGGCTAATCACAATGAAACAATGACTCTGATGGCTTGCATTGAGAGCGAAGCGAAGAATTTCAACCGTTATAGGGGCACAAGTGCACAGCACATTGCCTCTCCGCCCTGTTGTTGGCTAAGAATAGCGCCCGCTGAGCCTCTTAAGTCACACAAGCAAATACTCGTAAATCTAGCAGTTTAACGCTTCGCCGAGTGCCACATCAACAGCACTAATACCAGTTTAGCCTTCGCTAATACGCCGCAATGCATGTAATCGTTCGTACCCACGCTCACGCTGCACACATTTATATATACGAACATATGGATGCATTCCACGTATGTGCGTGTGTGCAATATAATATTTATGAGCGAAAATAGTTATGAATTCATTCGACGGAGCAATAAAGCGTTTATGGAAGCTTAAAAGCCACAACTCAGCTGAATTTAGTTGCTTTTTGATTTGGTGATGATCCAACTGATTAAATAATACGAGCGATCAGCGTTGCCACAGATCCCTAAAACTTCGAGTCATGGAAAGTTGGATTGAGGAGGCGCTTATATACGGCTAGGACAGCCTAACTTGTTTTGAAATAAAAATGTATATTTTTTAGTATTTAAAAACTCAAAAAAAAATATGTAAAACCAACTGTATAACTCCTTGTTTAGAAAACTATTCACTTAGAAAATGGGGTATCCATCTGAAAGTCTCCAAAAAAGTGTCAAATTAGACCAAACCACATATTTGGCGGTTTGGGTTTTAGTATATATACATACATATGTTATATTTGATCTAAAAACGAAGTTCTTTATTTTCAAACAAAATCAAGAATTCTGGATGGATGCCATATTTCATTTTATTAAACGGAGAATTTCGAAGACTTAGTGTCAGCGTCGTGTATTGCGTTGTTATGGTGTACTTAAGGGAGTATGTAATGTTATTACGAAAGCTTACGGAAAGCAAGCAAAATTAAAAAATAAATGCATTTCATATGAAAGATCACACGAAAATGGCGAATGTGTGGCAAACGGCAAGGTTGCAAGTAAAAGAGGGAAACAAAAGAAAGCCGCACGGAAATCTTCACGCCGAGAAGTGCAGAAGGCGACTGCGTTGCCAAGTAATGGAATTTAGATTGCAAATTGTAAAACTTCAGCAGCAATTAATGAAAGTGCAGCAAAGTAAAATTTTCACGCCGGATACTAGTCTAAGCGAAAACTTTAACGCTGCAAAAAAAATGACAGAAACATGCAGTTATGCATTTGAAGCCGCAAAAAAATAAAAACAAAAACAAAAGTAAACTAAGTCAGAAGATATTATGAAATTTCCACAGGCAACAGCCGAGATGGCTCACAATATGAAGAGCACAAAAGCAATAATAACAACAGTGACAACAACAAAATTAAGCAATAATCAGAAATTCTGAGCAAAGTAACAAACAAAGTAAGTTATAATTTCAATATGAACACAAGTTGTACAAATGCCAACAGGTCTTGACAGCAAAGGCTGACCGGTGATGCGAAGGCAAATGTGGTTAGCAGAAAGTCATGGCGAGTTTTAATTAGTTTTGTTTACGGCTGCAGAGAAGCGGGCAATCATGGTGAATCTCGAAAATAAATGAGAAATAAAATTATACAAAATTTATTTATAAATAAATCACAAAACATTTCTTTTAATCAAAAACTGTTGGAAAGCAACAGGTGGACGGACCGATTACTCTTCATGATAAAATAGCGTTTGAGTATAAATATCTGAAATAAATGAATCAATGATGTCAGTGACTCTAGTGGCTTTGACATCGAATGCTAAACCCAAATTGATAAACTAAAATTCTTACTTGGTTATTAAAAAAAGTTATATCTCAAAAAGTAATCGCATTTGAAATGTTTACGAATTTCGGAGATTATTTTTATAAAAACGAATGAGAAAAGCGTCGAAAAACCGATAATTTGATTGTTTAGGTTCTTCTTCTTAGGGTACTAACCCAGCAGCACGAAAACGTGTATGGATAGGATCATAAATACAATTTGTGCTAATATTTCGATTGTGTCGAGCATAAGAAACTAGCAAACGAACAAATCGTTATACATTTTATTTTATTTATTATTCTATTTTTCGTGTGCTTGTGTTTTCACTGCTAAGATTCTTCAGTGCACTTGAAAACCAAACACAGAGAGAAGGAATTAACAGCTGTTGCCTAGAGTAGAGACTCGTCACAATATTTGTATACACACATTGATCCATTGCGTAATTATGTAATTTATTTACAATACCTCCATTCGGTGATTATTTTTTAACACTTTAGTTGCAATCAGTTGTACTCCCAGGTAATTATTCACATACATGTTTTTCTCAAACTGTATTGTTTACTTATCGGCAATCAAGTATTCAAGTACACCACAGGTACAAGTCTGGTGTTATATAATAGAGCGTTCATTCATGCATTCGTTCATTCACAACAACGATTTCGACACTGCTCGTACCAGTGCCTCAATAAATTGCTGCAATATACCATATATATTCACGCGTTTATAGCTTTTACGGCTCAGACGAGAATCTAGTATCTATACATAGGTATTCATAATTACATACGAGCACATACACACATACATACAATGCCATTGCAAACACACATTTATGTGGTGTATTACACAGGCGATTAATATGAGCGGCACGACGACTAGATGAGTGCTGCTATTTATAGCAACAACAATGTAAAATATCAATTTGCATAAATGCTAATGCGGCAATTTCCTACCATGTTGGCTGATGAAGTGCTCATAACTGTAAAGAGATAGTAAAATACCGCATTACTATCAACATTATAAATAAATCGGTATTCTGGCCATTAATAAAATGTAATCATGCTAATAAAAATTCGCAATCAATTGTTTACGTTCTACAATATGATTCGATGCGCAAATATGAACTTGCAATTGCATTTCTGCTCGCCGACAGATGTATGTGTTATTTATATGTGCATACCAACAACAAACAGCGAATGAACGCAATATGAATTTTATCTAAGCAAAGATCCACACACTGCTCGGTCTCGGTCATACTGCTAAATTTCATCTTTATAATGTCTGATATGAAACATGGAATTGCCAGAGGATAATATGAATTAACCAGGCTGTCTATATAAGTACATGCCATCAAGAAAATACATGTGGCAAAATAGGAAGCATATGGCAGAAGCATATATTTATGTTCGCACAACTGCAATTGTCCATGCAATCCTGCAGTGAAATACGATTATTTCAGTATTATTAACCGAGTTTCTCCTTCTATTTCTGGTGATCATCTGGGTTTACGCATACCAGCTGATGATTGAAGGGAAGCACTTCGCTGCTTCCAAACAGCTGATTGGCCATGTGATGTTTCTATGTCAAAAATGCCTACAATTACGCATTGCGTTCTTCATTTAATGAACATTCAAAAACTATATGCTCGTTACATTCATAAAACTACGAGGTTATTGGGAACCCGATGCTTCGCGAAATCATGAAACCTTAGACGATAGCATCGAATCAAACTGAACGGTAATACGCTTTTTGCCTTCCATTCTCCTAAAGTCACCGCCCCTTTTCAATCAGTTAAAGGGAAATCAATTATTCTACTTTTCAACATATTGGATTTAACTTTATCAAAATTAATAGGTATGTATTACCTAAAGTATTTTTTATAAACACCTCGAGCACAATTAAAATGACAGCACGAGTATGAAGTGTTTAAAAAAAGAATATTGTACAAATGGAATAACCTCTCATCGTTTTTCTCATTTAGTTTTCTTACAGACCTTCTTCTGCTCTTGTTCTTCCAAGTGAGATGAGCGTGCTGACACTGTACCTGCAATTTTATTACAAACAAGTACGGGTGTAACCGAACACTTTATATTTTCGCAATTTACAAATTAAGAAACCTCAAAAAATTTACCAATATATAAGGTATAAATTTAAGGTATATGGGGACTAGGGACCCTGATTTCATCGATTTTACGCAAGAGGATACAATGTTATAAGATAGAGATTCTTTCTGAATTTCAATAAGATTACCTTATATTATATTTCTAATTGACCGATACATGCGGTATAAAATCTTCCGGTTCGATAATATTTATATTAGGTATATGGGGGGTGAGGGAAGCATTGATCTATTTTTGGCACGAGGGCATGCTGTCAGCACAAAAATTGTTTCCTCAAATTTCAATGTCAGACCTCACTGATTGACCGATATGTTCGTTAAAAAATCAACCAAATGCAGTGAGGTCCACATATTTGGTGTCTGGGTTCTTGAAATGTTATAGTCCGATTTCGATAATTTTTGAGCGTTAGATGACATACCTTAAGGGCACTATTTGTGCAAAGTTTTATTCTAATAACTTCATTGATGTTTGATTTGTATACTGTGAAGTGAAAGAATCTAATGAAATTAAAAAATGCGTTATATCAAAAGCTGTCATCGGTTTTCGCCCACTCTCGCAGTATATAATAGGCTTTGGATAACCTTACACACCAAATATTGTTGAAATCAGTCAAGTAGTTCCTGAGATATAGGATTTCACTTTGAGGTGGTACAAATATATTATACAAAAATATTACTCTATTTCAACATGTTGCGAGAGTATAAAAAGTTAATATCTACAACAATAAACCACAGACAATCTTAAAATCCATTAGTATTTAATTGCTTGTATTTGGAAATATTTAAATATTTGTATTTGGAAAAAACTAGTCTAACGTACATAAGTATTACCTAGGTGTGTAGTGGAATCGAAATAAACAAAGCACCGAAAAAAGTCTATAAATCTACTTTAATATTAGCGGCACAGTCGTTATGGAAGGAAGCAGAAAGAAGAGGGAAGAGGGCTGTCGGTTGCGAACGCAGAGCAGCATGCAGTTCAAATAGTAAATCAATCAAATGTTCGAAGCAATAATTTTGAAAATGAAAATAGATGTTTCAGCAGTTTAAGACAATTATAAGCAGAGAACGTGAATATGATGAGAAATAGTATTTTTAAAGAACTTTTCATTACGTAATGATAAAGTGGTTCAAGTTGTAAACATTCTTTGTCAGAGTATTCAGACGATTGATTCCAATTTGCGACGTTGAAACGTCCGGTCTCAGAGTAGGAAAAGTCTGAAACCTCTCACATTTGTATTTTGTTTACTAATATTTTGATTAATATTTCTTAAATTGACTTTTGGAAAGCGAATTGTGCCCAAATCACGTCATTCTGTGCGCATTTTCACTCACATACTTGTATGTCGATATCCACTCAACCACTCAACTTAGTATATTATTGACAATCGACTATAATACATACAAAACACACATTTCATTACATCTATTGTTCGTCATACAATCGGCGCTTGACAGTTTATAATTGTCTTTGATGACAGCCCATCACTGGCAAGTGCCACAGTAGAATGACAATATTTAAACGATTATTATCGTCGGTATTTATTGACACCTGAGTTAGGGAAGATCTTAATAAATAAAAACACTGAAGTCTGAGATTCATTTTCATGGTTATAGCGCCCATAACTGAAAGATTTTGTAACTGAATATTGAAATGCTGCAAAAGAGAAGCCATATATGTACATCTGTAATCCACATATTTTTTTCGAGCGCTCTTCTTTTCTTTTACTCTTCTTCAAGTTTAACGGCGAATTCTTGTCAATGAAGATTGCTTTACCACTCAGCATGGCTCCACAACGGTACAAACAATTGTATTTGTCATAATAACTACAATAATCACCAATCATTAGCCCAGTAATAATATCAATCGCAGTACTCGGCGATCAATGTATACTTAGTACTTTGTTCGCTTCGTTAAATGAAAAGCCAACTACATAACTGCATTGGCAGTGTACTATTGTTCTGCAACAATTCCTCAGCATTTATTGCGCTTTACTAGTACCTCCCTCCATTCTTCCAACCACTCCATTGCAAGTAATTGCAAACAAAAGCTTATTGTAATTGCAATACAGTTGCAAATTAAAATCCACGATTTGACAAGAAGCCAGCAATCGCCACTGGCTCGGCCACGGTCATGGCAATTACAGAAGCATCGGCAAACAGACGCTTTTCTCAATTCTCAAGCAATTACTTGGAGAAAAATAATCGATGGCATTGTGGCGATACCCCCGAGCCCCAGCTCTCAGGTTATTTTAATTAATACTTCATAATGATTATGCGCATTTTTCAATTATTTCGCTTTTATTTTATATCACTTTGCCCTATTGGCCCGCGGCGCGCTTCATGTACACATTGTATAGACATACATATAATGCATAGATATGTACATGCATATGCACATATATACACATACACACATTTATGAGGATTATTCACTCTTACACAGTTCTATCGTCAGGTTGTTTAATGTACTCACTTTATTGTTGTTCATTGTTATTGCTACTTTTTGCGCAAGTGGCGTTTTTGTGCTTCATTTACAAAAGTTTAGTTAAACATCAAAATGCTGAATCTTTTTCTCATTTTCTCACGTTATTTCGCTCCTCCTTTACAGTTTGTTTGAAGTACTCACAATGTTATTATTGTTTTTGTTTCCCTTTTTTTGCTTTTCGTAAGGATTCATGGAACAATTGTGTTGGAGTCTCCAAGAACTTCGCCGCGTTAAGGGTATATAAATGAGCAACGGAAACTCAATTATTGTAATCGGTAGTTTAAGAAGACTTGACTTATTTGAAATGAAAAGATAACTGTTGTAGTTTGTAATTATTATTTTATGAGTTGTAATAAAAATCTAGAGGTATTCACGTACATGTGTATATAGGTATCGGTAGTGTAATCGGTAAATTGTTACAAAAAGGTTAATATTATCCGGACTCTGAATACAAAATAGAAATATATTTTATAAATGTTGTATATTTTAGATTGTATTTCAATTTCAATCTTTGTTTCTGCAAGTGTAAATTTGTTCATTCCTTTATTGCAAAAATACGATTATTTTTATTTAAAAAATATTTTCTTCCGCTTCGGCGCTAGAATTCACTCGAGCAAGAAATGTGCGATTGCCATTACTACATACTCAACTTCCCACCCACTAGTCACTTGTTCGCAGATAAATGGCGCAGAGCTCCAAATAGCGTAAAAAATTACGCACGGTGAATTGTAAAAAACGAGTACGCAATTAGAAAACCTTCAAAAGAAAACCGCCAATTATTGAGCACCATGGATGAGACGGCACTCGACTCTCGCCTCTCAGTCACGCCCCCGTCTTTGGCGCGACAAAAAGTCCACCTACACTCAGGATGTCTGTAAGTACAATCACATATGGGAATACATACAAACATATATGAATAAGCGTTATTTTTTGAGTCACCCACCCACCCCCAAGCCATTTTCGGGCACAATTCATGTTGTTGACGTTGCCGCCGTCAAATGAAGTGAACTTGTCATAACTAACCTTTCCTTCAGTCCCGAAGTCTCACGCCGCACGTCGAACACCAACGAATCGCTCTCGAGAACCCACACACAAGTGTACATTTGTATGGTGCAACCATTCACAAGCATAGCAACACTGACAACAATTTGAATGCTGCCGCTGATTGCTCGTTCTCTGGCTTTGTTGCGCCGCACTCGCCAATGAAACTCAAAAGCACAAGCAATTTGAAAATTAGCAGCACAATTTTTCTTGACCTCAAAATTAAACAACTATCAAGCGCGAAAACTCAATTTGTTGGACCAGCGTTTTTGTCATGTAAATTCGTTGCAAATTTCGAACTGCGAGAAAAGTAGGAAATGGAACGCACTCATAATAAAATTGTGGCAATTAAAATACAATGACAAAAATTTGAATGAAATACGCATTAGCTTGTAAATACCTATGATGTAGGTGCACAGGCGTTTGCTTTAGTGTTCACATCGAAACGGAAAGCTATGCAATTTGTAGAGTTATGCTAATCCAATTAAACAAATTCAAATGCATTTCAATTTATTATGGGACATGAATTATACTTGTGCAATTTTATCAAAAATCGTTCAAAATGCTTCCGAAATATGTTACAAAAGTGGAAAGCTTCATTAAAATCCAACCACCTCAACTAAAAGTTAGGTTAGTAATATAGCATATTTGAATCTGAGATTACGTTATTCGTTTTATGCAACATAAATTTAATAAAGATTTACTTAAATTGTGAACGTTCAAAAATTTAACAGAAATCACGTAAGGAAGTGCCAAGTTCGGGAGTAACCGAACATTGGAACCTATAAAGCCCTCTTGTACCATCCCGGATATAAAATCAAATGTCTCTGCCGCATTTAGTTTTTGATTTATGGCACTTTTAGTAGTTTTTAACAAAACCGTTATATGGATTTCACCGATTTCACCTATTTTCACAGTGGCGTAAGAACTGTTAAAAAGATTCCTCTTGTACAAATTAGTATGATAAAGCTTGAATGGTTTGGACGATATATACATTAAATCTATTTGGGGCGAGGCTTTTCCACTTTTTAAGGGTTTCCAAATCACAGGTGCCCCTCTGTAATGCGATTCGTTTTATCGAATTACAGGTTTGGGTCTTTATTTGCGGCTTAGTTATGGCAATTTCTATGTTTTCGAAGAATAACGTTTTGTGGGCGTGGCAGTGGTCCGATTACTCGCAACTACAATATCGTCCTCAAATTTTGACCAAAAAATTAGTGTACAAAGTTTCATGACAATAACTCAATTATTACTCAAGTTACAACTTGCACAGACAGACGGTTTTCAACTCGTCTTGTCATCTTTAATAATAAATGATATCTACCTCGATTAGTTTTAGGTGATACAAACAACCTTTTTTTAACTTTTATACCCTGTAGCCACATGTTGCAAGAGTATATTTGCAATGATTCAAATTGATCATTTGTAGTCTGCAGCGATTAACATTAACAGTTTCACCAGGTTGTAGAAGTTCAATTTACTACACCCTTCTGATCCCACCAAACACAGAGTATTGCCTTCTTACCGAATCGATCTGCTTTTGCACTCGATGTTGACGGTTGTCCCGGATTAACCCATGATTTTCTCCGTTTAGGATTCTTAAAACAAATCCATTTTTCATCGGCAGTGATAATCTGAGTCAAAACTGATTTTCTTTCCTGTCTTTAAAGCAAAATTTCACAAGCAATTTTTCGGTTGTCCATTTTCCACACTTTTGGATCTTTCCCATAGCTTTCAAACGATCTTATATTGTTAGTTGTGCAACATTTCACATGACTGCCATTTGCTTTTAATTCAAAGTATGATCTTCATCGAATATTGCTTGCAGTTCAGGGTCTTCAAACTTTTTTGGTGGTCTTCCACGTTCTTCATAGAGCATGATCACTATATGCTTCGACAAGCATTCGATGCGACTCTCCAGCTTTTTTCTTCAAATGGAAACAAAAAACGAATGCTTTTCGCAAATCATCACTTTCCGTTACAAAATTTGACATTTTCAACACAATGAAAAAATATGATGTTGTTTGTTCAATGACTGTAAGGTTATGGAATATATTTGACTGATGTCATGCCAACCAAACAGAAAAAAAAATTAAGGTTCGTTCACAACAAATGTTCCCTATGAACACATTTGTATTATATCTTAACGATCACTTCATACCGGTACAACTGGTACATAACTCTATCTAATCTATCCAAATTAGTTTCAGGAGATACAAACAACCAGTAGATGAAAAAAACTATTGCAATTTGTAGCAACATATTGCGAGAGTATACATACGGTTGCAATTTCGACGGAATTTCATTTCATTTTTTAATTTAATGCAATTTAAAAGCATTAAAACCGAATGCGCAATATGTGTTTACCTGGGTCCATAAACTTAGGGCGCTCTCGGACTGCATTTAATGAAACATAATGGAAGGACTGCTTTGGTGCATTGCATGCAAAATATCTTTGGTGAACAGGGCCTAAGGCGACTGGCGCCTGCTCGCCACCCAAATTACGCATTCAATGAGTGTCACAATTTCGTCAAATTAATTTTCCGCAGCTTATGTTGGTGGCAAGGCCGCCATGGCTAGGGCGCTTGGAACTCGCAGTGACATTATTGGCTACAGCTGCTTATCATGCCGCAGCGCGTTTTAGCACCTTGTCCGTGTGTGTAATGGCGTAATAATTACGTTGTTATTGTAGTTGAGGTGTTAGGATTGCCTACGAAACACGCGCTGGCCCATGGCCCCGACTGAGCTGTGATTACTTTCGCGCTGGTGCTGTATGCATGCAACGGATCTGCCTGGGACCGACAAGAACGCGACAAGCGCTTACCACCAGTGGAAAGTCATATGTACAATGCCAGTCAATTAAAGTTTACTGCAATACTCGAAACGGCAGCACAAGCACCAGCCTTTGACGGCACAGCGGCTACAGCAACGAGTCCACCAAATGCACATTGTTTGCCGCCATTGAAATTCCCCGACAATGAACGTCACTTATGCAATTTCGACTTGCGACGCCCAGCAATGCAAAGCCATTCAAGCACATGATTGCGACTATCCAGTAAGGCGACTGTTGCAGCAAACAAGCGACTGCAATTACAAAAAAAATTCAGAGCAATCAAAATGTGTTTCTTCGTAGTCCTCATTACCTCCTCATTTGGTGGCTGCGTTGCTTCATTAGTGGCGAAAAATGTATTCAATATAACGTCAACTTGGTCGCCAATATTCGCTGTGGCATGTCATTACTTCTCTCCCTTAAGATTGTTGCAGTTCTTGCTAGTCTTTTTGAGCTTCTTAAAGTCAATAATTTCGGTTCGCAATTTCGTTTTATGTAAACGACAGAAACTGATCTAACTTCGGCCTTTTTTCGGTCATGAAACTAACTATAGGTAAGTATAATAAAGTTATTTAAATAAATCGTAAATTAAAATATTTTCTTATTAATGTTGCATAATATATGATCCCAAATAGCGGAAAATCACCAGGAACAAAGCAATGAAGAATTGAAGATTTTACGGATGGGAAATTTGTTGCCAACAATTCTCTTATCAAGTAGTTTTCTCATCAGAACACTTGTACGAGAAAAATTCACTAATTCAAAAGACTTTAAATCTGGTATATTAAAATTATAATTCCATAAGATTTCTGGTTATGAAAATCACTTATCTCTTATGTTTCTTGTTGCTGTTGAGAGAGTTAGTAGAAATATTCACAAAACTCGCACGATCCGAGAATGTGAAACAGAAGCAAAAGGCTGCAAGAGGAAGTGAGATCCCAAAACGAATTAGCAATTGCCACGAACAAATTACAGAAGCAAGCGCGAAATCAGCTGTGCCAGCGGTGTTGGCGGAGTGATGGCGCACTTGGTGGCAACAACTGTTTAGCAAGCAGAAAGCGA
Organism: Bactrocera oleae; assembly: GCF_042242935.1. Lineage (NCBI taxonomy): Eukaryota > Metazoa > Arthropoda > Insecta > Diptera > Tephritidae > Bactrocera > Bactrocera oleae. The sequence continues at coordinate 98,939,211 of NC_091536.1, forward strand.
ATCGAACGGTGGCGTGACGAAGCTAGCGCTATGCACAAACAATTCATCACAGCTTAACAATGCAGAAGCACAACAACAGCAACAAAGTTTTGCACACATTAACATACAATACTTACTGAGTGAATAAAGCAATCAACAACAACGCTTGCTAAAATGACGTACCTTTATTCGCTGCACTTGGCAGCCAAGTATTCCCCATTATGTCGGCAACAGGCTGGCAAATTTTCCTACGCTGAAGCGGAAAATCTTCAAGTTGTCAAAAGAATAACAATAAGCAATCATGACAGTATGACGGCGTGCATTTGCATTGAATGGAATGCAAGTTGAACAGTTGCAGGAATCCTTGTAAGATCAAATAATTTCGAAGATTATACTGCAAGCAAGAAACCACCTCAGCAGTACACTATTTACCAAAGAGTTTTTTCTGAATTTTAATTATTCGACGAGTCAAGATTTCATTGCATTTATAAGTAAAACCCACAACCAACCATCCCAATGCAACAGTAAGTACAGTACTATATTTTAGTAGACCTCAAGATGTACCTTATGAGGAGAATATAAGGCGATAATAAAAAGCGTAAAAAGCAGTTTAAAACAAATATACCGAGAATTTTGCTATTAATCTATCTAGTAAAAGTCTAAGAATCCCAAGAGTACAGACTTCAGTCGTATTCAGATTGCGAAATTCACGTATGCCGTCGGGAGCGTGCTATATGTTTCGCCAAAGCGTGCTCAACTAGAAAACGACACTTCAGTGTCTTTCGGAAATGTTCAATACAAAAACATTAGGTTCCTCAAAATTTGAACCAGCAGCAGCTATGGGTGGTGCGAAGAGTATGGGCTGAGTGTTACAGGTGGTATGTGTAACAGTTAATTGCTTAAATACATTTTATTCATTCGCCTTGGTATCCCACACAGGTATGTAACTGGTATTCTAATCGGCACATACCCATACACGGGCTGTGGGACAACAATGACAGCAAGAAGCTTAGAGACTCAGTTCATGTAAGCGACACACACACGCGGCGTCACTTAAAGTCTTTGTTTGTGTGTGTATACTTATGACCACACTGACGACTGCATGTTGCCGATTTGTATTGCACTTTATTTGAGCCAAACGTGTGTAACCGTATTCTACTGTTCATGTGCAACGGACGTACATTGCTACACTTGTACGCGAGTGTGTGTGTGAGTGAGATTTAAGTGGTTTCTCGCTCAGACTCAAGCTGCCCTCTCCATCTCTTTGTGCTTAATTCCTTGCGGTACATTAAATAAATGTCAGTTTTCGTAAACGTCTGCTTGTAGTTGTGTTTATTTGTAGAGGTGAACAAAGGATCTGTCGAGTGTGCGATTTTATTTCACAATTGCAATGGTACGAGAACATCGTCGCAACGTAATTGCTCTTGTTTATGCTGTTGGTGGCATCATTGGTGCACTTTAAGACAAACGGTTTCATGTAGTCTCTGGTTGCTAATGCAAATATTTAGTTGAATTTCGAAACTCTTAACAAAACAAAATTCGTCGATAATCAAATTTAAAGGGAGAATTAACATATGTCATTGTGGATAATCCAGTACCTCACCCGGGTAATGTAAAATGTTAATTCCCAACTACAATATAAACAAATAAGCATATGTATAAATGTAACTAAAACAGAGTTTTTAAATTACCACTTTTGTTGATAATTTCAAATAATTGGCTCTTCCAATTTTTACCAGCCCATTGTTTTTTACACGAAATTCCCAATTTTTATTTCAGTGCACAATTCATTACATTTTCACATAATTCCTGCTGAGTTTTTCACCTCTCCCTCTTATTCAAAAGTGCGTTTATATGTATGTGTATGTGAAAGTATGCTCGTGTCCGTTCGCATTTCAATCTCTTCGCGGTCGTGTCGATTGCATCGTAATTTCCTTCCCACTACAATTTCCATCAATGACACCGACTCATCAGGCTACCGACACTCTCGCACGGCCTCTCTCTACTCATTTCTCTGACAATGCTGGTTGTGAGGTGGACTACCTCACCGCCCTTTCTACCGCATTACGTTTCAGTTGCAGTCCTTTGTATTCACCTGTGCTTTCCCTTGGTTTTCTCATACACACCATCTATGGGGTTGCGAGGTGGTTGTGCCAGGTTGGTAAACCAACGCCAGCGGCTACATTTATTTTATGTCAAACAGCCAAACAAAAGCAACAAAGCAAATAAAAATGTGAAAATATCTCACTAAAAAAAGAGCCTTTTATGCACGTGATGTCCTTGTCGTGGCCAGCAACCAGCAACATGCGTTCAGCTAGTCCGCCCACGAGTTTTCACACGTTTACACATACAGGCCTACTTACTTTGACACAGGGAAGGGAAATGGACTCAGAAAATATGGAAAAGAAAAAAAAACAAGAAATGCATATGAAAGGATGAAAAGGGCGTCGAAGGTCAGTAGGCTTGTAGTGAGGCGATACAAAAGCATTTTGTACGGCAGAGCGGAAAGACACGGAGAGAGAGCCGGATGAAAAGCTTGACAGTTGGTTTGTCAGCCCTCATTTGACATTTCGAATGTCATTCGTAATTATTTCGCCTTTCATCAGCAATTGTCGCAGCTTACGTTGACGAGAAAAATAACGGTATTAACAATAGCGAAAGCAGCCTCAATAAATTTGCAATGCTCTTTAAGTACACGTTCCCTATCGCACATCTGTATTTTCTATTAAAACTTCAATACACTAAAAATTTAAAGCATTTACTAAGTCCTAATCCAACTTTCTTCTTAAGGATACTAAGTTCGTTTAAACACGCACAGAATCTTAGGAATCATACCGATAAGGAATGTCAATTAAGTTTCAGAAAATTAATATCTTATTTATAACTAGCTGTGCCACCTGACTTCCACCCCATGAAATTTAATCAAAAAATGTATTGCTCAGTTTTCAGATATTTTCTTTATTTGTCTGTCCATCCGTAAGTCTGTCCGTCTGTCTGTATATACGCGAACTAGTTGCATAGTTTTCGAGATATCAAACTGAAATTTTGCACATTTTTTTTTCTCCCAAAAAAGCTGCTTATTTGTCGATATCGGACCACTATAACATATAGATAGCTTTACCATCCGAGTGCTTGACAAGATATCTTAACAAAGTATGGCATGAATTTTGGTATAAGTCAAGTGGTAAATAAGTGGAATCTCCGCAGAAATTAGATAGGAATCACTAAAACATAAAGCTGCCATACAAACTAACAGAGCAAAATCAAGTTCTTGTATGGAATCTTTTCTATTTGTGAAGTTGCAACCGAAGTTAACGTTTTTTCTTGTTTTGCTTTCTTCTTTCTCAGGGAATTCATTGAGTTTATCATTAGAAAGACTTGCTGCTGTATCTTGAACTATCTCGTCGATTTCCACGTTTACCTTATCTTAACTGGTTTGTTTTGCTAATACCACTATTTCATCCACAGAGTGCCTAATGTCTTCGCTCTTACTTAAATCTAACCAAGCGTTTTTCCATAATCCTCTCAAAGATCATTCCAAAAACGGTTTGTGTATTATACAGCATTCATGATATTGTTGTTTTTTCAAACTTCTCTTTTTGATTACTTTGCTTCTCCGTCTTTTTTTTCATCCCATCTGCTTTAATGTTAGCCGCAAGTAATACGCCGTACAATTGGATATAACAGCCGGGTTCATTGGTTTGATTAATGTATATATGAAATCTCCGGTGTTAATTAGCGTTAAGCGGGGTCCTACTGTACTTAGTGCTTAACTAACAGTTAACTATACGTTGCCTCATTTTCAGGAAATATCTACTGCGTGCATACCAAAGTGTAAGACAATAAATATTAAATTACAAAGTCTCCACAAATTTCAAAGTACCACAATTTGCCAAAAATTTATCACAAATTTATACATTCTTCGATAAGCGTGGCAACACCATTTTATTCCTGTTTACGCGATAAAGTATTAACTGCGTTCAACAACAGTTCCTGGAATAGCAATAACAACCAACAACGATATCGAAAACATTTCCACAATGTTACCAAGCGGACAACACCAACAAAGCCCCTAGCCATGGCAAAAATGGCGAGAATGTCAATATCAGCGACGACACAAAAGTGCGTATGCACGAGTATGTGCTATGTGCATGAGTGTGTGTAAGTCAATGCAAATGTGTAAGGTGATAAATAAGTCATTGGCGAAAGAGGCAATTTGTGGTGAGGAAATGTGTGAACGCGTAAGACTTACGTGTGCAGATTCTCCAATGAAGAAATATATTATACATATTTACGCCTGCTGACACTCGCATCTTCGCTCGCACATACTTACATACATATGTACATGATTACAATGTATAAGCACGCATGCATGATGGTGCGTCCTGTGCCTCAAAGATAAATTTAATTTATTTCCTCCTTCATGCATTGAATCAAAATATTAAAAGAAAATTACCAAAACTATAAATTCGACTTGTTAATGGCGATGGAAATATTTCTTAAATTTACAAGAGCAACGATTGTAGGTTTGCTCCGCTGTATTAACTTATTAAATTCCAATTCAGCAAAATATTTCATTTTATCAGTTACGAGTATATTCGCTTACCTTAAATATTTTCGGTCAGTATGGTATAAGCGTTGCCAAGTGACCAAGTGAAAAGGCAAACAATTTAATTTTGCGATTTCTATCGAAAAACACATTCGATTAAGTTTACAAACTAACCACAACACATTGCAACACGTTGGACGCGACAACTTTTACAAATTGTCCAGAAACTTCCGATTAGCGGGCAAAGCGCATTTCCGCACCGAAGTCGAGCTGAGTAAAAACAGATGGTAACAACTATTCGAACATCTAGAACTTCACTGAAAACAACAAAAAACATGAATTGCTACACATCTGTTGTAAACTGTTAGGCTTCGCGCGTCCGCCCTAACCCCAGCAAAAGCCGCTAATAACTTTAGCGCGTATTTGTGGCAGAACAAGTGGGTGACGCAGCGGTGTGCTCGTGTTATGCCAACGCTCGGTGCTGAGCCACGCGTCAACTACATTAATGCCGCTAACTAGTTTGAGCAAAGCAAGAATTTCGAAAATATGAGCGAAACAAATTGTCACTCCCCAAATGCGGCATCCGATGATGCTTTGCTCAACTCACGGAAAGTTAAAGTTTAAAGGAAGTAATTTCGCAGAAAAGGAATAGAAACGATGGAGTTAGGTGAGGTCGTGATTTGTTGTTGCTCAAAAGCTATTTTGTTTACTACTTCGAATTAATGCAAATGAGTTGGCTCGATTACAACTTATGCAAATCTAAAAAGAGAAAATGAAGAACTATGAGAAAAGATCGATTTCGATTTCTAAAAATGAGTCATAAATGAATACAAGACTTGTGGCAATGTCAAATTAGCTCAAAGTTGCATGCTTTCCCGAGATGATATAAATATGTGAGCTTTAGAGAATAAATTCGTCTCACTAAAATTTCATTCACATTTGAGCAAAAGTACTCAACCTTGGGTTCCCGTGCAACTGAAAGTTTTCTAAACTGCCAGAAGCAATAACCTTGGAAGTGTCGATTTGCATTTGAATAATATATGTTGTACATAGGATTATCATTGCAATGATGAAAGCAGGGGTGTACAATAAAGCAGTTGTTATCAATCGACAATTTATGCAGATTATTCACAAACAACGAAAAGTGCTCCAACACAACTAAACCGAAAGTAGTGGGAGAAACTAAGCATCCGACAATCAGCAGCAGAGAAGTGCTTGAAGGGCGTTGGAACAAGGCCCGCATTAGAATTGCAAACACCGACGAAAGGCGCGAAATGTAAAGAGTCAGATTGGCAAATCGAAATATTTCGATTCAAATTTCATGAATAATCATTCCTGGTTTGCATATTTAAAATTAAAAGTCGGTTTAATAAAATTAAAATAAATACATGGTTTCAATTGTGTATTAAAAATCACACTCAATCATTTTTTGAGTATATTTCTGTTATGAAAAATCGTCGCTGTTTTGTTGGTAAAGACTTAACGACGCAACGGATATCTGGGTAATATTGTTCGTACCATATACCATAAAGCATTGCTTTAATTCAATAAGCAATTTAAGTTTTTTTAGCGTTTTGTGTAAAAAAACAAAATTAAAATTTCCCTTAATGCCTGTAGCTACAATACCATGATACAAATATTATGGTATTCTTATGACACATATTGAATTATAGTAAACTCAAATACTTGTATCTCTTTCATATGCAATATACTTGTATACTTCAAAAAATTGTATACAATAAGTATGTACATATGGTAGTGTGTTATTATGAAGGTACATAAAGTAATATTATTTCAAATAATGCAAAACGAATGTATTTTCCTGACAATAAACGGAATTAGTTAAAGTGTGCCTAAAAACAATAAATAAAATTAGGCAATACATGCCTTTCAAAAAAACATGTGTGAAAAATATTTTATTTTCCGTTTTATTAATTAATTTTTTAAGTGATTTTAACATTATCTTTTGAAGAGCTTTTGTGTAAAAGCTTTTTTATACTCTCGCATCTACAGAGCATAATAGTTTTGTTCACCTAACGGTTGATTGTATCATATATATATATAATTGATCAGGATGAAGAGACGAGTTAAAATCCGGGTGACTGTCTGTCCGTCCGTCCGTGCAAGCTGTAACTTGAGTAAAACTTGAGATATCTTCATGAAGCTTGGTACAGATGTTTCTTTGTACCGTAAGACGGTTGGTATTGCAGATGGGCGTAATCGGACCACTGCCACGCCCACAAAACGCCATTAATCAACAACAAATAAATTGCCATAACTAAGCTCCGCAATAAGATACAAGACTGTTATTTGGGGAGCAAATGTTTTTAGCACCTCTATTGACGTTGTGAATGGGTGAAATCGGGTGACAAGCCCGCCCACTCCATATATAACGGTACTGTTAAAAAATACTAAAAGCGCGATAAACCAAGGACTAAACACGCCAGAGACATTAGATTTTATCTCTGGAATGGTATGAGATGACTTTATAGGAACCGCGGTCAAAATGAGTCAGTGGGCGTGACACCGCCCACTTTTAAGTGAAAACCCATATCTTGGGATCTGCTTAACCGATTTCAACCAAATTCGGTGCATAACGTCTTTTCATATTTCTATGTTATAATGCGAAAATGGGCGAAATCGGACTACAACCACGCCTATTTACCATATAACACCATTTTCAATTCCATCTGATTCTTTCACTTTCCACTATGCATATCAAGCAACAATGATTATATCGGGGTGAAACTTTGCGTGAATAATACGTTTAAAGTATGTCGCCTTGTGTCCAATAATTGTCTAAATCGAACCAAAACTGTTCAAGCCCCTAAGTACTAAATATGTGGACCCCAGTGCCTATAGTTGACCTTCTACCGAAAATATCAGTCAATCCACAAAGAAATCTCAAACGAGTGTAGCATTTGACTTTCCGAGAGTATAAAATGTTCGGTTACATCCGAACTTAGCCCTTCCTTACTTGTTTTAAGTTCTTTTTTTAGCTGTGTTTCATGAAACACCACGAGGAAATATGATAAAATACTACATTGCTCACATGATAAAGTGTAAGTGTTTGGTGACACATATCCGGTATTCGTTCGTATTACGGTATTGTTACCACATGTCTCTCACAGGTATAACTGAAACCACATTTTCAATTGCCTTAATTTTATATCTTCAGAATCCGAATGCAAGTTCTAGCTGCCCTTCTTCTTCTTCTTCATCCGGAGCGCTTTCAGCTGCACATTCATCACGAGCGCATTCAAATTTCCATTTAACCAGCATTCATTTTAAAAGTCATAGAGTTGTTAATGCGTAGCTGTAGATAGCCATGAATATTTGCAAGAATATGTATTTACGCACTAATGTAGTAGTGTAAATATCATTCCACTAGCTTTTATTTGTGCCGTAAAATTCGCTTATTCCGTATTTTTTAACAGAACCGCCAAGCCACACAGTTCTTTTCATACTCACGCTGGTGCCTTCTTTGTGCATTGAATTTTCCAACGTCAGCGTCGCTTAAAGCATTTGCATAGCCCCTTCAGCCCCTTGTTGCAGCAGCGTAGCTCGTCCTTCAGCTACAAGTGACTCTTGAACTTGTTTGCACTTGTGTGCGCCAGCAACGTTACGGCTCCCACCACCACCAGCTGCAACAGAAGTAAACTAGAACAGAGACAACTACAAAGACCAACAACAATACGTTAACAACCACTGGAGAACACAAGCGCAACTTGCAGCACCGAGCGGAGGCTGAGCGAATGCAACGCACGCAAAAGGGTCGCAGCTGCAGCAATTTCCAGCTAGTTACGTCCGTGTTGCCATTATAGCTTAGCTACATTGGTTGCATGTGGTAGTGTAACAATACCGAGAACATACACAACGAGCGATAGCTGTGTCATTGGCAGCTGACTGCTGAAACTTGTGTGCTCGCAAAATAAAACTGAAAGCCCACAGACAACTTAGAAAACTAGCAGATTAGCATTATCCGAAAGCAAAAAGGTAGTGTGATTAAAGGGGCTGGGACTGGGGCTGGGACTGGGGCTGGGGTTGAGACGCAGCAATAATTCAGTGCACTTTTCATGAAGCACACTTTCTAAGCGTTTCACACAGCGGCGGTGGCGTATGAGTAACAGTTGATACCAAGTGCACAGGCACCAAAACTGCAAAGCACATGGGTGGACACATCGGCGGCGTTCCAAACTGTTCGGCGTTGCAATATCGCCTCTGCAATCATCAGACCCTCAGACCCACCCTACCTCGAGCGTTGTTTACACAGCTGCAGCTAAGCGGCACTCTGAAAACATTCAGCTGTATTGCACTTGCATGTCTCGATTACACAGGCCGCCAATGCGAAGCATTTTAAACCGAATTTTCAACCGAAAAGCATCCTTTCGTCAAAAAGTGCGTCTGGTGAGAAGGCTTAAAGAGTAAGGCAGCAACTATGACCTGGGGCGACTAAACTTCGATAAATAATTTTAATTGAATTCTTACGTTCCACGCAAATTTTTTACTTCCGTCACCCGCTCACACATATTGAATTACACATGCAGGTGAACTTTTGAGAATAACAATTTGAAAAACGCTTCACTATCCACAAATCACTGCACGAACTTTCGCTGAACTCTTAGCGTCACGCGCATCCTCTGCCCAGTTTGTACATCCTTGTTACACAATACCATAGAACTCGCCATGTAGCCTTCCTCACACCTCATCAGCACATTCACGTTTTTTCCCTTTTTTTTTTTTGCTCTCCGTGGTTTCACCTTGTTTGGCGAATGTTGTGGCGATGTCCATACAAGTGAGTATTTATGTTATTATTCTAACATTGAGCTCCATGAATGCATTCCAATTTAGTAATTAATTTCGTTTATTTACACAGCACATGCGTGTGTATTTGAGCTCTAACCATTTCCGAAAATTAATTAACTTAATTATATAAGTTCATACCTTTTCGAAATATACAAATAGCCATCGTTCAAATGTGGAAAGCTAACACGACACGAGTATATTCAATTATTTTCTGAGAGCAATTGCAGGAAAACTTTAAGCGCATATACAATATCTAAATAATTGCTCTACAATATACAATGCATTATTATTCCACTCTGGCTCTGGAAGCACTCGCACAAATATATAAAATAATATGATTACTGCAAGGATATTGGAAACTCATTAGCATTGTTCAAAAAGAGAAACGGTGTTGGAATTACATGGCATTTTAGTGTCCATATCCTCTTTCCTAACAAGCAGCAAGCCTTGCTGTTAGGAGCAGTCTCATATGCTACGGTATTGAAATCTTCATGGATGTTGTTGTGCTATCTGTAAGTAAATCTATTTTAGTACATTTGTGAGGTTCATCTTTCTGAAGGACTTTGCAAGTTTTCACAAGTTTTAAACCTTATCTGAAGACTGTAGAACTTTTACATAACTTTTCCCCTTTCATACTTTCGCTTTAAGCTATGATTACACAGACACATTCTCCCTTTTTCCAACCGCAAAAATTCTCAAGACTTTTCATTAAACGTTATTTATAAACTAGTAATAAATATATTTACAATTTTAAAGCTTCATTAGGAACGAGTAAGAGAAATAATTAGGCTTTGAAAAACAAGAAAAAACCTTGATTTCGATTGCACCGAAGCTATGTATAATACCCTCTAAAAATACAAAAGATTCCGTACAAAAACTTAGATCTGTAAATTTGTATGGCAGCTACAGTGATCCGATCTGAACTATTTCTTCGGAGATTGTACCATTGTCTTAGGCAATTTTCCATGCCGAATATCTTGAAGATATCTCGTCAAATGAAGAGGCTTTCCATACAAGCACTTTATTCCGATCGTTCAGTTTGTATGGCAACTATATGCTATAGTGGTCCGATATCGGCCGTTTCGACAGACAAGAGGACGAGTGCAAAATTTCTGATCGATATCTCAAAAACTAAAAGACTAGTTCGTATATATAACCGACTTAGCTTATCACGCTGATCATTTGTATGTATACCCCTATAAAGTATCTCTGACATTTAATTTTGGATTTTACAAACAACATCGTGGCAAACTTATTGTAATATACCCTGTTCAGGGTATAAAAATATGTTTAATGACACTTTGGAGGAATTTTTTCTTCTTCCTAATTAGCTCTAAATATCATAGGATTGAGAATTAAAGCCTGTTTGTTCGTTGTGCAAAGAGCTTGTGACATCACAATTGTAAAAAGTTAATAAATGTTTGAGTCCACCTCTCTTTCTTAGATTTCCTTCGCCGAGCGTAAACACTAGTAGGCGAGCGTTTTGCCAATGGTAACGGTTAAATCGGCGAGTCTGAATGTTTCCACCCTTGCCATTTCCGACTAAGGTTTTGATGTCGCCGACACGAATTTGACAACTTTTGCTAATTGCAAAACTGAGCTGCTCAGACGCCTTCGCCTCCTTCTTACGACTTAATGTAGAAATTAACTGTCAAAAAGTTTTCGATTTCTTTTCCGTGCTTTTTCCTTCTACTGAAAGTCTATTTCTGTTTTTATGCTCCCGCAACATACTGCAAGAAGTATAATAGTTTTGTTCACCCAACAACCAACAACCTGTCTCACATAAAACTAATCCAGATAGATATGGAGTTATATATATATAAATGATCAGGTTGACGAAACGAGTTGATGGTCCGTCTGCTCCTGCAAGCAATAATTTGAGTAAAAATTGAGATATTTTGATGAAACTTACTACATATAGTTCTTGGCACCCAAAGGGGGTTGGTATAGGTGTCTCGGACCACAAAACGCCATTTCACGAAAACTTGTAAAGTGTCTCCACTGAGCTCCAAATTAAGATAAAAAACTATAATTTCATAAAGGAGATCAAGGTAGCAAGGAACACCTATGAACTAAAAATATTTTTAAATGTACATATCTTCAAAACCGCTGAAGTTAACTCAACCAAACTCCCTGAGAAGAAGTCTTTTTAGCATTTCTTCATACCAAGCATTGGGTCAAATCAGATAATAAGTACGCCCACACTTCAAATAACGGTTTTGTTGAAAAATACTAAAAGCGCGATAACTCACTCAACATCATGACTCATTTCGCAATCAATATAGTACCGAAAGACTTAATAGGAGCAAATGTAAAAGTTTTGAAAGGTACGCCCCACATTTTAATAAAATCCTATATCTCAGGAACTATGTGAGGTTACCTTAACATTGCCTTTACCTTGTGAAAATGAGCCAAATGTAATGACAACCACGTCTACTTCCCATATAATAAACTTTATAATATTTATTTAAATTTCATCTGATTCAATGAAGTTATCAGAATGAAACTTTGCACAAATAATGCCCTCAAGTTATTTCATCTTACGACTAAAAATTTTCGAAGCCGGACTATATCAAAGGCACCAAATATGTGGACCCCAGTATAAATGGCTGAGCTTATACCGAACATATCGGTCAAACTGTAAGTTCTAGTAGTGAAATGCGGGATATTTTTATGATGATAGCATGCCTTTGTGCCAAAAATCCGTAAAATCGGATCAGTACTTCCCTTAACCCCCATATACCTGAAAATCACTTTCTAATAAATGTGTATCTGCTTGCCTAAAATCGATGAAATTAGAGCAATACTTCCCCTAGTTTAATATAAAGTTTTGCCAACACCTGAAGATATTTCTCCAGCTTTGATTCTTGCAAGTTGCAAGATTATAAAATGTTCAGTTACACCCGGATCCAGTCTTTCCTTACTTGTTATACAAAAAAGCGATACAAAATGAAGACAAACTTCGGGTAGCTTAAATTTACGAATCATTAACTTTGAACCTATTATAGGGCGGAACTCCATATGCATGTGAGGATTCTAGTGACATCGATCGTATAACACTTATTGGCATAGATTGAGATAGTATTAATTCTCACCCAAACTTAAATGTGCTTATCTATTTACACAACCCTTACTATTTTTGAGCACTCACTTGAGAAGACCGTTTTCCCATAAAATGAAACTTTTTGACATTCACAAGTTGCAGCTCATTTTCATTTATACTGGCTTTAATTAATTAATTAATGGATGCTTAAAACGTACAAAGAGAACAACAAAAATTACGATTACTAAATTTATATGAGGCAAAACAGTGTACCACTAACAAGCAAATACATTGATTACAGAGGATGTAAATGTGCGCCAATATTGGCTCCAATACCACTTTAAAAAAACAGAAATTCCAATCAGGAAGTATTTGTTAAGACTAATATCAACAAAATGGTATTTACGTCATTCCTCTTTACTAAACTACGAGGAAGTGGAATTTATCTATCTTTAAAGCGCTGTTTCTACAAGTACTTAGCATCAAATAAGTCCAAAAAGAAAAATTTCGTCTCAGATGTTATATAAAATGATAAATAGTTGAAAGAGAAATGAATGGATCTACTTAAAAATCCAGCTAATTAAAAGAAATTAATTATTTCAATAATATTATATTACATATACAAATACTCGTGCCGAATAAGAAAACGTTACAGGAATATGCTCGCTTAATTTTGAAGATCTCTTTCAAATCGGTATATGACGTAGATATAACAATAGTTTCACCATCTACCTCATTAGTATCTTAATTTCTAACTCATTTTATAGCTGGTACACACAGACCAGTAGAAAGTCAAACAGTTTGGATGATTCTTTATGGGTTTGAGCGAGCCAATGGTGAATTTAATGAGCAGTTCGAGCACATTAGAACTACAAATCATGTTTTGGCTTTGCCCACCGAGAAACAAGCGCTATTAAAATGTACCTGTATATGTACCTTCAAGTCTCACACTCGAAAATTGCTACAGGCATTAAATGAAAAAACTCGTATGTAGACATGCACAGGCAGAAATGCGGGATCAAGGTGTCATTTTGATATAATGACTGTGGAACACCGCAGAGCCCCAGTCAACACAGAGAGTGTAAAATACACAGATGCCTGTGCTTTCGGCGAAGTGTACGTTGGAGCGACTGTGTGAAACGCCTAACCGCATGTAGGCCTACAGAGTGCGCCGCTGAGCCTGCGGGACTTATGTGCGCTTACGTGTACCTACATACCATACATATATTTGGGCACGCACCGATATGTGCCATCGTACTACATATACAGTTATTCGCATTTTCATTTCACGAGATTTGCGCAAATACGAGTATGGCTGGCTATACAAATACAATTCGTAACACACCCATGGATGGTGCGGTAACATTTGACGGTGCCGGATAGGTTGTCAGATATTGTCAGTTATAGAGATATACGCGTGTACATATGTTACACGAAGTGGAACTCTCAGGGAGGCTGCGATGTGCTACCCTTGCTCATTCTCGGTAGATATGTTCGTATGCTTGTGTGTGTGTTTGTACGTAGTTAGACACCTTCGTGTTTTATATTTTACCTATTTTTCAAATATTATTTGTGAATTTATATATGTACATACATACATAAGTATGTAAGTTTGAGGATTCAAGCCCGTCTGCTTCTGCTTGCTATGTGAAATATCCCCCGGCGTTATTGATAAAATTCTATGCAAATTGCATTTTAAGCGAAAAATATGTGCCAGCTAGCATAATAATATAGCCTTCACATATGTTTATGTGAAAGTGTGAAAGCTCTGCGACTCAATCAAATCAAGTCTGAATAAACACATTACACGGGTACGTGTAAGGAGGCCTTGCAGAGTCTGTATTACATATCCTCCATCGCCCACCAAAACATCGCTTGTAAATAAGCTCGCAATTGATGCGAATAATTTTATTTCAACTCAAGATAATTAGCTGTTTGTTATTCGTGCTATACTTTTCACCATTATTTTCAAACACTCCTGTATGATACCAGATACAGATCAAACCAGTACCGAAAGTAATGAACACAGACCTTAAAATGATAGAAATTGCTGGCGCTCTGATAATAACAATGGAACGAGCTGCAGATCTTATCCTTGAATATTTGATTATGCGAAAGCTTTGTGCAAAGTAGGTATCGCGCGAGCTTACAATAACATCACACATCGTGCCACAAACCTGTAGAAACGATAGCAAAATTGCTACAAATTACTTCAGGACCCACCGTACTCTCTCAATAACTCAAGAGAATACTTAATCAAACTACAAAAATGTCATCGGAATGTTGGAAGATCGCTCTCGATGGCAATTTGAGGAGTAACAAAATCTAATTATGCCAAAAAAGTTCAAGTTCACATCATCTCAAATATAGGGTATTTAACCCACTCCAATATATTTTTAGATTTGTGAAACCTAACATAGCTTTTCGCATATAAAAATCAACCCAACGGTACAAAATCAATCGTAGCTAGCAACTCGGTGTCAAGATTTTGTATATGGTATAATAAACAGCGCCAAGAAGCGAGCATATCAGCGAGTTCTATTGCATTAAAATAAATATTTGCATACAATAATTGATTCTAAATTTGCATATTTATACGCGCTGTCATCTGCAATCAAATATACATGACCCAATATGTACATTTACCTATGTATAGATGTATGTAAATATGTGTTTGTATGCACACGTGAACAACAAAACTGCGTAAAACGCAAAGTTCAGGCAAATTCTAAACACACACGTTAAAGAGCCGACTTAAATTCACAAATGCACCTACTCAGTTACCTCTACATGAGCATACAAATACATGCAAATAAAAATATTCTACATTGGGCATAGGCAACATTGATTCAGCGCAAAATTCAGAAATTCGGTAATTACCAATTTACAGTTTTCACGCAATCGGTTTACTCTTGTAATGTGCAATTGAAATCCCCAAATACGATTTGAATGGGTAATATGGTAAGTACGTAATCAAAGCATAATTAATTTATATATATGCGATAACGCAAACACACTCATAATCGTAGTCTATATAACGGAACTTACTTTCGGCTTGCACAAATACAGAAAATTCACTACAGTCTCTCACAGATAACAACAATATAATTCGGATTTAATTAAAGCTCCAGTCACAAGGTCTTCCTAATTCCATAATAAATTTCCAATATCTCAAATTTTTCAACCGAAAAATAAATCAGTAAACTGCAATACAAGTATGTTGAGATAAACACAATGAAACACACACGAATACATATTAGGGCAATCATAGGAGTCCGTATATAACTAATTAGAAACAGTTGACAAATAGACTTATTACTGGAGAACGTGTCCTTCGCTCATTTATGTAAATTGCGTTTAAGTTCAATAACTCACTCATGTATAACCAAATAATACCAAAACTGAAACTTTTATCAATGAAACGTGTAGGTGGCCCTAATATTCCATGCGGATATATAAACTGTCGCCATTTCTCTGCTCGCTTTTGCTGTCTTGTAAAAAAATTGCATGTAAAAGAAGCAACACGACGCTTTATAGCTCAAACAGTCACCGACATTCCTCCCTCCCATACTGGCCGCCGTAGCAAACCAAATTTGTCAAAAGTTATGCCCGTAGTTGCAACGCAGAAATCAGTTGTTCTCTTTTGTTTTCATTTCACCAATGTTGCCATTGGTTTAAAGCCATTTCGTTTTTTAGTTATAATTTTTCATAATGTGAAGCTCATAACTAAAATCCGACTGTATTCGACTCTGATTTTGAGTTATTTTAAGAATATTTCAAATATATTCAAGTTTATTTTTTAATTACTACAAAATATCGAGATTGACAACCTTGCGTTACAAGAGATGGCTCTCTCACTCTCAGCTCACTCAATTCTACGGGAAAAATCGAATTTTCGCGGATATCCTACCGTACGATCTGCAGAAGCGGACGGTAGAAGCGGTGGTGAGTGTTCATTTACATTGCGCTCTCATAAGATAGGCCGTAGCAGCTGACGGGAAGGGAGGAATGTCGGTGACTGTTTGAGCTATTAGAAAACTTACCAAGTCTGGATATCTGTCTGACAGGCGCTGATTGATGTCATCATCTCGCAGATATCGGTCGCTGCGGCAGATGCGTTTTTGTTTCTTTTATTACCTAAATATTACTCACCACACGTTGGTTTGAGTTTATATTGTATTCGATTTGAAATCTCAAACGGCCAGTGCTAGAATAAATGTGGTTCGACTGCATACTAGCTCAAAGGTGTGGCAAGTACTAATAGAGCAATTAATAACTGACGTGCCGCCCTTCCGTGCTTACCATCCGTATCAAGCGAAATTTGTCAAAAGTTTTGCCCGTAGTGGTAACGTAGGAATCAGTTGTTCTGTTTTGTTTACAATTGAGCAATGTTGCCATTTTAAGATAGGTCGTATCAGCCGATACGATCTACGGTTTTGCGTCGTTTACTAAACGAAGCATAAGCAAAGTGAGCGCGAAGCGTTTCTGTGTGAATTTACCCATTGCGCAATAAAATGCATAACTAAGAGCCGTTACTAACTGCACTTCTTGCTGCCTTTCTCAAAAGCTTCTTACAGAATACCGTTGTACATCTTGCACTCAATTAATTTTCTGCACTTATGGTAAATGTCCTTAAAAAGAAGGAACGGCACAGCAATTATTCAGCGCTATTGTTGCTTTTACAGTTTTACCTTGCCGAGTAACTTCTTCGTTTGATTAATTGTGCTTCGTGCAGTCTGCTGCTTTCGCCGCAATTCCTTACTCCGCGACAGAGCATAGAGCAAAACTATGCCAAAACTCACCAGTCAAGTGGAAAAGTGTGGATTCCTGAAAATTCCTATCAACCGAACGAAATGTCAGCGACATCTTGAGGGGGAAGAGCGATGTCACAGAGACAAGCACACATCTTAAATGCGCATAAAATAAAAGCAACCGCAAAGCGACACTCGAGACAGTTAACTAGCTCTGTAGGGTACAAGAGGAGCTACCAGGGGACTCAACTTTATAATCGTTGACGCTGTCGCATTGTTGTTGGATAGTTTAGTTTTTATTACTTGATTTCTGCAACATTTCCTTGCGACATTCGTAATCAACTAGTTATAGCAGGACGAGATATAAAAGGGTAAATCTAGCTGATACAAATAAACAAAAAGTTCCGATCAAGGAGAAGGTTGCCACCTCTTCTCCTTGAAATTGTAAAACAAATAAATAATAAAGTTTTCTGAACGCAAACTTCAAAACAAGCAAAATCAACGGATGTATACACATATATTTAACTAGTAGATAGACTGTGAGGATTTGGCTCGGTCCCGAATGAATTTTCCTACATCATAATGTCAAATGAATGCCCAAGGATGACCGCATTAAGATACGACAGTGAGAACCTAAAATTTCCCCAGCATTAAGCATTCAAACAAACATGCAGTAGATATAATTGGGAAAAAGCTTTGAAGATTCCTGTTTACGATTAACAAATATACATATATAAGACGACGTAATAGTTAAATAGGATTATTCTTCTTTCAGATTTGAAAGCGTCTAAGTGGTTCACCATATTCGCCTTAGCGCGCCTGTTAAGAAAGAATAAAAGGTATCATGATAAAACTTTTATTACCCTTCTTAAAACTGTACTTTTGTTTAGAGAGTCTCAAACTCAGCCCAATACCTCGCATTAAAAAAAATTGACAAATTGCCACGAGCTCCAAATAGACTTTGCTTTTCCCAAGTCTACATAAAGTTGGTTCACTGCTCAGCTAGAAATCGGGAGATTCTAAAGCAGATTTATTCCCAAATTATGTTCAACGGGTTTGACCTCGTACAACCACTGCTTTATATTTTTATTCACTTTAACTTACCAAATGTGTGTTCAATACTTATAACCACTTTTCTCCAAAGTAAAATTGTGAATTTCTCGCATCCAATGCGAAACAATTCAATGAAATTTAGTCAAACTGTTATCCGGCAAATGAACTCACCCATATCACCATTCATGGTACACACGTACATACAATCACACTTATTCACTCGTTCTCATATATTTATTCTTCCCGGATGCAGAAAAAATGAGAGAAAGTAAAAGCAACCGGCGAATACAATGAGGCATGCACAATGCCTAAGAGCTCTCAGCGCCTAATCAGTCGCGGTATAAGCAAGAAAGTCACGGGCACCACACATAGTCGCATACACAACAAAAGGCAATTGTCGATAAAAGGGTTTGTGGTTTACGACATCGGTATGCTTGACATGCGGTCTGACGAGGCGAATAGGCAGGCTTGACTATAGCTTAAAGAAGGCTGCTTACTACTCACCACCACTGCCGGTGACCTGAAGCTCAAATTGAAGATTTTGCGGCTCCCGTACATTTTTTGGCAGTATTTGTTTGGTTAAATATAGCTTGTACAAATGCTGAGCCATGCACAAAAATGTAGATGGAGCTTCGGTCGTGTGAACCAAAATAAACGCCACAAACAATCGACGGCAGAAGAGGATCGACCAAGATAAAGAATGTGTTATGCAGAACTGATAAGGAATCTATCTCCGTCTAGGCGTACTTGTGCCGAGGAAGGAAAATAGAATATAATGATTATGGTAGTGGGTTGTTTGGTATGCAAGTTGCTGTCTTTTGTAGTCTATTGGATCATAAAAGTAGACAGTCAAATACACATACATACATATGTATGTAAGCATTTCGAAGTCAAAGCTTTATCGACAAGTCCAATGTGCCAGAAATGGTGTAGCACAGCCTAAATGGCGCATATGCTCCGTAAGGTGGAGTAAGTAGTCTTAAGACTTCTCATTGAGCTATATGCGTGTGTAAAAATTCTCCTAAGAGCAGTTAGCAAACGGCATTCGGCAGAAATTCCAAATACAGGCACGTAAATGTTGTAGCCTGTAGCCTGTATCTCTGTCTATTTACATACAAACACATCTGTAAGTTAAATACAGCATTGAGTTCAATAAACATTTGCACGCTCAGCAAAAGCGAAACTGCCAGCTCAATGCATTTGTATGTGACCACACATAACCGTGTACAGACAAACATATTACTGATTTTGTATGTGAGTGGAACCAAAATAGTTACCCGTCTCAAGTAAGAGAAATTCTAATTGAATTTCCGTTGCCTTAGCGGGAATTTTCGGCTTAAAGACACCCCACAATCGTTCCCCATCTTTATTTTATTTATTTTTGTATATGTTATGAAGTACAGGTACAATAAGGTGGGTGAAAAATATTGATTTTCTTTTTGCTCCGTACTCTGATAAAATTGGTTCATAGACACCTCTAAGAAAGGCTCTCGAAGTATGAGCTCTTAATTGTAACGGGACGGTTCTCCGCCTAACGGTTTTTCTATTTTTTACTTATTATCAGATAGAAAACTTCAAATCTCGCTTTCACCTACTTGAAAAAATATCTCGATTTATAGATTTTAAAATATATGGCTCTAGAATGTTGTACAAAAAGGCTTCTTATCTTTTATTCGAAAACCTAACTGTTTAACGGTCATAGTTTGATTATTTTAAGACTTTTAATTTCTAATTAATTTTATAACTCATTGAAAAAAATCATTTTATATCCGAAAACTTATAATTTACCTTAAAATTTACCGTTTACCTTTTTGTAGAGCATTACATTTCCTACAAAATCTATGGAACGAGATATTTTTCTGTAATTGGAAGCGAGAATTGAATTTTGAATAGTGATTCGATCTAAACAATTTCTGTGATACTATCATTGCCTTATACAATAAACTATGCCTAATTTCGTGAATATATCTTGTGAAATGAAAAACTCTTCCATGCAAACACTTGGATCCCATCGTTCAGTTTGTATGGCAGCTATTTGCTATAGTGGGATATATTCTTGGGGAGCAAAGGACATGTGCAAAATTTCATTATTCAAAAACTAAGGGACTAGTTCGCGTATGTACAGACCGAGGGACATACTTACGGTCGGACAGACAGACGGATCTGATCATTTATAAATATATTTTATAGGTCCGACGTATCCCTCTGGGTTTTACAAACTTTCTTATAATGAAACTGAATGACAACTACTGATTTGAAACAAATAATTCTAACAGACAAAACAGCCAAACACACACAAAGGCACAAAAACCAGACCCAGTAATTAAACTAATTCACAACACCCTTGTTATCTTGCTTTTCTTGGAGCTTCTAAATGTTGAATCACGTCACGATTCGCGTATACTTATGTATATCAAGAAATTTTAACAGTTTCCTAATTTTTGAGATTAAACTTATTTCACAGTCCATAAAAAGTAAATATTGGTTACGACAGAGAGGTGAATTTTACGTAGAATTAATCGGAAATTAATAAATTAATCAAAATGACGAATAGAATTGATTTCCAAATGTTCGTCAGTCCGCCATTTTTGATTATAAATTAACAGAAACTAATTATTTTTCCTACACTTTACTATATTTTAATTATAATTGGCCAAAATCAACTAGTTACTCTCGTGATTAAAAAAAGGTCAAAAAAGCGAAAAAATTGTTACCTTCATTTAATTTCTCCCGTATAATACAGAACTATTGAAATGCTTAAGGGGCACACCTAGTATGACAGCCTAAAAACACGTCGCCCTTTGGGAATTAAAAAACAACCCACTGTACTGTTTTGACATTTTCGGGGTAAATTAATACATGTTTCAAGAATATACAGTGAAATTTTAAAAAAAAATTTGGAAAACGGTTGGCCTCAAGGGCCATCCCTGCAACTTCCCTCTAATTTCATACGCTAATCAACTGATTTCGACCCGGTTTGCGGCAAACGATGTGTTTCTTCAAGGTTTAGAACTGATTAGTTTTTGGTGTCGATCGGTCAAGTCGTTTGGAAAAAATTTTATTTTATTTTTGAGATTTCTCGAAATCTACTGGTCCGATTGGGTCCAAACTTACACGAAATTCAAGTGCAATGAAACCCTTTGGAATGCCGTTTAGTTTATTCAAATCGGTTGAGCAGTTTAATAGTTATAAGAGGGTCACATACATCCACACACACAAACATACATCCACACATCCATACAGACATACGGACATCATCGTAGAAATGTTCGGGGAAGCTTCCTCGACCCTCAGAACGTCGAGATCTGTTGAGAACTCGATTTTTGAAAATGGGGTGAAACCAATATCTTCCCGATTTTTAGAAAATTTTCCATTTTCTTAGCGGGAAGTTAAAAAATTATATTTTTCGAGTTATACGAGATCGGCGCTAAAAAAAAGTACTCCACTGCTGCAGTAATTATGGCCTCCTCCCTGGGAAAAATCCAAAAATAAAATATTCTCGTTAAACTAAAATATATTCTCCGTAAAATGATCTATGATTGAAAATAGATAAAAAATTTACAAAATGGCGGCGTTTTTAAAAAAAGTTGAATTTTACCCCATATTTTTGTAAATCGATAGTAACATATCAAGTATATCGAAACAAATATTGTTTCTTAGTTACACGTGGATGTAAATTATATTTTTACACACAAGTCACTTAAGCGAGAAGTAAATTATATGAAGCCTCAATCGAAAAAAGTTATATATACCCTATGTTCACAAACTAAGTATTAATTCAGTAGTATTCTGTTTTGATATTTCAAACGATCCGAATAAAATTACAGTTTCGGGGGCTAGAACTTGTTTATTGTTAACACACCGTTGGAAAAGATATTCCTGAAAATTGTTCTCGAAAAAGAAAATTTTGGCGTTGATCTCATTTTTTCAAACTTTCTAATACACATACGTTACATTTTTGTTGTGTTACTTCAACTTACCTTTTCAATCGGCGCAATCGGCATCGTGGTCTTCCGCTCAACTTATACCGCCAGCGAAGCCATGCCAAACAACCGTAATTTTCTAGACAAGACGCGGCCAACGACACACCTTTCATCTGCCGCAGTTGCTCACTAAGGCAGATTTGCTCCGATAAAAATCAAAAATGCCACACGTTTTGGTGAAATTGAAAATTCCTTAAGAAGTTTTGCAAAAAAGAATCATTGACTGAACCTGCAATCTTAACCCCAATTAAGAGGGTTAAGTCTACAACATAAAACCGCACAGCAGCTGTGAGGCAGCCAGAAAAGGCAAATCGTTGAAGAATCATTTTTAGGTTGCCATTGCATGCATGCCTACATGCAGCCTCCTGGCTGTGTGTGTATGGGTCCGGGGGTTCTCTTGGAGCAGACTACACAATAGAAAAGGCCTAATAAATTCAAATTATCACAAATATAAACGCTTTCGGTGGAAAGAAGTTTGCCAAACTGGAAGCTCTGACAGACAGACACGCATAACGACACTGTTAAAATAACTGACAGAAGTTGTAAATGTACAAGCAGAGAATTTTAGGATTAAGGTTTTCGATGAAAGCTCTTTGTCAGTGGCTTTGAATTGCGCAAGAATGCTCAGGGTTGGAAATGACATTGAATTCTTGCCACTCAAGATAAAGAAAATAAAAACATAATAGTAATAGTAATAAACAAAATAGATGATTAGTGTGATATTTGCACCTCACAAACAATATATCAGGTCCACTTACAAATATATAAAATTTGAATGGTTACAAATACGTGGGAGTAAAGAAGGGTAGTATAATTTTAGTCAAACTTAGGGGTCACCCAACTAAAGCACTTTTGTTCAGACCCATTTTCACAATTATAATTCGCCAACGTTAAGTTACGTAATATTATATGTAAGTATGTATGTATAGCATCAGTTGTCTGTGAGGATACAGCTTCACTGGCGCTATAAGCTGAGATGCGTAACAGTTTTGATGACGGCATATCAGCAGCTGTCTCTTCTCGGTGACTCTAGTCGCAGATTTACTACACAGTAGCAAGAGTCACTGCCGCGGTTTTCACCCTGACAATGGCAACTGCTGATATTTGTGGCAAGCGGCGGCGTACTAGACATAACACATATGTGGCACAGCTATCTGTAGCAACCAAAAAAATAACAGCAACAGCGGCTTGCAATTGAGGCATTCAAAACTGTTAGAATAGAAACTATAAATTTGTTTAGCAACAACACTACTATTTCATCTGATTTTTCTGAATTTTTCCAAATTAGCCCATTTCAGGTAACTCTCTTCTTACGCTTTGATTTGCACAGCAATTCTATTCACTATTTATTAATTATTCAATCGCCCCCTTTCCAAACTGATCACAAAAAAAAGCCGCCACTCGAAACTCACTTTGTTAACACTTAATTTTGGACGCTTAACGGTTTTTTTTTAGAAGACAGCTTTTTTCAGTGCACTTTTATTATCAACTTTTGTGTTTAATTTAGGTCATATTTAATTATTTCGGGTAAAAAACGAAATTTAGCTGAAAAGAAAACGCCTTACAAAGTGAGACTGTAAATGTGAGCGCGCTCTGCTAGAAGTAAAAAAAAACATTGAACGCGCATACTTGCAGTGCACGTGTCGCCCTGGCTGCGGCTTGCCCTGACTGTTGGTTACTCAGTCCCGGGTTTCATGGCAGAAATGGACGGACGTGGCGGGAGCGGCAGCGCACAAACGGTGCCCATAAAATATAATTGCAATAGAACTGCTTAGATGAGTCGACAACAACTGTAACACCCATGTACAACAACTAAACCGAAATAAATCGAAAAAGCTGTAGAAATGGAAAACATCACGTTTGAATGCTCGCGGTACCGCGGGCGTATACGCAACACGCCGAGAACGAGCTACTTTGGAGGTTTTGCGGCATTTGAGTATTACTTTTTTATCTACACTCTGGCGAACTTATTATTACTAAACTCGTAAATTATTTTTTAAATAGTTAAGCATTTTTGTTCTTACATTAGTTATAATATGTAGCTACTTGCACTCGACAATTTGTTTACCTTACATTGACACTGTAATTATAATGGAAGTACATGTATTAGTTAGATTTAATTAAATTTATTTCGCCACTTGTGATTTGTTTTTAATATTCCGTCAAAGTGCCTTTTTATGACACTTTTCATACTTTAAACAGTTGAAGTGTTTTTGTGTTTTTTTGTTTCGGTTTTATTTAATTTCAACTGTCATTTGGGCTGCTGTTCAACGTCGCACGAAAGCAATCGCCACATTTGTATTTCAGGCAGTTAGTTTGTCGGCTGTTGCGATAATTTTCAAATTGTTTGCCAGACTGACATTCAATTGAGTCTTCTATGTACTTCCTCAAATTACCCGCGCTCGGCACAAGGCTCATGGGGGGCTCGGACGACAATAAGCGCTATGAATAACGTCACTCACTTTCCGCTAACGTGCTGTATTATCCGCTTAACTTTACAGCTTTTCTTTCTTATCATCCATCGCTTGTGTTTTGCTTTCACATTTATTTCCTTGTTTATCTTATTAAACTCTATATTATCTATTGTATGTGTGTTATACACAAATCGCGCGCAATCCGCAAACGACGTGGCAGCACACCAAACAGTTCACTTACGAATGAGCTGTCGCATGCCTGAGCAATTTAGCAGCGGCTGTCGCTAGACCCAAGCAGGCAGCGCAGTCGTTGTGCTCTGCTTCATGTTTATTAGGCGCCGCGTCGAGCCGAACATCGACGACTAGCAGCAGCATACGAGACGTCACGCCTCGCATAAGCAGTACGACAGTAATGCACATTTTTCCGCGCAATGGCGTTGCCACCCACTGAGTGGGGTACTATCGTTTGAGTCACTCATAATCGCAAATATGTACATACCTTGAGTGATTGAGGGAACTAATTATGTACAGATACATATGTACTCGTATATATACATTAATGAACCTTGTAGTCGTTATAGGTATGTCATGTCTTGAAAATATTAAGAAAAGACATATTGCCACGTAGAATGGAGGACAACTGATGAAGAAACTATTCGAGTGGAACTTTTCAATGATCAGCTTTCATTTCTGCTTTAAAAAAATTAAATTCAAACGTATAATGTTACTGCATTCTGTTAAATAAAACAAACTTATTTTATTTCCTTAATATAGATCTACTTAAATGTTAAGCATTTTCAGAACATTGATTAAGAATCTTAATTCAAATATAATATATAATATAGATTCATAAATGAGCTAGGTCTCATTGTAAACTTGTCAAAATTGATGTTTGGTTAATTTTCTTTTTGCGTAACGATAATGACGTGTATATGCATATGTAAGTATACTTTGCGCATTAAACTAAAATATTATATATGTCGGTTTTGAAATAAAATACCGTTCTGAGTTAATTTGAAGAACATATTTGAGAGTTTTGGTATTGACTTTCTCTTAAATTCCCCTCATTTCATCTCTTTGACTCAGTCCTACCTCAACAAATTCACTGGTCGTGCGGTCGTTCTCATGCGCTCATATTCCACTAGATAACAGCAAAGGTCATTTGGCAAGCTCAAAAGGCCCGCAACGAAAGAGTGAACCAACCAGAACGCACGAACCCATACACAACACCTTAGCACACTTCAAACAGAAAATAGCCCTCGTTGGCAGATGCGCTAGCGTCCTCATCGTCGCTCTTATTTTCTATACATTGAACGGTGAAAGCATTGCGGCCGACTTCGTATCGAGCAGCGCAGCATCGCTAGGTCACTAATACACTTAGATGAATCGTTGCACGACGTGCCGAAGTGCATGACCGAGGTACAAATATTAACGTCGACTCGGGTGTGAAATCGAAATTGGGAATATGTGTTAATCGGTTAGATAATAACAGCGCACTGTTATAGCAGCTCGCCATGTCCCACTAGCCGACTATCGGTGTAGAGTAGGTTAGCAGTAGGCAAATCAGCAAGACAGTGGAAAGCCACCCACCGCAACCCACCACTAGCTATATGAATTACGCATATACTCTCGAGTCTCTTACTCTCACTGGTTCGTATGCGCATACTCTTCTCGACTCTCTTTACTTATCAGCTATGTTTTTGTTATTCTTGTCAGTACGCAAATGTTCTTCACAGAGTGCACTAACTTAGTGACTTAATAATTGACCAGACCTGTATATATTGACATAAATCTATACCTGATCCCTTTGAATTTTTTTATTTTACATCTTTCAATTTTGCTTTTTACCAATCCAACTTCTCAATATGAAACTTCAACTTATGCCTTCAGGACTTGAGAGCGTGCCCTGCGACTAAAAACTACAACAAAATTGTAATTGTCTTTCTTAAATACCTCCTCTTCGACTAAGTGATGTCTAGAACCTTATTTCGAAAAGCTTACAAATGTTAGCGTTAAAACCATACTATCAACGGTAGGTTACGAAAAAAGAAAAGAGGGACAGATGTTTACTGCCGAAGCATTTTTAGTTAACTAATATAAAATAAAATAAAACTTTGGAGACTCGATCACATTCTCTATAATATTTAGTAGTAGTAGTTAACACGACTTGCAACAAAATAGCAAAGCTTCTTCATCCGATAATTGTTTTGCTTCCGCTTCGCCCGGCTGCTGGAATCACGGTATATGCTCAAAAACTTGACATTACCTGACTAAAGCAATTTGCGAGTCATACGACAAAACGATCAAGTTCAGTTATACCATACATACGTAGATAAAAATTATCATACTTTTTTTAAATTCTTATTTTACTACACATATATGCAAACATATACTGTACATATACACTAAAGATTGAGATATTTCTGCTGCGCTACGACTGCGTCGCTCTTATTCAGAATCTGTTAATCTGCGAGTGTAAATAACAGTAAAAAGTCGCACGACTCATGAGCCTTTGAATAAACTGTTTGCTGAGTGTAATTCAAGGCCACCGCCAGCATTTGAGCGTAGGTGTCAAGGCGAAAGCAGTCGCTTTTATAACCGTTAAGGGATAGTTGCCTCTGCTTATTGTTTTTTAATCGGTTGGGTGTTCTGCCTATCGTCTCTGTTGCCCTGGCTATTTCTCTCAAAACGTATTATTGTTGTTTATCCCCCCCTAGCAACCAGGGAAAATTAAATTATTTCCCCCATTTATACCTGTTTTATGTCTTTCGCTTCTCCTAAGAAAGGCATAGACTTCTTGACAATTTGTGTTGCTGGCGTTGGGAATATTATCGCCTTCTTCCACCAGAATCGTCATAATTATCATCATCGGCGGCGCTAACACTACAGCCCTTGACTTCGTCATCGTTGCCGTTGTTATCAGCAATACAAAAACAAATATTATGGCGCGTTTTAAGTTTTATGATGTTGTAAGCGAGTAGGCATGCCGTTATCGCAAGTTTATATTGCTTTTATCTGCTTTTTAACTTTCTCTTTGATTCTGCTCACGTTCATGAATTTTGTAGTAATTTCTTTTGTTTTTATAGGCATTTTTATTAAAAAATACTATAGTTGTTTTTGTCAGCCATGAATGTTAGCATAATTCTTTATTCCGAGTTAATTTTGCCAGCAAAGTGTTTATTCACAGAAAGGAATCCCATATTTAAAATAATAAAATATGGCATTCGAAGTTTTCTTAATTAGCGATACTACAATAGCGCGCTAGTGGTATCTTCGCTTATGGTAACATGAAAAAGCTGAGAAGAAGATTAACATATTGTTTTTCTTCGTTCCGTACTTTATATTCTCAAGAACACCAAACAGTTGAACAGAGATTACATATCTTCCTTATTAGAAAACCGAAAAGGGCACCAAATATTTTCAAATCACAGCTTAAAAAATATAATGTGGTCTCATCCGTGGCATTATGGTATATTCCTGTGGTATTTTCTATGTATTGCACTCATTGCACTGTAATGAGAAATTCCATTCAGGTCTACTTTGGAAATTCAAAGAATTCTCCACGCTATTGGTATTATATTCTAAAAACTGGTTAACGTGCCATTATGCGTAAATTTAAATTTTATCCATTCGCCAAGTTTTTTGCCAATACATTTTGTTTTATTTCTTTTTGTCTTTCTTGGGAAATTCACCCTCAAGCGTTTTTGTTCGAATGTGTCTGAAACTTTCTTTTCATTAAGCTGTTTGTCATATTTGCACGCTTCACACTTGGACAAACTCTCTTCATGTTGTTAATGTCAAAATATAACTCAAAATGGACGCATAAAAGAGAAAATGCTAGAATACATACACATATACATATATATGTATGTAGCACACACATGTCTGATGAGTCGGTAATGAGACATCATGAAAGGGAGCAAAATACGCCGAAAGTTACGAAAGAAAAAAGTTTAGATAACGGCATACCCATGTATGTAAAAATGTAATAAAGTCTAACTGAGCAGCTGAAAAGTGATTGGCAAATAAAAGGACCCGCTGGCCAAAGCAAAGACTTCTCGGCATGTTACACCATAAATGCTGTCGGGATGCTGTCATGGGCCTCGCCCCTCCCAAACCACTTATAATATGTAAATAGAAGGATGTTTAAAATATTAAAGTTTGATTGCAGAGAGGTTTTAGCTTATTACTGTTAATATTATATGATGATCAAATGAAGATTTACTTTGTTTTCTTGGCAACTGTGAAACTCTGTGAAAATGTTGGATAAGCGAAACCTAGCCTTAGGCCCTAACATTTTTACTCAATGTAATCTTATTACTGATACTACCACGAAAGGAGAGCAAAATAAGCAAAATAACACAGAATCACTGCGCAATTATCGAGGCACCACTGTAAGTTGCGCACATATTTGAATCTAAACAAAAGTAATTGTAACTTCTTTGGACTGAACTGGCGCAGAAATCATAGTTTAAATCTGACTAAAGAATTCGGTGTTGCTTACTGGATTTAATGAGATGCATGCAGCGATTTTTATAACGGTAAAAGCAAGATATAAATTCGACTATCGACCTTCATTTCTTTTTTACTGCTGCTTTTGAAGGCAAACATTCTTTCACATTTACCGCGACCTATTTATTCACAGTTTCATTGAGTACGCAAATCCGCAAGATTATCAAATGGGACTTTTAGTAAAGCCAAAGCTTCCGTCCATTTTTTAACACTGTCGTCTTATTGTTTTCGTTCATGCTTTGGCGTAACTGCCGCTGCTTAAACATTAACATTTGCTTGCCTCTAATTTAGATAATAATGTTGAAATCTTCACCCGAAAGGCTTAGATGTTCACGGAATAAGCCTTTTAAATTACATAATATTATTATAGGCGGATTTTAAACCGGGTTTCGAATTTTTTTAATCAAAAATTTTGGATTTAAAATTAATTTTTATTTTTTAATCCAAGATGTTTAGGATTAAAAATTTAAAATATTATTTTTTGATTTGATTGAACTCGAAAAATGTTAATTAAAAAAAAAAAAATATTTTTTAATTCTTAATTCTATGCTTGAGATTAAAATGTTCCTTTTTTATTTTTCAATCCGGTAGTTGGGATTAAAAATTAAAAATAAATTGTTAATCCGGTTTTTAGATGTAAATATTTTTTTTTAATTCCATATTTGGGATTACGAAATAAAAAAAAATTTAATTCTAATGTTAGTTCAATAATTTTTTAATGCATATTTGCAACCCTAATTTTAAATAAGGTGCAATAGGTTTATCAAAACAATCCTTTTCGGGGAACGGTTCCGTAAGTCTAATATCCTTTCAACATATGAAAATCGAATACCATTGCTGCACTTTAGCGGGATACAATTGCAAGACTTTAACCAGTGGGTAAACTGAAAGATGATAAATGGAAGTACAAGTACACTTGTAGGAGTAGGAGTCTTGGTCTAACAGTTATAATGATGATTTGAAATATTAGAGGCATTCTGGCATGCAATTTTCTATAATCGAGATTACGCTTAAAGATCATCTCTCTTAGGGTACTAAATGCAAATAAATGCCAGTAATACTTTCCACACCTTACGGCGAGTAATAGTCTGGGTGTTCGGTGATTTTCCACCTACAGTTCCTAGCAAAGCTAAAGAACCATACACTATTACGGATTTTAATACACTCACAAAATTTAGCGTTAGAAATAAATATAAAACAATTCTTATCTGGGAAGTCTAGTATTGGCTTTTGTACTTCCCTTGGAGCGTTTCGTGACCTTCCGCGCATTCCTTCCCCCAGCCACATGGTTCTTCGTTACAACCACAGGTTCAGCACATGAGGATCGAAAGTTTACAGCTACACCTGAAACTTGCGTTTTGTCTCTAAGAAAATCCGACAGCTTAAGGTATTCGGACGTAATTTTTCCTTTGACGGAGACTGGACTTGATATCGGACTTCTTAATGTTTTCTCATACTTTATAGGCATGTGCCTAATGGATGGAGTGCGTCTTAAGGAGTTGTTATCGATACCTATTATATGCGGCACATATTCGGTAGCTTTAATGATTGCATGTTTTAATTGTTCTGAACTGATAACTTTCGCCGTTTCCAAGGCCGCGTCCGCATAATCCACGATCTGAGGCCTTTGTATTATTCCCTTCGAAGTGCCAGCATCCAACCGCAAGGAAGGTATGAAAACTCCCGTTTGTTGTTGAGCAAAATTTAAAATTTCCCTGGCGGCTTCGACAGTCAGCCTGGCTTTTCCTGCTTTGGCCGCGTTCGCAACTTCTTTTTGTCGCTTCCGCTGAGCTACTTGATTTTCTTCAAAGGCTTTATGCCTCTGAATGTCCCTCGCCCTACATTTCATCATTTTTCTTTGCTAAACATCGGAGGCATTATTCTAGCACACTTTCTCAATTCATATTACAGGCTTACCAATTCCTGCTTTTGCTGCTCTCTTAATTTGATACATTCTTTCAGGTGTTTAAATTGCTGTTGTTGTTGCTCTGCACGTATTTCTCCAGCTGATATTTTGAACAGTCCGTCTATGTTCTTGCCCTGAGACTGCACAATTTTCCCTTTGAGCAAAGCTTTCTTAATGACCCTCCTGATAACAGGTAGTGTAAACTTTCCATCCACATATGGATAGTGGTTAATTATAAATTTTTTGATCGCGACCACAGATGAACCGTTGCGCTCACAGAGACCTTTCAGTGCTCGAAGGACCAAGGCCTCCGCGCTAAACTTTCGATATTGCATACAAGCATTCGAACTCCAGGACGTTATGCCCGAACTATTATCTTGAACACATTCGTGTGCGGACCTGTTGGCGGGACGCCTTTTCAAATACTCCAGATCACTCTTGAGCATTTCTTTGGGCTTGTCTATATTTTTATGATGCTTTTTCATTTTCCTCAATTTTTTTGTTTGTAGACTTTAATTTACAAATTTCACAAAAATTTATTTATTTACAATTTCAATGCAATGTTTTTTACATTTATTTATGTTTAATATTTTGAGCAAATCTACTAGATGAAACCTGTGTTTTTTCAGCAAATAGTCATTTTTATCTCACTTGTGCGTACTTGTGTTCGAATGGATGAGCAGATCCAGTCGACTTAAAGGAGAAGTTAAGTACTATATTCGTTCCTTGTGATAAGCTTAGCTAAGAGTTTATCTCTCTGCTAAATAATTTAGTAGACACATTTGTATTCTTCCATTAAGACGTTTTCAGACCAGTACAACAAATGAAGATACATTTTATGATTCATGAGTACACAATAGGTGTCCTCATCAATGTATTCTCTCTTTGCGTATCTTTTTATCACTCTTTCCCCCTCTATTTAATCGGAAGCATGACCTTTGAGAAGACTGATGGCTTGAAAGAGGACTCTTCTGCTGCAGAAAACTACACTTTTTTAAGATTCATGCATATTATTATTATATTTATTAATTAATATCCAATAAAACTCTCATCAAAATGGAGTGTTTATTGTAAAACTTCAATAGTGTAACCATTCACATAAGATATGATATCAAAACTACATAATAGATACTTAATTATCTCCAGAAGAAACCGTGAAAATTATAAGCATACCCTTCGCTTTGTACAGTTGTTATTTTGCCTTGACTTTCTTTGCTGTGGTCTTCTTGTTGGGCTTCACGGCATCTGCGTCTCCCGAGCCCGTTTCGATATTTTCCATAGCAGTAGTTTTACCTTTGCCGGTTTCTCTCTTTTTCGATGCCGATGCTGTTTTCCCCTTCTCATCTTTCGTTACAGCAGTCGCCGAGTTGGGAGCTACCGGATTATTATTTTTGCTTGTTTCTTTGCTGGTAGAATCCACGTTTTCAGTTTTGTTTTGTTTGGCCCCTTTGGTTTTTTTCCCCGGGTTACCATTAGCAAGAGGTGCTTCTTTCGCCTTTGCCGTTTTCTTCGCGGGTTGTGGATCGGTTGCTTTTAGGGCAGCGGATATTTTTGGCATCTTCGTAGCTGATTCACTTCCGTCTTTCAATTTTATCGCACTTTTCGAACCTTTGGCTTTTGCGTTCTTTGTCACTTTTGCTGATTTTATCTCTCCTTTTTCGATTTTTTTTGCTGCCGCTTTGGATTGTTTCTTTACTGGGTCAGCAGCCTGAATCAAACAATTTAAAAAATTATAATAAACATGTGATAAACAAAATCATTGGCACTTACTACTTGATCCCTTTTAGGTTTTTTAACTAACTTTTTCCGATTCTGTCGCTCTTTTTGCTCTTCCAAGCGATTTGTACCTGGGGACACCTTAAATGAACCACCCAACCCAGTACCCTTCGATTGTACCAGCTTTCCACTAACCAAAGCTTTCTTAATATAGTTCTTAATTAGTTTCAATGTCCGTGGTCCGTCTAACTGGGGATAATTGTTCATCACGTATTTTTTTATGGCAATGGCCGAGGAACCGCCACGCTCGTTTAGACTTCGTATTGCAGCAAGAACCATGATCTCGGTACTGACATTTTTGAGGCGCGCGGGCAAACTTACGCCATTCGCCATAGGCTTCGTCTTGCTTGGAGACTTGGCTACATTGAATTCCGGACCTTTCATTGGTTGCTCTTCTTTTATACCATAGATTTTCTGTATAGCATTAACACCTTTGAATAAAGTATCGACCTCACTACTTGAGGATGCTTCAGAGTTGCCTGCATTTTTAATCGTCTGCTTCCCTGCTGTATTCTCTGCTCCAGAGTCTTTCTCAATGTCAGTATTGTCTGAAGCGTGCTCATCTTCATTTGATTCATCAGTATCGTCTTCAGCTTCACCTTCATCCGAATCATCTTGGGATCCGTCCTCACTCACTTCTTCATCTTCTTCATCATCTGAAGTTTCAACTAAACTGCGCACAAATAATTTCATAATTCAACAATAAATTTCCTGTTCACTATAAAACACACAAAAACGAATGTTCGAAATGATTACTGAAGAAATACTGAAAGACAACAAATCATCAATTTTGTGTAAATGCAGTAAGGTTTCAAACGGTTTATTTAACCCATAAAATAGTCACATTAAATGGCAAATAGATTGAATCAAATAGAAAAGTAATTTACACATAAAAAAAGAAACTTTATAGATAGTAGTAAGTTTAACAAAATAGTGGTAGTTTCACTTTTTTTAATTATTAGCAAAATTTGAAATGCATTATGCAATATATCTCTAAATTTCTATATAAATAAATTAGCATCCCTACTCGACCCTTTCACAATAGATCGGTCGCTTCGTTGTTGTTGCTTATGTT
This sequence comes from Bactrocera oleae, assembly GCF_042242935.1. Classification (NCBI taxonomy): domain Eukaryota; kingdom Metazoa; phylum Arthropoda; class Insecta; order Diptera; family Tephritidae; genus Bactrocera; species Bactrocera oleae. The sequence continues at coordinate 98,973,058 of NC_091536.1, forward strand.
ATAAGGCATTAATTACTCATATACATATTTATAGCAAATAAGGAATGGTTAAGTTCGGGTGAACTTTTGAACTGAACTTTTCATACTCTTACATCTTGCCGAGATCAAGGCCGGGGAAATACCTTCGGGATTTGGCACAGCTTTATTTCAAAAATGTTGCAAAAGAATTCAACATTCATTGTTCGATGAAATCTTGAATGGATTACAATCAAATTTGTATTTTATTAACTTATTAAAATGGGCGGGGGGTTATCAACCGATTTCATCCATTTTCAAACTGTCGCCAGGGGTTCTTATAACATTTGTCCTCAGCGATTTTGATTATTGTAGCTTTAGTGGTTGGGAAATATGTATACTAAGCCTCCTATAGGGCGGGGCCATGCCCATTTTCTTTTAATTTTAAGTCCATAGGTACCCCTTGCTACTGCAATCTCCTGTTCAAATTGCAGGTTTATATCTTAATTAAATGCTTAGTTATGACATTTTATAGGTTTTCGATCAATTTGATTAATTAATTTCGACGAGGAACGCGTGTATTAAGTTTAATTAAGATATCTTAATTTTTACTCAAGTTATCGCTTACACAGTCGGACAGACGTATCACACAGGTGTCAATTCGATTCGTCCCCCTGATCATTTATATATATATAACGCTATATCTACCTCGATTATTTTTATGTGATGCAAACAACCGTTAGGTGAACAAAACTATTTTACTTTCTAGCAACTTGTTGCAAGAGTATAAAAATAACTGTAAATATTTGTCAAAGTTAATTAGTTTCTTAGCGCCAAGTAGAGGAATAGATTACGCATTATACAAGATATCGCATTATTTTCTTACGAAAACATCAAAGTATTGTAACTTGAAATGATCAAATTAATCGAATGGGTCGTTCGGATCTACATTGGAATTTTGCTAGCTATGCGCCCAGCTGTAGCCATGATACCCGAAGGTGTAACGAACTTTTCGATTTAGATGCTCTAAAAATTGCTGACCTAATTGCAAATTTTAACCTAAGAATGTCTTTTATATTTTTCTTTTTCATATTGTGATACTTGTAAAATTAAGAAATAATGGAGGTCGCTTGCGCTGAGGATGAGCATTGCCAGTATTACGAAGCAAAAAATGTTATTTCGTCCTGCGTTCATGGCTTTTGCCATTGTTACGACAATCAAACGATGACGGACGTTACCTGTAAACCAAATGTACGTTTTTGGGGCCTCAGTAAGTACAAGCAATGTTTATACTGTAGTAATTCAATTGCTTTGTAGATTCTCCGCACGAATAACATAATAGGTGGTAACTGTCCTTGCAATCTACCGCATGCCGAATGTCATCAATCGGACCATCTCTGCTACTGCGAGGACGACTATTTACCTACAAAGGACAGGAGACGGTGCATACCTAGTAAGGAAATAAATCAAACGTACTATTCTCGTTGTTTTATTTAACTTTTTCCTTGTAGAACAAGTTCCATTGGGCGAACCATGTGAAACTGACGAACAATGTCTGTTTTCAACTGTATTCAGTCACTGTGATGAGAGCACAAAGAACTGTTCATGCGATGCTGGCTTTTATAGAAATGACTCCATGTGTCTATCGCAAACCAGTAAGTAATCTGTAGAATGTAGCTTATTAAGAATTTTTTTTTTATTTTACTTAAATTCGGAGACGGTCTAGTATGAGCAAACTTTTTTTTATTAGCCTTCCTAAAAGCTGTGGAGATAAAGTAGCATATCTAAGCTTTTTTATAGATTTTGTTTTACTTAAAAAAGTTAGGGTATACTGCTATCATAAACTGGGAATATGTACATATATCAATCTACAACAGACATATATCAATCTACAAAGTCCTAAAATAGTTTGATGAGACGAGCATTATATCTGCCACACATTGGTGAATTACGTTGTAGCTTGTGTATATCATGTATATGGTTTAACCGCTAACATTTAGAACCTCGTATAGAAGATTAACTGAGTCCCATATTTTCAACAATATATACAATTTTACACGAGGTTTGAGAGAGTGCGAACAGACCGATTTCATTAGTTCATCTCGTTTTGATTTATTCATATATGCCCAAGGCACCTCCGTCGATAATCAAAAAAATAATGCAATAACGAATCATAATTCGTCCTTGTGTTAGTAGAGCTGATTTTCTGGCATAATTACCTAACTTTTATATATTTCTATCTCATTACAAAAGAGCTCAGAGCCAAATGTGACGACAGAATGAGATGCTCACAACACGGGCCACATAACATTTGTTTACCAGACATAGGTGAGTGCGTTTGCGAACAGGGCTATGTGAGTGCAAACACTTCGGAGGATTGTCTACCGGGACGAAAGCTTCACGAAGCCTGTCAAGATGCGACTCAATGCTATGTGTTTATGGGACCAGGCTCTACCTGTGATAACGGCAAATGCCGTTGTAGGGTGGAATATACGCTTGTGACGAAGAAAACCACTGGAAACCGCTATGGTATTACCTTGGAAAAAGTGTGCAAACCCTTCGCAGGTGAGTATCTACAAAAGTTGCATACGAGTGAAATACGTCCCTTCAATTAATCTCTACATCACCGGCAGAAATTGGCCAGTATTGCAGTATTGATGAGCACTGTCACAATGGACCTGAGAAAGAGGATGAGCAGTTAATGGAATGCGATCACAGCGAATGTGTCTGTCGGTTTGGCATCAAAAATCAAGTACCATGCAGCTCGTCTACGGTCTCAAGTGTGAACATTAATAAAATTTTGCTGTGGATTATATTGGCGATGGCGGGTTTGCAAATACATGCGTTGAGATGGGAAGCACAAAAGACTCGCAGTGTTTGAACATTATTCAACAATTTGGAAAAATTCAATTAATATAAAACCTTAGTTTTCTAAAATTTGAAGATATTTATAAAGTTAGTTCGTGGTGAGATTGTTTTATGTCAAAGATTATTTTTTAAATTTTCTCATTTTCTTATGGAATAGCATAAAAATCAAATAAACCTTAAAATCAACTTAAAATGATTCGTTGGTATATTTGGATACGCCAAGTTAAGAATTGTGAAATAAAAAGTTAATAAAATAAGGAAAATGGATAACTTCTGCTGCACCGAAGCAATTATACCCTTTACAAATTCATTTCTTATAGCATAAGAGTATATATAAAAATAGGCATATTCTTTATTTTGATAGGTCACATTGCATTGCTATAATGGCAATCGTGGCAAACTTAATATACTCTGTACAGATTATAAAAAGTATTTGAATGACTTTATTACTTACTTTATTACAAACTTTATTAATGGAACTATGTCCTTCACAATTCAATTACTTTAGAGCATACGTACATACCACTGTTTCCACGCTCTCTAATCTAGGTTTTAATAACTTATTCTTCTTCTTATTGCTGGCAGTAGAAAAATTATTGTTCGCAGACAAAGTGGTACCATGCATAAGTATTTTCAAAAATCAGTTTTATGAAAATACTGTTCTTTAAAGTCGGGTACTGGTCCAATAACGACCTCCCCTTAACCGACAAAGGCGAAACTCAGAGCACGTTTCTAAAGAGCTTCTAACAGACGTGTAAGCACTAATCATGGGTGTAGAGGAATTCAGGTTCTTACTTTGAGTTCTATTATTTATTTTGCAATAAATTATCTATGCCAAACTTAAAATATGCAAACATAACTAGTGTTATTTAAAAATCAGGGTGAAGTAATTATTTAATTCAATGTATTATTATAACATACATATGGACACACGCAGCAACTTTTTTCGCGTTATGTTTAATTTCTCTATAGCACAACGATGGAAGGGAAATAAATGCAGCAAACCAATGGTCAATGAAAACATCGATTTAACTGAGTAATACATTTGTCTCTCACTTTATTGTTGTAGTTGATATACATAGTTTCATAAATTTTGTTTTATACATACATAAACTGTATTATTAAATTTATTTATATTATAGATTTTTTTTACATTTCTGCTCCCGCTATTGTGTTCTAGTATACAACAAACATTATTTGAATTATTGTTATTTGCAATTCATTATCCAGTGGTTAGTTTCAACAAATTTTACAGTATGCTTAGTGAAAAAATGATTAAAGCAATTTAAAAGCTGTGAAAAACAAGAAGAAATAAAAGATTGGACTCATCAACTCTCACTTTACTGAAAGACTAGTTGGCGAATTGTGCCGAACATTAACGATAGATTTTCGCCAAGTGTGCGGGGTTGTCTCGAAAACTTGAAATCACGGTTTAAGGAAAAGCTTTGTTTGTGTGCGTGTGAGACGAGTTGGGATAGGTTTTTTAATACTTGAAGTAACATACATGCATGAACAAAACATTATTGCGTTAATTAAAAATAGTTTTAAGTTGGAATGCTCTATATGTAAGTGTGTATATGTGTGCTTTTAAGCTGTGACTTCGAACTTGAAAACTTAAGAACTAAAAAAATGTGAGAACAAACTAACTTTCTCGCAACTGCGACTGGTTATGGGCTGCGTTATTTAGGTTTAGAGAATTCTTTAAGTTTTTTTAATTAAATAAAACAAAAGTATAATTAGCAGACACAAAAACCTGATATAATTTACAAGATCTTACAATGAACGAATAAAACACGAAGTAACACATCTATGCTGCGTTTTCTACAGTGATTCCCCTTTTCTAAACAATTAATTATTTACATTCTTATTACGGTGTACGTGTGTTATCGGTATTTATGATTTACATAACATTTAATTTAGCAAATATTGTAGTTTAAATTACTTTTATAAAGTGCATACAATTTATCTAACACATTTATAATTTTAGTAGTTATAATAAAACATTTTAACGCCACACATAGCGGACGTGTGAATCATCAAGCGCGTCTCTATTACAATTCATTGTCTCCTATTTTGCTAAATATCTGCGTTCGGCCATAATTAATTAGTTTCACTTGCAGTTTCACTTTCAGTTGCAGTTTGAAGCCTATTTTACATTTTTCCCATTTTATAGTTAAACTTATTATTGATGTTTTTCATATGAACTGATAATTAATAGTATATTTGATAGGGCCTAAATGGTTCAACAACGCGCTTTCTATATAATTTATAAATGTTGAATGTAGGTTGATTGCGCTTTGCGTTTAAAACTGCAACGTAAACGTAAAACCAATAAAACAAAAAGAAAAGCAACATATTTGATAATAAATTTAATGGCGGGAGTCCCTGGGATAGAATTCCGCGAGAATCGAAGCTGGAATACGCTTCAGCATCTCCTTGGGGAAGATACGCAGCAACTGCCAGCCAATATCCAATGATTCGAAGACGGTGCGGTTTTCGTAGTTACCCTGCGTACATATAACATGCAATTTACAATCAAATTTTGATAGTCTAGCCGATGATAATTCCATATAACGCGAGTCAACTTACCTGAGAAATGAAGTTCTTTTCGAATTTGGTCAAGAACTCCAAGTACAGCAAATCATCAGGCGTCAGCGCCTCCTCTCCGACAACAGCTTTCATGGCTTGTACATCCTTACCGATGGCGTAGCAGGCATACAGCTGATTGGAGACATCAGAGTGATCTTTGCGAGTCATACCCTCACCGATGGCAGATTTCATCAAACGTGACAACGATGGCAACACGTTAACTGGAGGATAGATTTGTCTGTTGTGTAATTGGCGATCAACGTAAATTTGGCCTTCAGTAATATATCCAGTTAAATCAGGAATTGGATGGGTGATATCATCGTTAGGCATAGTAAGGATGGGAATTTGTGTAATGGAACCGTTGCGCCCTTCAACACGACCGGCACGTTCATAAATGGTAGCTAAATCAGTGTACATGTAACCGGGGAAACCACGACGACCAGGTACTTCTTCACGGGCAGCCGACACCTCACGCAAAGCTTCAGCATATGAAGACATATCCGTAAGGATGACCAAAACGTGCTTTTCGCACTGGTATGCCAAGAATTCGGCAGCGGTCAAGGCTAGACGAGGTGTAATAATACGTTCGATGGTTGGATCGTTGGCCAAATTTAAGAAAAGACACACATTCTCCATGGAACCGTTCTCTTCGAAATCCTGTTTGAAGAAGCGAGCAGTTTCCATATTCACACCCATAGCAGCAAACACAATGGCAAAGTTATCTTCATGATCGTCCAAAACAGATTTTCCGGGGACCTACAAATTGTATAAAGATATATTTATTTTAGGTAAATGCTTCACAATCAATTCCTGAATTTTCACCTTAACTAAACCAGCTTGACGACAGATCTGAGCGGCAATTTCGTTATGTGGCAAACCAGCAGCTGAGAAGATTGGAATCTTTTGACCACGAGCAATGGAGTTCATAACATCAATAGCGGAAATACCAGTTTGAATCATTTCTTCGGGATAAATACGTGACCAAGGGTTGATAGGTTGACCTTGGATATCCAAGAAGTCTTCTGCCAAAATTGGGGGACCTTTGTCGATGGGCTTGCCTGAGCCGTTGAACACACGACCCAACATATCCTCAGACACAGGCGTACGCAAAATATCGCCGGTGAATTCGCACACTGTGTTTTTCGCATCAATGCCCGAAGTACCTTCGAAAACTTGAACGACAGCTTTCGAACCGCTCACCTCAAGCACTTGTCCGGAGCGAATTGTGCCATCAGCAAGGCGCAATTGTACAATTTCAGCGAATTTGGGGAATTTTACTTCGTCCAAAATGACCAAAGGACCGTTGACACCAGAAACAGTTTTGTATGCTGTAAATTTATAACAAATTTACACATTTTAGATGCAAAATCATTAAAAATTAAAATAAAAAGTTAAAATTTACTGATCTCGTGGTGTGGCACATGAACAGTTTACAGCTAACAAAAACGACGTTAATTAGCGATATTTTATCGGGGAGATAAGAAAATCCAACTACATAAGAAATGTATTGAACGTCAGCTGACTGTATATCAGAGCAATAACGAAAACCAGTAGAATGGCAAATACCGAAAATGACAGCGAAAATGAAATCACTGATAAATTATATAAAAGCCGTAGTTAATTTTACTTTTCGTTAAGTTGAAACTTCGTTTTACAAAACAGATCATGGCAATATAAATTTTAGAAGATTATGTAGTAAAATATAATTCGTTAATAAAAATATAAAAATTTTAATATTTGATAAGAAATAAAAAATGTTTTTAAACTGCTAAATTGTTAATAAATAATAAAATTACTTTCAGACATTTGTTTTTCATTTGGTCAGGTGCCTCGCCATTTGATTGTTACTGTCATTCGCAACTATGTATACCGATGTCACATGACTATCCCGAGTGCAACCTTTTCAATTGTAAATGGCTTTAACCGTGTCAAAGGCAATTCTCATAGTTTTCAGCAATATTACGAGTCCCATGACCAAAATTGCTTCCTTTTGCCATACGAAAAGAAAGCGTTTTAATAAAATAAAGTCAAAAACTAGCAAAAAACAAATTGGAGCAAGCCCTTCAATGCAACTACATACATTAAAATTGTATCGATTTTTGTCACTTCTTCTTTGCCTTGATATTCGCTGAGCTCTATGGTCTGTCATGGCGGACCGAATTTTTTATTAGCCCCGTCACACTATTTGAAAAAATAAACTTCTTAATTATATTTGTATTACTCACTTAAACGTGGCTGGGAGATGAAATCCCTGGAAACAGCCAGGACGTGCTCCCTGTTTGCTTGTTTTGCAGATATAGACATTTTCTCCTCAATTTATTTGCGCTCCGAATTAGAGTCTCACAAAAGCGTTTGTTGGCACACAAACCCTACAATTAACCTAAAGAAAACAACAACTTTTTTAATTATAGTTAAACTATATTCAATAAAATCTTATTTCCACACACGCACAATTTTCTAATAAGAATTTTTCTCTACAACTTGAGCCAGATACTTTTTCTGGTAGAGGACAGTCAGCTGCGCGTTACGATGCCGTTGGAGTACGAAGAAAAATTCACACTAAAGTTTAGACAAGAAATATTCACAGTGACAATATAACTGTCACGTGCGGTCATGTGACCAACACCAGAGTTGCATGTGTGATAACTGACAATGATAGTTGATTGTTGTCTATGCTAGAGATTGGCATCTGTGAATGGCAATTGTGTCATATATTCAGAGAATGCTAATAAATTGAGAAGGCACAAATGTTACATCAAATCCTTTTGACTACTAATTTGATAATTTTCACATGAGGGAACATCGAAAAAAAAATACACAACGCAAAGTGGGAAACGGGGAAAAGGCTATAAATAGACACCGCGAATGTTCTTAAATGGATAGCACTGGGGAACAATAGTTTTGTTTTATGAAATTTCTTTCCCGATTTTGTATGATTTTATCACGCTGATTCCTAATCTGTAATCAGTTTTTCTCTAGCAACTCGAATTTTCAAAATATGAACAATTTCAGAATTAAAAAATATATTGCACTTATTTAACATGAAAATATTTCTATTATGTGCTTTTCTTGCATTAACCGTGAAATAGTTAAGCTCAATGCGAATACGATCATTTTCGTTCTAATTCTGAAAACCAAGAATCTTATATATTATTTACTTTTATTTTATTAATATTAATCTTAGTAGATCTAAATTCAGTTTCTTTAAAAGCATATTTTACTTACTGAGCTAATTTACATATTTAAGGAAAATATGTCCATATGTTTAGGTTTATTGAATCAGAGAATATACAAGAACAAAAAGGTGCAGGCTCGACAGCGAACATTTGTAAAATTTCAACGGGGCAATTCACCCCGTGAAATAATAACCAGATAATGTTAAAAAATATTTTCAGCACCTTATAAAGGAACGGCTAATTTATGTATTCGCAGATGTTCGTTGGCATGTGTGTTAGAGAAAATTAGATTAACAAAAATAAATAATAGATTTTGAAGAACATTGAAATGAAAGAAATTAAAATTAAAATGAAATGGATGTAATAAAAAAGGTTTATAAAAATTAAAAAAGACATAAACAACATCTGTGATGGGATTTGAGCTCAGGGAAAATATTTGATGTAAATTTGCGATAAAGAGCTCTGCTATACAAGCAGCAATACAAGCAATATCCGAAAATATTGCTCAAATGTGTGAACATTATCATTTTATACTTGTTTCTAATTATCAATTTGTATGTGAATATTCTCAAAATTGCCTTTAAGAACATTATTTGTGTCTATTTATAGCCTTTCCCCGTTTCAGTCATTACGCGGTGTATTTCAAAACGTTCGAAGTTGTTGTTTTCGATGTTTCCTCTTGTGAAAAGCTCAAATGAGAACTTTTTAACATTTTCGCCTTCTCTATTTACTAAAATTTCTGGCCATAGTTGCCAACTTTCAGACCAATTTTCAACAAGCACATTTTTAACAAAAAAAGGTACTAAATTTCTTTAAGTCAATCAGCCATATTTTTCATAACAGTTTGTATTTGACAAAAGTAAAAAAAAATAAGTATATAATATAGTATTGAAAAGCATTTAAACTTGTATAATAACTACATCGAGAATACTAAATATCAATCTTTATTTTGTTAAATACTTATTACTGCTTACTACTATAATATTTCAAAATTTATTCAGTATATACAGTTAAAATATATACTTATCTTAAATTAATTTTATAGTCTATTTTCTCAACAGTTTCAACTAGTGGTCGTACATTTTATGATTTGATTGATCCAAATTATTTTTCGAATTTTGATAATTGTTTTTCCAATCGATAGGAAAAATTACATTCTCTGGTTATATTCTAATTGTCACAACAACAGTTTTATCTTTTTAAACGGTTTTTATGTGGAGTAATGCATTTACTGAAAGAAGGAGCAATCCGTTTCGAATTGTACTATTTGCACTGAACACGCTTTCAACCTCTACGTTTGTGTATGGTAACGAGAAGAACCTAATGGTGAAATTTTCCAAGTTTTCAGAAGGATTCACACCAGCTGAGTCCTTATTCACCTTTAACTTAAATTCAGAATTTAAAACGATTTTCAGTATGATGCCATTGAATAAAACAAATATTTCTTTACGCATGATTAATATTCGCCTAATTTTTAGAATCTGTAACAAATTATTTCGTCAACGGCAGCTTTAGTCTTTAGTCTTTATATAATACAGTAATGCCATGGGTTTAAATCACTGATCGGCAGCCATAGCACTACATCACTCTCTGAGCGTGCTTTGAGTATACGTGTGTTTCACACAGCTTGCGACAGTTATTATACCGCAGAAACGATAAGAGTGCCAGTTGCTTTTTGACTACGCAGCGAGTAATAAATTACGTACGCGGAAAGTATACGCAAATCCAACGATTTCATATGCCCTTTAATATTAAATGGGTTTTTTTTAAATTTTCTTTTAATGTTAATATATCAGTTGTTTAGTTTTCATAATTAAATAAACAATTATTTATATACATACTATTTTCATACAAGAACGATTTAAAGAAAATTAGTGGTGGTACTAATTACACTTAAACTGAAAATGGTATAGGCCCTGTAAAACATAGCACTGGGACAGATGAGTCGCTCTCCACACGCATTCACTCTCAAAAAATAAAACGTTTGAATGGATAAGAATGCCGACCACTGGTTTAAATATATTGAACTCTTTCATGTTACTCACCATCTTAGAGTTCAAAAAAAGCACTAGCATGGGCACACTAGCCACTAAACCTTTTTTTGGCGTTTAAATTTTCAAAAAGCACTAAATCTAGTGCTTAAAGCACTAAGTTGCCAACTATGCTATGGTACGTCTGTTTGTGATTCAGTAGTTCTCTTCAGTTAGTTTGTGTTTGAATTGCAGGGTGAGTGTTAGTTTAGACTGTGTATATTTTCTCTTTAAATCAGTTGACATTAACCGGTGGTGACTATCCAGCTGAAAACGATAACTAAAAGTAAAGTCACATATGATTGTGTTTTATAAATATTTAACTACCACCCGATTGCAGTAACGATGCGCATGGCTGTCTAATGATTGTGGAAATGACTGTGTAGAAAGGATATTTTGTATTTCGTGTTGTGGCAAGTAACAATTCAATATTCGCGATATCTGTTTTATTTTTCCCTGACAACAGGATTTCAATTGCTTTAGTAGTACACCTTGTTACTCAAATATAAAAAGTCAATTTAATATATGAAAATACCCAGTGAAATTGTTTAAAAAATCTAAGTTACTAAATATTTTCAAGTTCAAAGTCAAGGTCGGCTTGATACAATTATTTTAAAAACACCACAATGTTTGTATACGTCATATTCTCAAATTGATTGCAGTGAAAAACTTCGGCAATGTATCAGTGCATTAAGTTGTGAAAGTTGAAATAAGATATAAAAAAATCCTTATATGTGTATGAACATTCGTACATACATATTCTTTGGCAAAACCCTTGAACGTTTTTTCTTTTGAAATACTGATTGTATTGTAAGTTTATCGTGCTTTTGTTTATTGTGACAATATAGACTTATAAATACATAATTATAACCCGATGGCAGCAACCATGCGCATGGCTGTCGAATAATAGTGGAAATGTCGGTGGAGAAAGGATATTGTTAATTCTACGACTATTTTATTTTTCGCTGATTGAAATAATTCTTTTGCTTTACACACTTTGTCACTCAACCCATTCCATTAAGATTAAATTTAATCAGTGAAAAGGTCCAGTGAAGTTATGAAAAAGATTTAAGTCACTGAATCCTTTGAAATTCATAGTCAAGGTCGACTTAAGTGAAAATGATTTTTGAAAATTTACCTTGTGGATTACATATGTCAAATATGAGTGTAGTAAAAACCTTTAAAAGTGTGTGAGGGCATCAAATCGTAAGTTTAAGTAAAATATACAAAATGTTTATGTCATAAAGCAAACAATTTTACAAATGATTTATCTTGAAAATGAGTTATTGTTTTGCCTCTTTGATATTTGTATGTAGTAAGAATATATACATATGTACCTGTATATGTTACATATGCCAGTATTTACTCATGTACATAAGTATGTATGTTTGCATATAGTAGCGAAATAAAGAATTTATGCAAGATTAGCAAAAAAATTGAGTGAACGTTCCTTCTGAAAAAAATATTTGTGCTGTAAATGTGAAGTGTTTCCTTTTTGAATAATTTCTGCTTTGCGAAAAAAAAGCGAGGAAATATAGTGTAGAACCATTAAACTAAGGGATTTATACATGAATTGTTCAGAAATTATCCGTACGAAACAAATTAAAGGACTTGCGCTAATAAAAGTTCACATAGAATGTGAATAACTACGCCTAGAGCAAGGGAGCATGTAAGTAACATACAACGCCTTATTATCCGTCATGTACGATTTCAAAAGTACGTCTTACGTAATGATATATTGCATCACTGCATCGTGGATACCGTCATGTTTAATCCACTCTTGATCGTATTTAGTGATTGTTAGCTTGTTTGTTGCAGTCATGAAAATAATCTGTACACTCAAATAATAGTTTTTTATTAAACTAATATTGTATATTTAAAGAAATCAAAAAGTATAATAGGGATCTCTTAAGAACAAATACATGTGTATGTGTGTATATGTATTAACTATTATATTACATTCATTTATTTCAAATTTTTTACATATTCTTGACAAGGACACCTAGTGTGGTTTTTTGGGAATTAAAAGAAAAAAAACACTTATAGAAGTATATCTATTGCTAAAAAAAATATGGTATATTTATTCATATTTTAAAAATACACATTAAAATTTTTGAAGAAAAAACTAAATATTTTACGAATTACACGCGATCTCCTGTTGAAAGAAACAGCCCTCCACTGCTGCAATGCTTCCGGCCTTATCCGCGGGCTGTACTGTTTCGGACTTTTGCGTAAATATCTTAGATGGTGACTAAACTGCTATATTATATACGTATGTAATGCATTGCATATGTAATGTTTTTATACTCTCGCAACCTGTTGCTACAGAGTATAATAGTTTTGTTCACCTAACGGTTGTTTGAATCACCTAAAACTAATCGAGTTAAATATAGGGTTATATATATATAAATGATCAGGATGAAGAGAGTTGAAATCCGGGTGACTGTCTGTCCGTCCGTCCGTCCGTCCATCCGTCCGTGCAAGCTCTAACTTAAGTAAAAATTGAGATATCATACATTTGATAGGCATGTTTCTTAATACCGTGAGACGGTTGATATTGCAGATGGGCGTAATCGGACCACTGCCACGCCCACAAACCGCCATTAATCAAAAATAAATACATTGCCATAACTAAGCTCCGCAATAATATACAAGACTGTTATTTGGTACACAGGATCACATTAGGGAGGGGCATCTGCAGATAATTTTTTTTTTTAAGTGGGCGTGGTCCAGCCCCTCATAGGTTTAATGTGCATATCTCCTAAACCGGTAATACTATAATACCAAAATTCACTGGAAGCAAATTTTTTTAGAACCTCTACCTACAGTGTGAAAATAGTTGAAATCGGGTGGCAACTCCGCCCACTCCCCATATAACGGTACTGTTAAAAACTACTAAAAGCGCGATAAATCAAGCACTAAACACGCCAGAGACATTAAACCTTGTCTCTGGGATAATATGAGATGACTTTATAGGAACCGCGTTCAAACTTAGACAGTGGGCGTGGCACTGCCCACTTTTAGGTGAAAACCCATATCTTGGGATCTGCTTAACCGATTTCAACCAAATTCGGTGCATGACGTCCATATTTCTATGTCATAGTGTGAAAATGGGCGAAATCGGATTACAACCACGCTTATTTCCCATATAATACCATTTTCAATTCCATCTGATTCTTTCACTTTCCACTATGCATATCAAGCAATAATGTTTATATCGGGGTAAAACTTTGCGTGAATAATACGTTTAAAGTATGCCACCTTGTGACCAAAAATTTTCTAAATCGAACCAAAACTGTTCAAGCGCCTAAGTACTAAATATGTGGACCCCAGTGCCTATAGTTGACCTTCTACCGAATATCAGTCAATCCACAAAGAAATTTCAAAGGAGTATACCAATTGACTTTGCGAGAGTATAAATGTTCGGTTACATCCGACCTTAGCCCTTTCTTACTTGTTTTTAATCAAAAATTATTTAAATCTAAATATTATATATAATATTTTCCGCATACTCTTTTGTTTTGAATTCAATTGTCCTTGTTGCTTTGCTAGGTACATTTTTGGACAAAAGAGCAGCGCACAAAGCGCAGTGAGCAAAAAAGTTGCGATATCGAGCCATGTAATACATAATAGCTTTGCATAAACATGAAAAGTAGTTATAATAAATGTATATTCAAAATATTTGTAATATTTTATATTTTTTAAAATCATCATATTTTTTAATGTATATTCTTGTACATACATACATGTATTTGAATAAAACTAGTAAAACTAGTGTGAAATTATTTTTTATTTTATGCATATTTCGATATTATATGCCTTTAAAAATACCATACCTAAATTATAAATAAAAATTTCAAATATTTTTTGAGTTTAGTCCAATAAATAAAATTCAACTTTTTTTTGAATGCCTCCATTTTTACCAGTTTTTGATTTTTTTACGACTGTAGGTTATTGTATGGACAATATCTTGTAGAGAGATTTTGTTTTAGGTTTCATCCACGTAGAAGGTCAGAATCTCTGCAGCAGTGTAGGACCTTAGTGCTTCCGGAGACCGCATGTAACTCGATTAATATATGTTTTTTTTTCAAAAAATTTAACGGCTATTTTAAAAATATGTATGGCCTTAAAATTTAAAAACAATTGATAAAATAGTTGTTTTTTACATTCCCAAAATCGTAGCAAAAAAAGTAGCACGTTTACGCTTATTATCGATGACCCGGTGCAGCATTTCGGCTAGAATTTCGGCTATAGTGCGCTGAATGTTGTTTTTATGATTCTCGAGCGTTGCTAAACCTTTGATTTAATATACCCCAGAGAAAATAATCTAGAGACGTTAAATCGCATGATCGCTGCCAACCATTTGACTGAGCCATTTCTCGAAATTAACGAGACGCCAAACTTTGCACTCAATGTGTCCATGTTTAGACTTGAAACATGAGGTGGCGCACCTTTTTGTTGGAGATAGAGATCGTCCGTGTCGATTTCATTGAATTGGGGAAAAAAGTCGGTCAACATGGTGTTATAACGTTCGCTGTTGATGGTAACCGCATTTCCTGTGTCATTTCGAAAGAAATAAGGCCCGTTGATGCGGCAATACTACAATCCGCACCAAACGGTCAATTATTGGGAATGCAATTGCGTTTACTGAGCCACATGAGAATTTCACCCACCCCAATAGGGACAATTTTGTTTGTTGAGGAAGCTATTAAGCCAGAAATAAGCCTCATCTGAGAAGACCGTGTTTTGAGCGTAGAGCTCTTACAGTAGCCACCGGAGAACGTAAATTTGCGCAATAATCTTGGATACTTACCAAGCGTTGTACCAAAGTGAAGCATGTCGTGATGAAATGGCAAACCTGACTGAACACACTGACAAAAATTGCCAAAAATCCGTAAACAAATATAGCCGCCATGAGCTGTCAAAATTACGAAAAGAAAATTAAAGTTAGAACACCCTTCGCAAATAAAAAAGATTCCATACAAAACTTGTTATCGATCGGTCAGTTTGTATGGTAGCTAAAATATTTTGGAAGATTATAGCTCTGTTGAACGCGAAATGTCCTGAAGATACCTTGTAAAATAAAAGTCTTTCATACAAGAACATAAACTGGCTCAGCTCGGCAAGCTGATCATTTATACATATATTTTATGGAATCTCCGACGATTCCTACTGGGTGTTACAATATTTGTAGCAAACTTAATAATATCCTGTTCAGGGTATAACAAAAGTTTACTACTGTATACTGAGTAAGCGGGGAATTTGCAAAAAAATTCTGATTCCACTCAGAGTTTGTCCTTCCACATTCATTTCATTTTAGACAATTGATTAAATAAATACTCGTTAATGTAAAATGTTAAATAAAAAGCACAAAAATATTGAATAATAGTTTATCAGAAGTATAAATAAATTAAATAAATAGAGTAAATATTATATGAATAAATCTTTGGGCATACGGGTATGCAAATTTCGACACACACATACGCGTATGTATTCGATAATTATGTATTGTGACATTTGGGTATGGAACGCCCAACGCCAGATACGTAGTATTAAGAGACAATGTTTACAGTGGTAAACTACAGTATTGGGTAAAAAGTTACATACAATTGTTGCTAAGTTATATAAAAACAATTAATCCATATTCCTGGAAGAATACCAGTTAGGCATTTTTGATATAAAAATAGACTGAAAAACATCTTATATCAATTTTTAATGAGGTATTATACCTGTCAAATGATTTTGATAGATAATCGAACTATAATTTTTTGGCCTATTTTCGGAACTGGTAAACTGGTCAGGGTTTCTGACCGAAATTTGACAATATGGATATACATTAGTTGATCCAACGGTTTCGGATTTACAGCGAAACTAAAAAAGAAAACATAAAAACCCTTCACAAATAAAATACTTTCCATATAAGAACTTGATTTTGATCAGTCAGATTGATTCCATGAAATTTTACCTAAGTTGAGTTTTACCACAGCATCACCCATTAGATGCGCCGCTAAATTACATACAACAAATTTCGATGTTAACAGTTTATCTACATACATACATTTGTATATGCGTATCGTACCAGAATCACAAAATCACTACGTTGAAATCGGTCCAGCTGTCAGAACTAGAAGAATAGGAAATATTATATAATATATTGTTAGGTATTGTAAGAAACTGTAAAAATTTAGGCACAAATTTTCATGTTCTAAGTGTGTATCAAGCATGCTTTAGGAATGTAAGTTAAAATTTGTTCTTAAACACTTTTTAACTGTTACAATGTTATTTAAATACAATGTTATTCATATGTATGCATAGTATCAATGAATCTACAGAAATAATTATTTTTGAGATTAAACTAATTTATCTACTAGTATATACAAATGCGTAAGTAAATGCAAATTTTAAGGTCAACAAGTTTCTTGTCACTTTCATATTAGCGTTACCATATGTAGCTGTAAAAAATGTATTCGGGTTGATAATAGTAGCAGGCAAAGAATAAATACGAGTAGGGAAGGGTTAAGTTTGAGTGTAACCGAAGATTACTAGGCCTAGGAGAAGGCCTGAACTGATTGCATTAACTTTTGGCATTACTCAAGTATACTCGAGAATATATTTATACGCATTTATGTATATGTAGTATGTAGGAGCTGGTGTAATTCGTGACCAGGTTTAGTATTGTATATACTTAATTTTGCTAAGATGTCTTACATACGGAAGTTTGAAATTCTTGTATTAGGTATGTACAAGCTATGGACCCATTTCAACAATTTTTAGACGTGAAATACCCTTAAGGGGGTATAGGTCTCGTCCAAAGATTTATTTCGATAGCTTTAGTGGTGCTTGATTTATATACTACTAGCAAATCACTCCATTTGCTATCCCCCTTGGCGGAAGCGGACTTATATAGACGATGATATGTGAACCTCAAACTAACCTAAACATAATAATATTTACCGCTTCGTAGGGAGCCAACTGCGCAAGTAAGTAAAGTGAAAATATCAGAGGAATTTTAAAATTGTGATATAAAGGAATTAGACGTGATTGTGAGCCGATTTTCACACTGTGACACAAAAATTTCAGGATAATCATATGTACAAATTTTTTAAATTGGTGGAGTAATTTCTGTGATAAAGATTTCGCCTAAAAGTGGACCATCCAATTTTATTCCGATTTCTAGAAGCCCTCAAGTACTACTTGTATGTTAGATGTAAAAACCAATGCTACTGACCCATTTGTTTAAGGAGGGCGCGGTAATCACCCGATCTTATCAAATTTCATACTGTCTGTGGAGATACTGGTGGGAACCGTTTGCTTGATATAGTTTAAGTGGTTTGTGAGATATGTACGTCCACTTTTTAGAAATTTTCAGTCCGCGAATCCTCCTTTCCTTTGCGATCACCTGTGTCAAATTATTGTATTGTTTTGTATCTTTATTTGTGGCTTAGTTACAGCACTTTATATGTTATAGATATAACTTTAACTTACAGCAGTGAAAACTGCAGATGGAAACCTCCTCGTCTATTACTTACAGAATGAATTATTACAAATTACAAAAAATACAAATTAGATAACGCATTCCTGTCAATTCTTCATATACTCGTATCATATACATATGTATTTATAATAAAAGTAGTCGTCACTGAGTCGCATACCAGTTTAACTAAAATATGTTTTTAAAACCTACAATAAACAAAAATCCAATAATAAGTAACTTGTATACGTGACCAAACACAGAAAATAGTTGCAACACAATGATTGCAACACTAAGTTCATGACAGCGAAAAAGCAAATTAGTATATGTAAAATATAGAGAAAAAAAATACAGTAATATTCATTTAAGTATACATACATACAATATTTTCTTTACTAGAGAAATTTCCAAATAGTAAAGTTTTTGAACTTCTTATTATAATTCTACAAACACACATTTTTTTAGATTTACATATAATGAAGTAATTTGAGGTAATTGACATGAACTTTAACTAATCGGGCAAAAAGTAATTTAGTTTTGTTACACAAATTAGGTGTTCTGTTGTTTCTGACGTTTAATTAGTAACCAGATGCGTTTGTTTGTTAGAACTATTTATGTGTGATACTTTACCAAATATGATGCAATATCTTTACAGCAATAACATCATTAATAATGTGTCAAGAGTTATATTTATTTAATTTCCTCTTGTGTTTTATTGATAAGACGGACTCTGACAAAATAGTAACATTTATGAAGACGGCACCATTTCCGAGAAAAGGTGGTCTGAGCAAATATGGGAAATGAAGTAACTTGTTCTCAAGTATTTAATGTTCTTAATTGGAAGTTATACAAGTATAAAAGCTACTAGTTTAGTGTAAAACTCAGATTAACAAGTAAGGAAGAGTCTGGTTTGGGTGCAAGTAAACATTTTATACTTTTGTCCGAGATATTTATAAATTGTTCAGAGAAAGGTCAACCTCGTCAATGTGGAGTTGGACTTTGGGCAGATGGTATTTACTAAAACTAAATTATGCTAGAGAATAGAGTTTCACGCTGCGATATTAAGATATCTCTAAAATTGACCAATATATGCTGCCAAAAGTCCACGACAGGGTAATTCATGGGCCGATTTCTACCATTTTCAGCACCAACTTAAATATTAATATGGCAAAAGTTAAATTAATGGGAAACTGTAGATTTAACAAGTAAGGTACCACCAAGTTCGAGTGTAACCGAATATTTTGACTCGCAATTTGCAAAGGTTAAAGGCGGGGAATACTTTCAGTTGTTGGCAAAACTTGATATTACAAAATATTGCCAAACAATTCAACATGCATTATTCGAAGAAATCGAATAGATTACAATAAGACTTATATATATTTTAAGTCGTAGACTCCTTTACTTTGATTACTACATTTTGCATGTTTGAACTATTTATATTAATATTAAACTTATTAATCTAAATATATAAATGCGATATAAACTTAATCAAAGCTAAATTTAATATATGGGATAAATAAGGAAAACATCAACCAAAGGATGGGAATTCCCAATTTCATTCCGGACAAATGAAAATTATTATATTTAGTATTTCATTTTCAGCATACAATTTATACTATAGTTACACATTCATTTAATTTTGCTAAGACATCTTACATATTGGCCAACTGCGAGTTTGAAATTCTTATATAATATAAGTCTTATAAGTTTTCTTTTCTTTCTATAAGAAGAAGCTATAATACCCTTCACAGATACAGAGGTTCCTTACAATAACTTGATTCCGATCTAATTTCGTGAAGATGCCTCGTCAAAAAGCCATGCAGGCACTTTACTCCGATCGTTCAGTTAATATGGCAGCTATATGTTGTAGTCCTCCGATCTGTACAATTTCTTCGGATATTGCACTATTGCCTTAAATAATAATCCATGCCACATTTCGTGAAGACCTCGTAAACTGAAAGAGTTTTCCATACAAGCACTTTATTCCGATCCTTCAGTTTGTATGGCAGCTATATACTATAGAGAACCGATCTAAACAATTTTTTTGGAAATTTAAATTATAAATTTAGTTTATATATCGTACAAACCGCTTAAGCTTTATCAATCAAACTTGCTAGTGATGGTTCCTTTCAGCATCTTGTGAATCGGTAAAGGTTATACTGAAAACTACTAAATAAGCGGTAACTCATTAATGAATTAAGAAAGGCTTTAGCGGAGCCCGCCGAACCAATGGCGTGGAACCGCTGATCTTTGGGTGAAACTCCATATTTTAGTACCTACTCGAAACTCTACCTACTCCCTAATAACACAATTATAAATTTTAACTGATTCTTTCACTTCCCAGTGCTTAATTAAATTTTGTGAAATCGGTCCACTTATTACCCCAAACCACAAATGTATACTATTGTACTTACAAGTATATTGATTTTCCTTATTATGAATTGTCTTCACAAAGTTGCATAGCAACATGTTCTTGAGTATACTTTAGTAATGACAAAGATTAATGCAATCAGTCCAGATCTTCTCCTAGCCTCAATATACGCGGCATAATGATTTCCATCTTATTTGACTTTCCATTTGATTTTGAAGCGTTTACGAGTATGTGGGTCGAAATTTGTGATATCTTAAAAAATTTGTCATTTAAATTTTCCTTAATAATAACATCTTTTAGCGCGAAAGACCATGGTCCAAACTCTCTAACATCTCTAGTATACTAATTTCCTCTTCTCTGTCTGAAATTAATTAAATGTCGTCGCTTCGGTTGAGTGTACATCACATACATATGTATATATATACAAGTATTAATTAGTTTGATTTTAATACAAATATTTTGGTCAAGTAAAAAGTAGTGTTGCACTAAGTGAGTCTACGACTTATATTATATGTTAATTAAATACCAAACATGATTGTAATCCTTTCACCCTTTCGTCGATTAATGAATGTTGAATTATTTCGCAACATTTTTAATAAAAAGACTTGCAACACCTGACAGTATTCCCCATTTCGCATAGGTCATTGCCAAAAGCAACGCTACAGTTTCCGAAAAAAATGTTCAGATCGGACTACTATAGCATATAGCCGCCATAAAAAGTTTGTATGTTTTGTATTACAAGCTGACTGATAAAAATCAAGTTCTTGTATGGAAACTTTCTTATATGTAAAGAGAATTCTAGCTTCGGTGCAACCAAAGTTAAAGTTTTTTCTTGTTATTATTACAAATGGCGAGAGAATGCTATAAATTGTTCGTCTACCACAACTTAAAATTTCCTTATTTTATCACCATTAGTACCTTTATCGTCTAAAAGTAATTTTTCCACTTTAATTGCTTTTTATTTACAGGAATTTAGCTATCGGACGTGAATTTAACAATTGAATTATATAGCACAATGAATGGGACGGAGTGTGAAAATATGGCAGCCTCATTGAGATGGTCAGATCCAGCGAATATAATTTCGTTAGCTATACTTCTATTTATCATACTCTTAGTAATTTCCGGAAATTCTTTAGTTATAGCAGCTGTATTCTGTTCAAACAAATTACGGAGCGTTACGAATTACTTAATCGTTAATTTAGCCGTTGCAGATTTGTTGGTAGGGTTAACTGTTCTTCCGTTCTCGGCAATATGGGAGGTCTTTAAGGTGAGTACCAAATGCAAGATATGACATTTTTTCACCCAAACAACTAATCCAATCAAAAAATTGCAAATTGCTAAGAAGTATACGAGTTTTGTTCACCTAGAGTGTGGTTTTACCACTAAAACTAGTGGTTTTACTCTTCCTCTAGTGGGTAGAAAATTTTTTTAGTGCTTAGTGGTTTTTTAGTGATAAATAATACCCGCCAACGGTCAATACAAAAAATTAAATATATAATGGTAAATATAATATACATATAGTGCTTTCTCTCGCTCTAAGGTATTCTAGCTTTTTTCAAGTTTTCTCTACTATACAGTATATATAGTCTATACTCAGTTGTTTACTATATATAACAGATTACTGATTCGCTTTCATCATGTTTTGCTGGTTCTTTCTTCATGAGAAAATAAATCATCGTTTTCAAAATAAGTATTTATTTAAAATAGTTTTAACATTATTGCTTTCCTTTCCTTCTTATTTTATATATTTGAATTAGTTAGCTTAGCTTGGAGAGAGCGCTAGTGGTTTTTTAGTGGTTTCAGAGTCGACACTAATTGTCTCTCGAAAAATTTTCTGGCAACACTGTTCACCTAACGATTATTTGCCACGCCTACAAAACACTATTAATCTAAACCTTATAAACAGGGAATACAGGGGATTGCAGTACCAAGTGGCATCTGTGGTATAAAAATAAAAAAATGTGCTTGGCTCGCCCTCTAATAGATTTAATGTAGGCAAATCAAACCCATATCTCTCGACCTACTCGACCAACCAAATTCGGCAGGTAATATTATACTTCCTACATGACAGTGCGAAAATGGACTAATTCGGACAAAAACTACGCCTACTTTCCAAAAAACACAGTTTTAAGTTTCATCTGATTCTTTCACTTTCCATAATACAAATCAAGAAACAATCAATGTATACGGATAAAACTTTGCACAATTAGTGCCTTTGAGGTGCCCCCCCTTATAACTAAAAATTCTGGCTACAACTGTTCAAGCCCACAGCTACCGGTTATGTGAACCTCAGTTCCTAATGCGAACTTTTAATCGAAAGTGTTGGTCAATCTGTGAAATGCATGTATGAATGTCAAAAACGGATTGAACCAGATCAATACTTCCTTTACGCCCCATATACCCATATACCCATATATGTACGTAATACGTAACGCTAATTGTAAGAGTATGAATTGTTCGGTTACACCCGAACTTACTTGCCATTCTAGTAGCCATTCTCCGTGGAGTGAAGTTGTTAATATCATTTTGCGAGAAAGTGTCAATAAAAAATGTTTAGAAATACTTAACTAAAAAGTCTTATTGTAAAATGAAGTGAACAATATAAATAAAAGATTTATCGCACTTTTAGTAATTTTCAACAATACCGTTATACGAGGTGGGCTTATTATTATTTTTTCCATTTTCAGTCACTCGGAATTCAACTCGTCTCGTCAATCTGATCATTTATATATATATAATTCCATATCTATATCGATTATTTTTAACAACCTAACAACCGTTAGGTGAACAAAACTATTATATGTATGTACTCTGTAGCAACATGTTGCAAGGGTATAAAAATTGTTGTTTGGCGGGGATAAATTTGCAGATGAGGAATATGAAAAAGAAAAACACAGTTTTGAAGAAACATTGAATAATATTATTGATAAAGGCAAAAATATCGAAATTAGTATGATTGACGAACTAATAGGAAAAGAAAATGAGAAAAAATTTAAAAGGGACTTCCATGATATGAATCCATTCTTAAGTGAATTCTAATATGGTAATATTACAAGAAATTATTGGTGAGCGCGTTATGACGTTATAAATGTTCAATTTATTTGTAATTTTGTATATATGTACGCCAGCGCATTATATTAAAATATATTTATAAATTCGGATTAGTGTTATATATCATTGTGTGACATATTAATTACTATACATACTGGAATGTTGACATTAATATATTATTGTCGTGCCGTCATTAACCCTTAGCCCGCATTTGCTTGTAGGGCAATAGTGGAGATGTGTTCATTTAGAATAAATACTAAAAATTAATGTAGATTTTTTGTTAGTTAAGCCGTGTTGAAAATGTTTTGCCTCATTCACAATGTAGGCTCTAACCATTTTTACCTTATCGTCATGAAACTTGTTAATATGCTTCTTGATCGAATTGGGAGGTCGGTATTGTAGATGAGTAATCGAACCATTGCCACGTCCACAGAATGCTATTAAGCGGAAACCTATAAAGTACTATAAATAAGCTCCAAATTAAGCTATAGAAGTGGAATTCGGTACAGGGTAGCCAAGAAATGGACATGGTTCAGCCCCCTAACAGGTTTAAAGTACATATCTCAAATACTATGCTAGTTAATTCAGACTAGACAAATCTTTTCGATACCTCCTACAAAAGTGTGAAAACGAATTTTGCGTTTGTTATGTTTTTGGGAATTTTTAATTGATAAAATATTTAACGTGGTAGTTTCATAGTCTGTTTATGACACTCAGAACATGATTTATTTGATTACAATTCTACAATATTTCTATTAAAACTTTTGTTGAAAATGTCGTAAACATCCATGATATTATTTCATTCCCGTTTCACCATGGTCCTTCCACACAAACTATTAAATCTCTTTTTAAAAGAAGCGGAATTAGATGGGCAATGCTGCATTACAAAAACCAGCACCAATATGAAATTACTTCATTGCATAATCCGAAAAGCGGTTACTTTACCGAAATGGGCTATAAAATTAAACAGAAATGCGCTTTGTTTACAGTGTTTTCGCATTTACTTATTTATTTAAATACATGGTTCTTCGTAGCTGAGCATTAAAAAAAACATAACATATGTTTGTATTTAATAGAGACTATTCATTTTGTACAAAATTAAGAAATAATTAAATTTTTTGAGCTTGCTTTGGAACAGTTTTGATTAAGTTTTATTCAACTTTTGGTTCTTTCAATGCACTTTGCATTTAACATTTTCTTAAGTTTGTCTACTTTATCCATTATACCATCAATCAAATTTAAATTGCCTACTCTTACACTCGACTTACAAATCTAAATCATGACAGAGCCTCCATCGTGCTATACGGTTGCCTTTCTATGTTTGAATCAAATTCAGTATTCGGATTACGTCACACAACCATTTTGGCATTTCATCTAATTTGAAATTAAATCTTGCTTTCATCATAAACATTAACCACAAAATCAGCTGATTATAAAGATAAAATGTTTTTGGCAAGTACACTTTGGAGTATGTTTTTAAGGTTTATGAATGGCTTCTTTCTAATTATTCGTCTAAGGTTCTGATTTTTATTTAGGATATTCCGTATAGGTTTTAAAGCTATTATTCGAAGATATTCCATTGCCGTTACTCACAAAATAGCGTTAATCGAAAATCTTTAAAGTGCTACAAGTATGCCACAAACTGAGATTCAAAACTTAGAGATTTAGTACAGAGCAAATGAACAATGTGACATTTTTTTCTTCCTATAGAGAGAGTATAAAATATTGCGATCTTATGTAGCTCCTTGCTCTTTTTTTGGTGTTTTTATTTACATTTTTGAACCTTACGTTACTTGGAAAGTGTTGAAGTTAAAACTGTATACCATATTTCATCGAGAAGGTATATGTAAGTATAGTCAATCAATTACAGTAGGGTATTATTCTATATTGTGATTAAATCCTATTTGGAAATTGCCCTACTTCTCTCATTCTTACTTACTTCAATAATTTAGTGTTGTTGTACTACCGATAAGAGTAATATTATACAATTATTCCTTTTTGTGAAAAAAATACTTAAATGTAGTAGTCTTTGGTCTTATTGTTATTTTCTATATTTATTATAGGTATGGATATTTGGTGATGTCTGGTGTCGTATGTGGCTTGCTGTAGATGTATGGATGTGCACTGCATCCATTTTGAACTTATGCGCAATATCTTTGGATAGATATGTAGCCGTTACCCGTCCAGTTGCCTACCCAAGTATAATGTCAACAAAACGGGCTAAATCATTGATTGCCGGAGTGTGGGTGCTTTCATTTGTTATATGTTTTCCCCCGCTTGTTGGCTGGAAGGAACAAAAGGTATATAAAGAAGTTACAATAATTGCATGAGATGATTTATATTTGGCGATTTTTAAAAAAATTATTTTTGGATTTTTATTAATAATAATATTTATTAATATTTTATTAATAATATTAACCTAAGAGACAATTGTTTATTCAATATGTTACAAAAAATTGGCACCATCCTTACTGTAAATGGCAACTGGAAAATTTATTTTTGATTGATCGGATGAATTATTGAAAATTCCATTCTTGTCCCATTTTATATTATTCCAGGGCATATTAAGTTTGCCCAAATGGCATTATTTAAGAACCTAAAGTAAAATTAAAGTTATCGTTCATTGATATACAAACACGACTCGTATGTATGTGCAGCATGCTTATATAATTATTCTCACTAAATGAAAATAAATTGGTGCTCACATTCTTGTCACTCTATTGCTTCCATAAAAGCCTTAAGATATCGCAATAATTATCTGGAATAGCCGATTAAATAAGTTGACCAGGTTAGCAAAAGTTAACATTATTTGTTTGTTTTGTGAAGTTATCTACTTCTGTGCTTATTATAGTTCGAAAATACTGATGAGACCTACTTCATATATTCTCCTAGCAGATGTAACTTGGTAAAATCCGCTTTCGCTTCGGTTGTTAAATTTTTCAAGAATGCAGTCTACAAGATTGGTAATCTACAATTATTGTGTATGTTATTTGTGTATTCTGCAATTAATCGTTATTATCGAACAAATTAGAGCGAAATGTTTCGATTGCATATACTAGGAGCGAAATTGCACTAATGAAAGAACTAACTAGACGCTACAGCTTCCGTTTTGAAAATAAAAGTTATTAATTAAAAAAGTATAACACAAGTGTTTGACTGTTATGCTGAGTCTTGCCATGAATTCTGTTACAAAGTTTACAACGCACAAAGTGAGAACAAATCCGCTGTAAAAGTGCCGTTATTCTTTATTATGATTGTATGTAGTGTTTACTGATATACTTATAATAATCACTTTAATGTTTGCTTTTGCTTATTAACAATGGAGTGGGCAGCTAAAGAAACTCGTATTGCGGAGTTATGTAAAGCAAATAAGTGTGGAAAAAGCGCGAATAAAATTTATGAGCTTCTCAGAAAACTTAATATTTTGAGAATGTTTGTTTACCGCATTACTGATCGTTTTTCCCAAATTTCTATAGTTGAGGAATGGTCGTCCTCTCTGGGTTCGAACCACTTGAGTCATAAAAATTGTTCGCGACCAGGGTGGCTCACGAATCATGCTAGAAAAACAAACCGCAAAGCTCTTTCTAAACCATACTAAATTGTCATATTGGATATGCGAATATTTTCTTATATACATATGTCTAAATATATATACATACATATATATATAACACTTTTATATATATATATATATCTTCTTTCTATCAGTCGATAATACAGTCAGTGTACACACGAGAAAATTACACCCGTTTCTATACCACAACTGTTGTATCTGTTCAGCGTAGTGTGCAACTAAAGCAAATGCAGCAGTCACGATTTCCATACAATCGGACACATATGTCAATAGATGCAACGCCTGACATATTAATGTCAGTTACAGAGGGTTTTAATTACCAAGATCCAGCTCAAATATCTTTAGAGAGTGGAGAATATGTTGAGAGTTCAAAATTCTTCTATGAAGAGTCATTTTGTTCCTCAAAGTGTGAATTGACAAATGATCGAGGTTATGTATTATACTCAGCATTAGGATCTTTCTACATTCCGATGCTTGTGATGCTCTTTTTTTATTGGCGCATATATAAAGCAGCAGTGAGAACTACACGAGCAATAAAACAGGGCTTCAAGACCACCAAAGGTAAGTATTTTTAAAATAAATCAATTCATCTACAACATTTGTAGCTTTCCTTTGTAAATACTAAAAGATTAAACTGTTGTGGAATGCACAAACATACATACATACATATATATCAACATTTAAATTCACCCTGTTCTTGGTAATATTCAATTTAAAGATAGCTGTCTTTGATTCGCCAAGCGTAGTAGCCAATCGAACAAACTATACCAGATGTTCAAATTTAATTATTTCTGCATCACAATATGTTTTAATAATACATTAGTTATGTTTTCTATAAAATATTTTAATTAATTTTACGTCTTAAGTTTTTAAAATTAGAGACAGAAAAGAAAATTTTATTTTCATTTGTCGTGTGAGCCATTCACAATAGTAAAATTAAAGTCAACGAAGGGATTCATTCACAGAGTTTTCGATAAATTACACAGCTGGAGAGAAACTCAAATTTTTTATTTGTGGAGCAGCTTATAGTATATAATTCCTTGCCCATCCCATTTAGCAAAACCATCCTGACCGTCACTTTTTTTAGTACGAAATTTAATCTCTCCAACGCAATACAGCGTAATCCGATCGTATACAACACGAGACTGCAACCTTATAAAATGATAGTCCGTAAATAAATTTAAGATTCTTTAAAGTTGTCAATATTAATCTATTTAGGGTAAACGCACAAAAACTTAGTAAATTCCATTAGATTCTTTCCCATTGCAATGGATAAATCAAACACTATTCAAGTCCTCCAGATACTGAATATAAGGTCCTCAGTGCATGTAGCTGACTTTATATCGAAAATAGCCTGCGAGTCATCTCAAAGAAATTAAGAGGGCATTTTTTTTCAGATAATAATATGGCTTGGTGCTAAAATAAATAAAATCGATTTGGTTGGCTACTGCCAGTAGCACTCATACATATACATATGTACGTAATATAACGATTTTCGAGCTTTCGCTCAATATGCAAGATATCTTAACGACACTAAGTGAATGCATGTTTTTAGCTATATTGTAGTTGAGTGCTAAAAATGGGTGAAAGCTGTAAAAGATTTTTCAGTCATCATATAATTGCATGAAAATTCCTTCTCAAGCATGCTTTAGTTTATTGCCAAAAGTAAATGAAGTCAGTTCATACATTCATCTATGGTAGACTCAATACACTCAATATAGTGATTATCAATTTTCCAGTTGACTACCCTGTATATACTATGTAGATTACGTTTTCTTGACCCCAATGTGATTAAGATTTCATAGTGAGTTTAAATTTCGTTTCGGAAAGAAATTTACATAATTTTTATTTCAAATCTATAGTTAATATACTCGTATATGTAATTTGACATAGCGTTGTTAGATGATATATAATTAATTCTATTTATTGGGACCAAAGCGTGTCACACAACAACTATCGTATATTTTTCCACTTTTTATTTAGTTTTGCAGAATCGACAAAACAAAACTCACTTAACAACGGCATCACAGCAGTACAACAAATTTTTTAACAACGGAGTGGCAAGCCCGGCTTTTCTTTAGACTTTGATGTAGACGTATTCTACTATAAACACAAGAAGTTTTGGTTGTAACACCTAACATAAAACTAATCGAGATAGAGTTAGACTTATAAATCAAAACTTTTAGGATGAGGAGACGAATGGAATTTCGTATGTGTTTTCATAGCTGAGAGCTTGGCATATACATATCTCTTGGCACTCTGAGAAGCTTGGTAATGCAGATGGGCATTGCCAACAATAAAATACCGTTGCTCAAAAACTTTAAAACTGCAGTAACTATATCACAAATCATGATAAAAAAAGATATTTGGTATAGAGGGTTACCATAGAGACTGAAAAGTGGGCGTGGCTCATACTTAAGGAAAGCATTTCCTTATATGCCATAATTTCTTAATCAAATGTGAAAATCGTTGCAATGCGTAATAGGCACGCGCCCAAAAAAGGCGACTAGAGTCTAACGGCATTAAACAGCCTATTTAAAGGCATAATGTGGTTTTTTTTACAAAGAAGTTAATATAAGCAATATAATGATGCCTTCGATGTTGACGAATTTCGAAAGTATATTATATAATATTCGGTTACAATCAACTTAGCTCATCGTTACTTTTTATATCACCTACAAGTATTATTGCACTCTAACTTCAGTTTTATTTAAATATATACACACATAGTAGATTTTGGGTGACACCACAATAGTTCTCTTAAATTACTCTTTTAATTAAAATATACCGCTTACACTTCTGATACATTTCAATTTATTTATAAGTACATTATTATGCGAAATGATATCTTTAAAACTTCCACATAGTATTGTTACATACTTATACTTGTATTTATACTCACCAACATATTTATGAACAGAATTTTATAACAGTTTTTAGACTCTACAGATATAATTTAGAGAAATTGTAATTAACGTTGTAACTTCCTTATTAAACCTAATTAATTTTTCAAACTGGTACTATTCTTTTATAAATTCATACCTCCACAGTTTATTTTTATACGCTTGCAACATGTTGCTACAGAGTATAATAGTTTTGTTCACCTAATGGTTCTTTGTATCACCTAAAACTAAACGAAATAGATATGGAGTTATATTATAATATATATTGATATATAAATGATTAGGAAATACGAAACGAGTTGAAGTCCGGGTCACTGTCTGTCTATCCGTTCGTCCGTCTGTGCAAGCGATAACTTGAATAAAAATTAAGATATCTTGATGAAACATGGTACACATGTTCCTTGGCGATGGGCGTAATCGGACCACTACCTAGCCTAGCCCACAAAACGCCATTAATCGAAAACGTATAAAGTGCCATAACTAAGCCGTAAATTAAGATACAGAACTCAAATTTGGCACAACGAATCACATTGAGGAGAGGCACCTGTGCTTTGAAATTTTTTAAAAAGTGGAAGTGGTCCCTCCCCTAAATAACTTTAATGTATATATTTCCCAAAACAATAAAGCTATATCTGTATCACCCAGATGTACACAGGTTTTTCAACCCTTCTTGCGATAATGGGAAAATAAGAGAAATCGGATGATAACATCGAACTATATATAGACTACTAAATGTGTCAAATCAATAACTAAATGCGTCAGAGACATTAAATTTTACATCCAGGATTGCTCAAAAGGTCTTTATAGAACCCGGTATCAAAATTGGAAGGTGGGCCTGCCATCGCCCACTTTTAGGTGAAATCGCATATCTCGGGACCTGCTCGGCCGATTTTAGCAAATTTGAGCCTCTGAAGTGTGCCATCGTATGACCAAACATTGTCGAAATTGATCCAAAACTATTCAAGCCCCTCGGTACTTAATTAATGAACCTCAGTGCCTATTGCGAGCTTTTTATTAAAAATATCAGTCAATCTCTGAGATATATTATAGAAATTTGGAGGGAATTATTTCCTGATAATAGTATGCCTGTATGTCGAAAATGAATTGAATCGGATCAATAATTCCTTTAGTGCCCACATACTTAATAGACAAATTTCGAGTTTCCGGCTGACTTTTTACCGCATATATCGGCCAATATGTGAGTTATTTTATTGAAATTGAATAAGCGGAAAATGGATAAAATTGAGTGAAAACTTGCCGTAGCCCCTATATAACTAATATCAAAATTTTCAAGAATCTAGTCGACTTTATTCCTTATATATGTATTGGTGATGGTATGTGAGGTACCTTAATCAATGTAAGTTAATAAGATACAAAATTGATTATAATCCATTCACGATTTTATCGAATCGTGAATGTTGAATTCTTTCGCACCATTTAACTTAAAGGTTTCGCAACACCTGAAGGTATTTATCCGGCATTGATCCTTGCAAGTTATAAAATGTTCGGTTACACCCGAACTTAGCCCTTCCCTTATTGTTAAAATATGAAGTATTCATAACCACTTATGTAGGTATACTATTTTAGGATCTGTTGATTTGTCAAAACCTACATTTTATTATTTATGTTAGTATGTTAAACATTTTAAAGCCGAATCTTTATACAGTTGACAACTAAAACTCGGCCTCATCACCAAATTAAACGATGAAATTAATATCCTGATTCTTATATAAGTGAAAGTTTCAACAAACATAATTATATATGTTAAATGACTCAATAAATTATGATATATTAAGAGGATTAAGATGGGAAAATTATGATTCAAATCCCTGCGTTAGTATTTCTTTATAGAGTTATCCATGTATATATTGTATTGATGTGTATCTGACGCGAAATTACCAGGAACGTTACATGCTAAGGGTCTGAAAGGTCCACTTAGCGTATCATTAAATACAGGGTGGCTCACGAATCGTGCTACAAAAACAAACCGTAATCAGTTTTTTTCTGTGTGAGTAATCGGCCCCCTGTTTTTTGATTCGCAGGTTGTTATTTAAATTTTTAAAACTGAAAGCTTGGGATACCGAAAAAAGAATTTGTATAGTGCAGCGGTACCATGCTTGGCAGTCCGTCATTTCTGTCCAAAGGAAATTCAGACGAGCTTTTTGCGGCACTCCACCAAGTAGATGGACCGAGGTTGAAAAGCAAAATGAATAAATATACATTGCACTCCTTCGATTCTGTTAGAATGATAAGTATAGAATGGTATTTGGCTCTGAAAATACATTGCAAAAGATCAGAAAATTAGACAAACTATTCAGAGAATAAATTTCTTAATTTTAAAAAATGAAAACATTTGTTTATATATTAAGGGACAATATACAATATTATTGAGTCTCCAAGCAGTTACATTCTGTTATATTAAGATAGTTTAAAGAGAACAAGTTATTTTGAACATCGTTGTCGTTTATATAAACGAGATAAGATAGAAGTGAAAGCGTTGGCTACAAAGGTCTAAGACCTGCTGCCTTAAATTTCATCACACCAATTCTTCGGTGTGCTAGAGAGAACAGCAAGATTGTGAAACTTTCTGAAAATAATGGCTTAAAACACTCAGCACATTTTTAGAATGAAAACTTAAACAAAAAAAGTACATTAAATTTTCAATACTGCATTCCCAAATATTGAATATTAATATCTCAGTAATAAAAATGTGTTATCAAAAGCAAATTAAATATTTTTAATAATATTAGATACGCAAATAAATATGTTAAGAAAGTTAAACATTTTCAACGGAAGAGTGGTTCAAAGGCATCACAATTCATAAGATTAATAATTGATGAAACATTTATTTATTGAGCGACATCTAAACAATAAAATAGGTCTATTTGGCTCTGAATAGAAATAAATTTCTTGGTTTTTTTGCGTATACGAGGTGTGCTCAAAGGAGAAGGTGAATTTTGAATTTATCAATCAATATCTATTTTGTCCCCTCAAAGTAATCCCCTTCTGATATAATGTGCCAACGCTTTTTCCAATCTTTGAAGCACTTCTGAAATGCGCTTTTTGGTATGGCCATCAGTTCTTTCTTCGATTCTGACTTGATCTCATCAATTGTGGCAAAACGTCTTTTCTTTCATTGGTTTCTTCAGCTTTGTGAATAGGAAAAATGCGCAGAGAACCAAATCTGGTGAATACGGTGGTTGAAGCATGATTTATTTATGACCAAAGAATCACGAATAAGCATTGATGTGTGAGCTGGTGCATTACCGTGAGGCAGAATTCACGATGTGTTTTTCCACAAACGTTGCATAACTTCCTTGTAGTATTCCTTATTAATTGTACGACTTTTTGGCTTCCAGGATGTTCATCGTCGTCAACATCTTCTCGCCCTTCTATAAAACGCTCTTCCATCTATAAACGATTTTTTGAGGCAAATGTAACCGAATGCCACAGTCAACATTTCAAGTTTTCTTTAATCCGTTTCAAAAGTCAAAAACGTGACTAACCTTTTCTTTTGTCAAAAGTAAACTACTATTCAAAATTGGCTTCTAATGCAAGCACATGATAAACATATGTGTCCGATTATAACAAAAACAAAATATCGGTAATCGAATGTACATAGCCAGTAAATGAAAATTCATCTTTTCCTTTGAACACATCTCGTATTGTGAAATGAAATAAGTTTTTAAAGTTAATAGATTTGTATTCACTTACGTACACTTGGAACTTTGGATTCTACTACATATTTCCTACTACAAAAGCTCTCATTAAAATATATTAGCATATGTGAACTGAATAGTTCTTGTGTTCCATATATGTGTATGTATATCAAATCATTTAAAAAATACCATATATGGATCTAATAAACATAGTTGCATTTGTCTGTATATCTACTTAAATATTTTATAATAGCAGGGCCTTGTTAAAAAAAGTTTTATTCAAATTGCTATACTGCATTTCGAACAATACATATATGTGTCTACAATTGAAAATCTGCATAGTATTAATTTAAAACAAATTAAAATACCCATATTTACGTAGTTGTTCCTTGAATTTATCTAAAAAAAATTGCATTTTCCTAGACTCATGTCCATAAAAAAAACTTGGTTTTAAAAATTATATCCATCTTCCAAAAATACAACATGTGAATTGAGTTGAAGTGAGGCATCTTAATTACTATAACGGATAAAATCTATTAAAAAGTGAAGAAAGTCCTGCTTGACCAAATGTATCCTTTGTATATATTACATTCTATACGCATGTAAAATATAGGCCAAAAATATGTTAATTAATCAATCTTTTGATTTTACCAATTCTTACGATTCCAAAAAAATATCACTCCTTGTAAAAATTTTGTATTACAACTTCAATAAATGTAAGCTATAAATACTCGTACATACATATCTTCAGAAATAGTTCGTGTCTAATAAGTTTTGTTTCTCAACATCTAAGTGGTCCCCATTTGTCTAATGTCTAAATTGAATATAAATATAATTGAGAAATATACATTATAATTCATATCCACCTATTTTAGCATGAGATTCCCAAAAGCTAAATGCAATTCTGGTTCCAAACCTCAACCATTTACTTTCAGGTAGTCCTCGCGATGCCAGCAACAGTCAAGCCAATCAAACTCAGATGATATTGCGCATGCACCGCGGTAGGCCAGGCGGGGCCCCACAGCGTGCTCCTCTCTCCATGCATTCTGTGTCTTCTACACTTAGTGTGAATAGCAGCGGAGACGATGGAAACTCTATACCACATACTCCAAGGCGCACCACTTCAATGCGTATACACCGACAGCGCCATGAAAAAATATCTATTAAAGTGTCGTTCCCTTCATCTGAGAATGTTATAGATTTGCGTTCAGAGTTTGTTAACTCTGACCCCCCTTATTCTACTTCCCTAATAGGAAAAACGCATAATAAATTAACGTTTACGAACGGCCGACGGTCTTCTTTCACGACAGGCGGCTGTGAGGTTGCAGAGACTTCTTTCAATAAGAGCGCAAACGTTGTCAACACAAGCGAAAGTGTGGCCGGCAGTAAGCGGGATATATTGGCAGCTTTTAGCGGTGATATTAGCAACATGATCAATTCACCAGGGAAAAGGCGTGGAGGTAAGCGCAGTGCCAAATTCCAAGTAAAACGCTTCCACATGGAAACAAAAGCAGCAAAAACACTCGCCATTATCGTAGGCGGCTTTATTTTTTGCTGGTTACCTTTTTTTACTATATATTTAATACGGGCGTTTTGTGAGGAGTGCATTGAACCCACAATGTTTTCAATACTTTTTTGGCTTGGCTACTGTAATTCCGCGGTCAACCCCCTCATATATGCCCTCTTCTCTAATGAGTTCCGCATCGCTTTTAAGCGCATACTTTGTCGTTGTGTATGCACTCGTAGCGGATTCCGTGCCTCTGAGAATTTCCAAATGATTGCTGCACGCGCACTAATGGCACCGGCTACATTCCATAAAACTATTTCAGGTTGCTCAGATGATGAGGATGCTGGAATAAATTTTGGCTAATCCAAAATCAGTTGTAGACAAATTCTTTATGGCATATGTATGGTATGTACGTATATGGTTTTAGAGAGGTATTTCATAATATTATACTTTAATTAGTTTATTGCTCTTAAACTGTGGAAGTGAGAGAGCTTAAGGATTTGAAGAACATTTTTGCCTCAATTGTTTTCTTTTACCTTTCAACCCTGTTCAAAATATTTGAATAATGTTTTTGTATTGCATTTATAGAGACAATAATTGTCACTTTACTTTACACTTATTAGGTATAAAATTTAGTTACACTTTATATTCCAACAAGTTTTTAGCACTGTCGGTGAGCGGCTTTTGGTATAATATTGATATATGATGATAGGGGAATAAAAGCTATATTTGATGATTCCATTCGCTACCGATTTACCATATTGTCCTTGATGTCATATGTGAGCTAGCTCCTTTTGGACTATATGTATGTTATAATAGAATTTCCAGGTCTTACAACAAGAAATGAGATCAAAACTTCATCAAAATTCATTTGAAGGCAGTTCTATTGTACACAAATGTGCAGCCATTTTATGTAATACATAAAGGGCGTTGATCCGTATCTGTTCGTTAAGCAATAAAAAAAGACTAAAAAATAAAAATATAATTATACATTTTTTTTTTAATTAGTTGATAATTTTATTTACATACATACTTAAATACGACTATATATTATATAACATAGCATTAAAACTTACGATAACTATACATATATACTATATGTACATGTATGAACTTTATAAATTAATACATATATAATAATATTTTACCTTTCATATATTTAGGCAATAGTTATAGTGCTATAAAAATATAATATGCACAAAATATAAATAAATATGTAAAATATATACAGATAATATACAATCACTACCTTGTTTTAAATGAAAAAGTATTATATCATGCAATATATTAAGTTATAATATTTAGTGACATTGATCCATTAATTTTCCGGCATATTAATGGTTATACATGAAGTCAAATTTTTATCGTAAAAAAGTACATAAATATATGCTCAAAGTATACGCAAAAATATTAAAAATACACACATGCAAAATGTGAATATACTTGTATGTATTTTCAGTGAAATTAATTTCTATGCCGGTCCAGGACGTTTTGAGATACTAAACCAAACAATTTCATACATTTCCGGTGTATACTTTTTTTTGTACGTATACATGTATGTAGCTATAAAACTATATAAAATAATTGTTATGTACGCATAAATGCCTATATATTGCAACATAGAGTGGGTCAAAAAAAAGACGAATGTTTATTTTTTCGCTTCGTGCTCTGAAAAAATGGTTGATAGACACCTCTAAAAAAGGCTCTTCAAGTATGAGCTATTAAATGTAACAAGAAGGTGTTCCGCTTCACGTTTTTCTATTTTTTTATTATTATCACATAGAAAAATTAATATACCACTTCCAACTGCTAAAAAAAATATCTCGTTCAAGATTTTGTAGGAAAATGAATGCTCTATAAAATGGTCTCTTACGGTATTTTGGTAAACCTAACCGTTTAAAAGATATTACCATTTTTGTAGACCAGAAAATTTCCTACAAGACTATAAATTTTGCAATTTAAAATGATGTTTTTTTAACGTTTTTATTAACCTCACCTGTATGTTTGCATGTATGTTTGTAACTTTTTTCTATGCAAGCGATAACTTAAGTATAAATTAAGATATCCTGAACAAACTTGGCACCCAAAAGAGGTCGGTATTGCAGATGGGTGTAATCGGAACACTGTCACACCCACAAAACCCTATTAAAAGAAAATTTGGTAAATGGAATCGCTGTAACAAGGACACCGATTGGTTGACATTTTCTTAAAAGTGGGCATAGCCCCGCTCCCTAAATGGTTTAATGTACATACATATCTTTTAAGCCGCTGAAGCTAACTCAACCAAATTTGCTGGGAGTAAGTTCTTTTAGCACTTTTATATACACTGTGAAAAAGGGCAAAATTAGATAATAACCACGCCCACTCTCCATATAACGGTTATGTTGAAAACTACTAAAAGTGCGATAACTCACTAAATAAGTGCGCCATAAGCATTAAATTTAACAAACAGGATGGTAGGGAAGAGTTTTATAGGAGAAGATGGGATTGGAAATTGGGAAATGGGAAATGGGCGTCGCACCACCAACCTGAAATGCTATATGCCAAGAACTATCCGACCAATTTCAACCAAATTTGGTAGGTGTGGTTACTCAGCCACTCCTATTACAAGCTGTGAAAATAATCATCCTAAAAAAATGCCCCAAAACTATGCAGCATATAAAGCATAAATTATCCATGCTGTTTCAATAACAAATTTAGTCAAACGCATTCTTAAAGAAAGTGAAAATACCAAGTATGTCTAAATAATAAGTATGATTTAAAATACTGAAAAACATGCTTTTAAAGCACATTAAACCAAAAAGTGAAAAATAATTCGTTATATAACTTGTGAGAAAATATTTTTGGTACACTTCTCACAATAATATGGTACAAGTATTTTTCGGTCAATAATACTGTCAGTCTATATGTATGCATAGGGAATTATTTTTCGCATTTTTTTTTTAAGTGCCTTTACAAGCGTATTGTTTAGTTTTTTAAACTATAATTTTTCATTGAGTTATAAAATGCAAAAGAAAAAAACAAATTTGCCTCAAAATAGTCAAACTTTACTTGTTAATTTAAATTTAAACTTTTAAACGGTTAGTTTTACGAAAAACCCGTAAAAGATCATTTTGTAGATCTCTTACAAAATCTAGGAAACGAGCAGTTGGGAGCGAGATATCAATTTCTATCTATAATATATCTGATAATAAGAAAAAAATAGAAAACCGTTAAGCGGAAGACCTTTTCGTTACAATTAATAGCTCATACTTGCAGAGCCTTTGTTAGAGGTGACTATCAACCAATTTTTCAGAGTAGAAAGCGAAAGAAAAACATCTGTTTTTTAACCTACCCTAATATATATACATATGTACATATGCATGTGAAAGTAAATTATACATTTGTAGAATAAGACGCATACGTATGTATATGTATATGACTATTGTATGTGACTATTACCAAGAAATTCTTCAGGGGATTTCTAAATGAAATGGAAACTTAAAACATAGTTAACGCAAACAAAAAATGACAATAAAATATTAAAATAAAGTATACAATATACATTCCAAATGTGTATGTACCATATACATATGTACTATCTCTCATTTTTAATGTGCGTGAAACTTTCTAAATGGCTACATCAACAACAATTTTTGTTTGAAGAATCTGTAGTAGTGTTGCTTTGGTGGTCAACATTCCGTTAAAACGATTGACTATATCAATGTTCTACTGGTGCTACTAGGCAGTAGATATAATATTATATTTTCATAATCAAACATAAAGACGTACATATATGGTACATACTCGTATGTCGATTCTTATCGTAGTAACATTGGAACAAAAGCGAATTGAAGATTGAGAAGTTTTGCCTTAGTAATGTATGATGGCTCTTGTGCTTAATTTCCTGATTAATGTGATTTATATTTATATGTTCAACCTAATAAATCAAACTAGTTGAAAAATTGTATTGTGAATATCTGAGATCATAAACTAAATTATGTTTACTTAATTTTACTATATTTTGAGACCAATAAACATGGTATTTTGTATTGCAATTTATGAATATAAAGATCTATCACTTTCGGAAATTTCGCAATTAATACCAATATTTTACTTAATTTACTTGTAGTACCATTGTTATACTCTTGCAACGTATTGCTACAGGGTATAATAGTTTTGTTCACCTAACGGTAGTTTGCATCACCCAAAACTAATTGAGATAGTAAATATGGATTTTTATATACCATATATAAGAGATCAGGACGAATTGAAATACGGGTAAGATATCTTAATAAAACCTGGTGCACATGTTTCTTGGCACTATTTATTGAAAACCTATAAATTGCCATAACTAAGCAGAAAATAAAGACACAAAACTGTTATTTGGTTTAACGGAATGCATTAAAGCGGGGCACCTCTGGTTTGAAAATCGTACTTTCGTAATCGTAACTTTAAATTCCATCTAATTCTTTCACTTTCCATTCCACAAATCCATCACCAATGAATATATCGGGATAAAATTTTGCTGTTAATGTATACCATTGATAGTCTTAACATTGCCTCCATATGCCTAATAAAAACATTTCTGAACTTCGGGTAGACTTTATACCGCATATATCGTACGATATGTGAGTTATCTTAATAAAATTGAGTGAGCGTGTTTTCCTAACGGTGCATCTTTGTACCTACAATGGATAAAATCGGGTAAAAACTTGCCCTAGACCCCATATAACTACCTAATATCAGGATTTTTAGGCATCTGGTTGCCTTTACACCTCATATATTGGTCAATATGTGGAAGTAATGAAACTCAGAGAACAGTTTTTTATGGTAATGATACGTCGTACTGTAGACCCGTACCCGTAGATAAAATCGGGTCAACACTACTCCAGCTCCCATATACCTAATATAAGAATTTTAAACTTGGTCAAAATGTGATATTTCAATTAAATTAAGTGGACTAGTTTTCTTAAAAGTTATAAAGTTATATTAATAGTTTAGCGCTGAATATGAATAGAGTTGGTTCGGTTGACGTTTTCCACATCAACTCAATATATATCACATATATGAAAATGATTTTCATATAGTTTGAACTAAGTGAGTCTATGACCTTTAATATAAGTTAATAAGATACGAAATTTGATTGTAATCCATTTAAAATTTTGAATTTTGAGCTTTTTTGCAACATTTAATTATATAAAATATACCATTTTGCGAGCACTTAAAAGTATTTCCCCGACTTTGATCGTTGCAAGTTTTGAGAGTATAAAGTGTTCGGTTACACCCGAACTATGCCCTTCCTACTTGTTTTCAAATAGCGTTTTCCCATTGGAGATAATGACGAGAAATACATGAGACGTATCGTTTAGAGACAGCTTTAAATTTGCAAAATCTCCCATTTAACAGATAACCTGAAAATGCTCAACAAAAAATATTTGGTGATGAGTATGAGTTTCTAAATTACACAAACATATCGATGCTTCATATAGTTTCTCACTCATATATACCAAATGGTAGTTAACATCATTTTTATGTTTGGTTACAATAGATTTAGGAAGAATCCATTACATTGATGATGGCGTAAAAAAAATATATGAAATTTCGATTAACCTGTAAATTAGTTTTTTGACATTTTATAGTCGGGAAAAACAAAATTTATTGCATTACTTGTAAACACACGGGACAGAAATACTCGTACTTTTGGAGGTACTTATTTTCTTTTCTTCTCAACATTACTACTAAAGAGAAATTATTTCTTGCTTTACATTAAAACGTTATACAAAATTTTTCTGTGTATAAATAAGGTATTTTTTATCTAAATGAACATAGATTTATGTATAAAACTGTATATTAATAAATTATTTTGTTATTTTGTTTAATCCTTTTTGGACTTCCTATAGGTTCGAAAAGTATTGGTTCACGTTTCGAAGAAAAACGCTTAACGTTACGAATTCATCGTGGACGCGGCTCAAACCAGCACGACTCAACCTATAGTAGTGGCAGCACCCAAAGCACCACCACTACCTTGGGCACTCCATCACCAGAGCGTCTTTCAAAATATACCACCCGCCGGTCTAATAACTTCGACAAAATTAAGATATCCGTTTCATATGCTTCCACTGAAACTATTAATGAATTTCGCGGTGGTGAGTCGACTGGCTCTGGTGAACACCGTTCTTTCAACAATGGCAGCACCCTTTATGCGGTGCACTACAATTCAGTTAGCGGCGGCGAGACGATCGAGTCAGAACTCTTTCCCCAACCGCAAAACAAAATTTGTTATTTACAAGTAGACAATGAGCGCCGCCAATCAAATACCGGCGATATAACCCACCAGCATGGAACGTCATTTATGCAGCAACATCAATCATATCGAAGCAAAAAAATCGGACGGAGAAATCTCAAAACACAAGTTAAACGTTTTCGGACGGAAACTAAAGCCACAAAAACTCTTGCCATCATTGTTGGTCTCTTCATTTTCTGCTGGCTCCCAT
Organism: Bactrocera oleae; assembly: GCF_042242935.1. Classification (NCBI taxonomy): domain Eukaryota; kingdom Metazoa; phylum Arthropoda; class Insecta; order Diptera; family Tephritidae; genus Bactrocera; species Bactrocera oleae. The sequence goes on from NC_091536.1 coordinate 99,014,688, forward strand.
TTTTTACAATTTATATTATCCGAGCCTTTTGTCAAGATTGCATAGATCCTATAATCTTTTCTATACTTTTTTGGCTTGGTTACTGTAACTCCGCGATCAATCCAATGATATATGCACTTTTTTCTAAAGATTTTCGTTCTGCTTTTAAGGTTATTATTTGTTATTGTTCTTTTTCCCAAGAAAGCGTTTCATTAAAAAGTTCTCGCCGAGGCAGTGATATTTCGGCAGGACGTTTTCATGACCGAACACCCAGCATATCTCAGAGTGCACTACAATTCCATTCACTGGGTGGAGAAAGTGAAATACATTGTTCAGAACTAAGTAGCGTTCATAGGTGACAATCTTTTCGGTCCAACTCCTAATTTTCAAACCAATATTCAGGTTTTTTCAGGTTCAATAAAGCAGTTTTGTCTGCTTCTCTGCATATGGTTTGTACGCGGAATTAAATTTATATTACATCTATTTTTAACTGGATTATTATACGAACTCAGTTGAAGCTTTTACTTGGCGAGCAGTGATTATAGATGTTATATAATTCGATTGATTCCATTTATATGCGAACATATATGTACAAATATGTTTGCATATGCATATGTATGAAAAAATATATGCAGATGTCAATGCACAGAAATTTCACACTTTCTACAATTTCAGCGTATTTAAAAATAAATCCGATGGCGAATTCAAATGACAATGATGCTTGTCAAAAAGTCAGCGAAAATATATTTAAAAACAGAAGTAAAATTTTTCAATCTTTGCAAAATTTTCAATTCAAATCAAAGTAAAGTAAAATGTTGACCTTCTTTTATAAAAACACACTGTGAGAAACAACTGACAAACAAATTGGTTGGCATAAATAAAGCATATTTTAAAAAAAAAACCGATTTTATTAATAATGTAAAATGCATTCCCGCAAAACTAATTATGTATTAAGTGAACAGCAGCGCCATTACCAAGGGGAAGTGGAAAGTTGGAGCTTAAAATACCGTTTTAATTACTTCAGTGCTCCGAACTGTACATAAGAGTTGCGAATTTGTCTTTTTGAAAATCTGAACGAGATTCCATGAGTTAGATTAAAATTAACTCGTATTTAGAGATTTTGTATTTACTACCAATACAGTTCTTTTGAGTAGTTTGCAAAAACGGGAATTGGAAAATGTGAAAAGACGAAAAGACGATCCGAATATGCCATTGTAAAATGATATAAAAGTAGTATAATATGTAGTATTTATTGAGCAACATATTTGATATTGGTATAGTAATGATAGTTTTATATAGAGAGGGATAGAGTTCCATTACGAAGTCCATGAGGAGCAGTCATTCTTTAAAATAACAGCGTTTGACGCGAACGATATCTCTTCCAGTGGCTCATACAGGGTTGTAAATTTTTTAATACAATAATTTAAATATATATATGTGTATCCCGATGTTGGGATTAAAATTTGATTTTCATTTCTTATCGGGATTAAAAATTAAAAATCTTAAATAGATTACAGTCCCTTTAATCGAGTGCCAGTAGAAACTTTGTACATTTTCGATCTACCATTTTACACATTACTATTGCAGTTTTTCACCCAGATAGATCGTTTCACCTCGTTTTGATTTTCCTTGCCATGCTCCTGTTCAGATCGCCGTATAGACAATGCTTGAGTTTCTCAGTGTTTATCACGTTTTCATTGCCAACGATCACATGTGACCTAGCACCCAGTGGAAGTGAAGTCGCTTGGTTCTGGCGACACTCTCTACTGCTGCCCTGACACTTTTGGCCGATATGCCAAACGAGTTTAAAGCTTTGATTGTTGGTTGGCTGTCCACGTAGGTTAGATGCTAGCTCCTCTGCTTGAAATATACTGTCCCGCAGTTTAAAAGGCTGCCTTAAGTCTAACTCTGTACAGTATATACCCGCACCAATTCCGCCCTTTATTTTAGAGGCTAACGTGCCTTTACGCCAACTATCTTTTTCTATGTTTATTCTGAATCTTCTTTCTCGATTGAAAAGTGCCAATATTATATTGATATTTTGCAATGAATATATCTTAAAAATATGTGAAACTTTGGGATAATTATTTTTGTTCTTTTTAACTATTTATTTATTTATCTTTTCTTTAAGCATTTAATAGAAATTCTCATAAAAAGCTATAATTTAAATACGGCATATAGTATAGAACCTGGCTTTTCTCCCACTACAACATTTTCATCAAGGTTAAATAAATACACAATATTTCAAGTTCTGCTAGAATTAAATAATGATTTTAAATAATTCGAAATGATATTATATGGAAACGTAAATAATATTAATGAATTAAAAATATTCTTTCAATAGTCCCCAGAAATCATATCAATCAAATTATTATAAATAATTTCACGACGAAAGTACAAATTAATTCAACTCTACTAAACTTAACTATTTAAATTCTAATTTCATCATCGTGATTGTTTTCCTTAATTTATATTTCATTTTACGGTCAAAATCATTATCATTCATTACGGTATAAAATTTGAACAAAGCTGTTAAATATGGTACTTTCAACAGTACTTCCAAAAAAGTTAACTCAGGGTTATTATGTGCGTGCCTTCTGTAGCTTTCCGCAAATAACAAGCACTATAATACACACCAGCCTTCCGCAATGGGAGTGTTGACTATGATCTATGACAAAAGTCGATGGTCGCAGACAGAAGTTCTTACAGAAGTACATAAAAGAGGTGCAACAACATGCGCGATGGCTTTAACAAAAGCGGTTAACTTGGTAAGTGGTGTTATTGAGACAATAAGGTGAATTCTACTCTAAGCTGAATTTTATGGTCGAACATATCGCACTAACCGTTTGTTAATGAGTGCAATAGGAAACGTACAGTGTATATTGCAGAAGGTCTTTTAAAAAAGATGAAAGCAAATTTATTCGCTTTAGTAATTTAATCACTACCAAAACGGTGTTGAAACCAAAGAATCTGCGTGACACTGTGGTCGTACACAATGCTTTTTATTAAAAGAGGAAGAGAACGAAACATTTTTCGCTTTCTAACACTATTCATAACAGAAAGTTTTTTCGTTAACAAAAATATATCAATTTCACGTTAGTATTTGATTATGCTTATGTCGAAATCAATGAGTATGTGCGAGTATAACTATATGCATATAATAATATTAGTACATATGTTTGAGTAGGAAAACTGCATTTCGAGCGAAAATGTATTTAATAATTATAACAACCCTACATATGTATGTTTCCCATGTATTAAATCAAGTCATTTTCCACTAATTTAACATTTCTGCAAATAAAACATAAAATACGTTGGTCAAAACAAAGAAAGAAACGAAGAAAGATAATTTGACGTAAGCAAGTTCACAAGAAGAAACACAGCTACTTCTGTCGCCACAATATGATATTATGGAATCATGGGTTTCTAAAATACTTTATATACGAATTGTATTTTTCTTACACAAGATACTTTCGCTTTTAGAGATTTCAAATTTAAAAAAATAATCAAATAATAAATATACAAAACATATGAACGTATATTTGTATACTTATGGATTGCTTCAAAATTTTATTTGTAATTGTTCAACTTACTGTAATATCTAAAGTAAGTGTTTGCGAGGGAATGTCAAATCGCTGCAATTTACTGAAAACATCGGAAATGAAACGTATTTGCATTGGCGCCTATCCTGCAGAAGTATTATACAAATACCACGATGGAGTAATGGAAATAGGAACAATATATGCGATATTTCAACTCATCGATAACAGTGACAACGGTTATTTAATTTCTCATTATTTTAGTCCGCTGATCAAGTGTGTTAAAGCTAAGTTAATCACACCAGTACAATACAACTGCACAACTAAAAATGATAAAACAGAATTAGTTACAGTTGATAAAGGTTTTATACTTTGTTTCAATCAAAATATGCAAATGTTAGATGACCTACTGAAATTGTGTACTGGGAAAAAAATGAATCCGTCAGAATTTGTAGCTTTACAGTATAGCATAGATCACCTACCAATGGTTGGAAGTAACACAGATGCTGTTATGTTTAGAATGCAATTTTATTTCGTAGTATCAACAATACTGTTTATAGTAGAAAAAGCGAAAATTGTTTTACTAATATCTAATATTTGACTAACAGATAAACTTTTAACGGACAAGTGTACATAAATATAAACTCGATATATACATTAAATTGGTTGCTGATTTTATTTATAATTTATATAAGATACGACTGTAAGCAGTGACAGAATAACAAGGAGTAAAGAACAAAAAATAAAAAATAAAAATAAAACGAATTGGCTAAATTTTTTACTAAATGACTTTGCCAGTGGAATACAGCCGAACTTATAAGATATGGTTAATTTAATCGCATATTTCATTTACATTTTCATCGAATATACAATATATGTATATGTATATATTTTGTTTTGTTCCTAGGATGAAATAATATCTCATGTGTTCATAATTATAAAAAACCTTGTTGCCTGTGTGGCATGCCGAACGTGATTTCCGTCTTTTTATACTCCTGCAACATGTTGCTACAGAGTATAATACAATAGTTTTGTTTACCTAACGGTTGATTCTATCACCTAGAAATAATCCTTACTTGTTTTTCAAATTTTTGTTTAAAGATCTAAACCATGATTCAATCGTACAAGGTTGTGTCGATAGCCCAAAAACAAAAATGTGTCAAAAGTGATTTAACTCACAATGTCAGAATTAGCCATTTTGTTTTGTTTTCATTATTCAAAAATAAATTTTACAAACATTATAGCCTATGAAATTTTCTTTTTGAATGATAACTTTTTTTTTTGTATAATATTCAGTTTGAATTAGAATCTGCATTATTATTAAAATGACAATAACTAAATTTGCTGACAAAAAAAATGATGTTGAAGTACATTGAAAAATATTTTTCCAAAAAGGATGGTGAGATCAATTGAATCGAAAGAGAGTATGTAATGGATGACATCTGTTTAGCCTGCTACATTGTTGACTATTAACTAAATAAAAAGATCCCTCTGAAGTTACACAATAATTTAATCATGGATAAAAAATTTAGCGTTTTTTTTTTAAATAATGAAAAATAAGGAAAACCGACCTCGGTGATGGCTGTGATCTTTTTATACTCCCGCGACAAGCACATATATTGTCAGAAACTTTGTACATGTGTTCCTTAGCATTCCGACGATGTTGGTATTGCAGGTGTGATATTCAAAAAATTATAAAATAAGTATAATAACTTCGAAATCATCAATACCAATGCGTATGAATAAAGTGCATATGTATGTAGGTATAATATTTTGTAATGTATCCAGGTAGTCGATGCGTAGTAGCAGAGAAATTACTGCAAAAGTTTACGATTTTTGTAATTTCCATATGCAACGATGGAGAAGTTAGATTGGTAAGCTTTCCTATCAATTTTTCTACTAATTTATACTAAATATGCATTAATTATATAATAGTTGTCGGAATCAGAATTCGATAAAAAATATAGTAGGTGTCATGAACTCAGATATTATTGGTTTGACGTTCGAAACAGAAATTGTATCGGTTTTATGTGTCAGGGTAACCAATTTGTTCGGTTTTGTTATCAGAAATAAAGCAAGAGGATATTCGCTGCCAGATTTGAAATGTAAGTTAAGAAAATAACTTATATTTTATATTATAAACTTTAGTAGACTTCATTTGGTATTTTAAATTTAAAATTAAATTAAATTTTAAATCCAAATTTATTCATTTGTATGTTGGGTCACAATAGTAAACAGCTGATTCGAATATTGGAATGTATCGGGCAGAATGCGGTGTCAAATTTAGGTGAAACCCCATATCTCGGGACCTACCCTACCAAATTCGGTAGGTAACATAATTATGATATTTCTACATTACAGTGCGAAAATAGGCGAAATCAGACAAAAAACACGCGTACTTTTCATTTAACACAATTTTAAATTCCATCTGATTCTTTCACTTATTATTATCCAGTAAACAAATCAAGAACCAATCAATGGATCGAGATACAACTTTGCGCGAATAGTGCATTTGAGATGTACCACCTTATGACCAGCAACTGCTTACATTGCAGCAAAGCTGTTCAAGCCCCCCAGATACCGAATATGTAGACCCCGGTTCTAATTGCGGACTTTTAGTAAATATATTGGTCAATCTCTGAGATTTATTATAGAAATTCGGAAGTTATCCTTTTCTGATAATAGTATGTGTGTACGTCAAAAAGGTGTTGAAGCCTTAGCCCCCATATACGATTTCCTATGGTAATTGAAAGATTTTCTAACTTCCTAATTCCTAACTAATGAAATTGAAAGAGCGTGCAGTTCTAATAACAACGTATCTTCATGCATAAGGTATTTCTCCAGATTTGATTCTAGCAAGTCGTAAGAGTATAAAATGTTCGGTTATACCCGAACTTAGCCTTTTCTTACTTGTTTAATTTCAGTTTGTACCTTTTCCTACCTGCATCAAACTGAAGGCAAAACTTCAAAGATCTAACTGAGAAAAGGATCTAAGTAAGAAAAATTTGACTTTTTCTTTAGCTCTGAAAAAAAAAATGATAACAACATACAATACATAGTTTTCGTGATGTTTGTGCTCAAAATTGTTTTCATTTCATTTATCTTGATCTGGCAATTAAATACCATGACACAATGTCATCGGTTGAGTTCCCGTTGCAAAATTGTTCAAAACCAAGAGCTTAAGCGGATATGTATCAGCAATTATCCAGGAGATGCTATAATTAAATATAGAGATGAAATGGTTAGTTCCAAGGAAATATACACAGTCTTTCAATTTCCAGAGGACCATAGAAACTACTTCTTTTTGTCGATCGGTGAAAGTACAATTAACAATTGCGCTCGGTTAAAGGTAACCGACCACAATACGTTCATGTGCATGACTGTCGAAGGCAATTGGGATGATATTGGGATTATTGATGGATTCATTATCTGTTTGGAGTCAGATTTATATTTAGCAGATGATCTAATTCGTTATTGTGCACCTTATTCTATCGGTCCAGCAGCATTTGCTGCATATCATTATTCAGCCATTGGTAAAAAACGTTTAGTAAGTGCTGGTGATAAAAACCAAACTTCTTCCGAATCTCTAATGAAATTATTGGTTATAATGTGGGTATTGCGAATTCGTATTTATGTACATTAAGAGTGCATTTTTTCTTAAAACTTGTTTATCAATAAATATCTCTAAAATTATCAATTAAGAATTCAGAAAATGTATGTATATATCGTTGGAAATTTTATAGGTAAATTTCGATATACATATTTACACACTTTTTAAATATTTTTCACATTGTTATTTATGAAATATAGTGCCTCGATTTCTTCCATATTCTATATTTCGTTAAGATTTTCCACATTTTGACTAATATGCTATAAGCCGTACATAAATGAACGGAAGAAGTTAAACATACTTGTATATTGTATTTTGATTGCGTGGGCTGGGAAACGTATAGACTGCTTTTTTAACTTTGGTACTATCTTTCATACTTTTATAAGAAATATTATCAACACATAGAATAATAAAATCAATATGTGCAGATAGCTATTGCACTTTTTTCTCATTTTGAGCTAAGCGTTGTTATATCACAGTTTCGCAAACTTCCACATCATACCATAGGCGGTGCGCTTTGCTTTCATTTATTTTTATACCCTGAATGATTTAGCAATGTCCGTCTGTCTGTGTGTATATTTTTTCTATGGAAAATTATTATTTGTAAAGGGTATATTAACAAGATACATATGTATGTAAATTAAACCTATTATTAAGTGCCTGATTTGTAGTAGTTTATGTTTTTCTAAATAATCGTACTGTGATTTATCACACAGCCGGTGAAAAATATTTAATACAAAATTTACACTTCTCATGCTGAAATTAATCTGTTGCGATCTGAAATATTTTAAATGTAAATATAAAAATTTTGCGAAGGAATTCTACATTTATTTTTCGACGAAATCGTGGATGGATTGCAATCAAATTTGTATGTTATTAACTTATTTTAGAGGTCATAGACTAATTTAGTTCTATACCTATATATAAATTCCTGACAGCGAACCTTAAATTTAAATCTTCATCAAATAAAACATACCTGACAGGAGTAAAGTCAACTATGCGGTATAAAGTCAACCGGACGTTCGAAAATGTGGGCTAAGGGAACTATTGATCTGATTCAGTCCATTTTTTACACACAGGCATACTTATCAGAAAAGGATTCTCTCCGAATTCCTATAATATATCTCACAGATTGACCGATATTTTCGATAAAAAGTTCGCAACAGGAACTGGGGTTCACATATTGGGAATGTGGGGGCTTGTAGAGGTTTGGTCCGACAGGTTTTCAAATAGATGTGGGCGGTGCCACGCAAGTTTTTGGCCCCCCGTTGTGCCCCTTTCTACTGTACTAAATTACAGGTTTATATCTTAGTTTAGTGCGGAGTTATGGCATTTTATAGGTTTTCGATTAATGGTGTTTTGTGAGCGTGGCATTAGTCCCATTACAAACATCTTAGAACTCGTCCTCACTTTTTTTTTGCCAAGAAACACGTGTACCAAGTTTCATTAAGATATCTAAATTTATACTCAAGTTATCGCTTGCACAGACGGACAGATTGACAGTCACTCGGATTTCAACTCGTCTAGTCATCCTGATCATTTAAATACATATACTTGTACATATATAACTCCATATCTATCTCGATTAGGTTTAGGTGATACAAACAATCATTAGGTAAACAAAACTATTATAATCTGTAGCAACATATATAATTATAAATTATATTATTGTAAACTATGCAATACAGAAAATGTAACTTATGAATAAATACGAAAAGGTTATAGGTAGTATAAAAATCCACGGGTTTAAAATGTGAACATGACTTCTAAATTTGAAAATGAGATATGGGACATACAACGTTCATAGAAATCAAGGTCACGACTATACTGTGGTTACGACCAAAGGGTATTCAATAAAGTGAAATAAGTATTTGACATACAATTTTTCTTTTCGCCTAATTGATAGGTATGTTGCCATTGATTTAACCCTTACATTTATCCGAAAATTTATATTTTGAAATTCCAAATTAAACAAATTTCAAAACGAGATATACATTTTAAAAAAGAAAATGCCGAATGCTGAGAGAAATGGGAAAAAGTATGTGGCGTGCAACTTAGTTTGTCATCGAGAATATGTGGGCTGCATTTTAGGCTGTCGAAATAAAAGAAACTTTTAAAAGAAGACGACTAAGCGCCGATAAAATTACTTCCCACTCTTTAAGAAAACAAGTAAGAAACTCTCATCTTCTGATAAATAGAAATTTAACGTATGTATATAGTTTCTAATAGTTCGGCGGAGTAATTTTGGCACAAATCATTCATTAAAATCGAATGGCACGAGCCAATCGATATGTTTACCATAGTTCCTCAGCAATTTCTCTAATATCGATTCGACGATTGGCCAATATTATTTTCTTCACTTCATTAATGCTTTCGTCTGTTGTTGTCCGGCATGCTGTTCGTCATTCACATCTGCTCAACCCTCTGAAAAAAGTTTGTACCACCGATTAACGCTGCTTTTGTCCAAGGTAGCTTCACCATATCTCAACATTCGGAAGGAGTCCGCGCACGTAATTTAGTTTTTTCACCCAAAATTTTATACAAATTCTTTTATTCGTTTTTTGGAATAAGTGAAAATCGAAGACGAACCAAAACGAGTCCAAGCAAAACACCTGTCAAAAATTGACGAAACATTCAAAATGGGCGACCTTGTCAGCATAAGTAAGCGATATGAGTACCAACATAAAGCAACAAAACAATCGAAAACACGTAGCCCGCAAACATTCAAAGTTCGCGATACTTTTTGGACAAACCTCGTATTCTGTTATTTTTTCCTGTGAGTCGTCCGCCTATCATTTAACAAAGTAGCCGCATTGTCTGGTGATGTTTCTGCCAATGCGGTTTCTGTTGTGATATTATAAATGCCTTGCCGGTTACGCATGGTGTGTCTAAGAAAAACAAACTGCCTACTTGAGTAAAACGATTAGTATAATATGTATATGTATATACAAAAAGTACTGTACTCTGGCAGTAGCTACAATAAAATATTCAAATGATTCTTACATGAATTTGAACACATGCTTATGATTTGAAACATAATTTTTTTTATTAATGACTTGTTTTGACTTTTTACATAAAAATATCCATTGTCCGTCCCATGGTACTAAGCTACCTCCCCACAAATTTGCAGCCAAATCGGTTCAGCTGTTTTTGAGCTATAAATAGTGTAACTTGAGTAAAAATTGATGAAACTTGGTACACATGTTTTTTGGCACCGTAAGAAGTCTGATATTGTAGATGGGCGTAATCGGACCACTGCCACACCCACAAACCGCTATTAATCGAAAACCAATAAATGGCCATAATGAAGCTCTACAATAAGATGCAAGACTGTTATTTGGTACAACGAATCGCGATGGCTCTCCCATCTGCAGTTTAAAATTTTATATATATATATATTTAATGTGCAAATCTCTTAAACCACTAAAGCTATAATAACTAAATTCACCCAAGACAAACTTTTTAGCACCCCTACCGACAGTATGAAAAAAGTGCCCTCGAGGTATGCCGTCTCGGGTCTAAAAATCGTCAAAATCAGACCTTAACTATTCAATCCCCACATACCGAATTTGGCAATCAGTGGGATAGTATGCTTGCTGAAGCCGCTTTATACCGCACAGGAACACAAATTAGTCTATGTATTTGCTATAATATCGACGACATGTTTCCCGGCCCGATCGCAAATGGTGTGGAATAATCACAAAAATTCGATGACTGATGATATATTGTATCGACATCGTACAAGGTTCAACGTATCATTCAATGACGCAATGTACAATGAAGCATTAATACTGAGGATCATTGTATTATCATTTCGAATTTACCAATCAGTCCTTTCGGTATGAGTTCACCAAATTGAAGTGCATCTAATATAATCAACCGAGATATAAATCGTGAAATGAAGTATGATACTGTCAAATTCTTCCACTACTACTGAAGCTTCAAGATCCATCTGCCGAAACTCTCTCAAAACAACAGAAAATTACCGACGGATTTCTGCACAATCAACAACTCACAAAATACTCTCATCGACAATATATGTACTTCCCGATGTACACAAAAAATATAAGATTAACTGACAGAAATATTGATTTTGGACGTCAATGGATTAAATTCAAAGATACTACCACGGATTTGCAATTGCTCAAGATTAAAGATTAAAATCTCTTCATTGCATTGAAGGATAAATCTTGGTTTATTTTTAAATAAAATATTATTGGTAGAAATATGTACTATTTTCGATGTGTATTTAGGTAGCTATCAATAATTGGAATTTAATATATATTTCCTCTTTCAATTATATTTACATACACTTACCATATAGTGTTTGTTATTTTTAAGAGGAATTGCTCAAAAAAAAATATTTCCTCTAAATATATAAAAATAATACCAAATTTGATAGTAATTCGTCCTAAAGGTATTTCCCAGGATTTGATCCTTGCCAGTTGCAATAGTATGAAATGTTCGGTTACACCCGAAAGTAAGTTTTAAAGTAAATTTTTTACTTTGATATGAGCAACTGTGCATTTTTTAACAGAGCAATGTTTGACAAAACGTACTTGTATATGTATGTATGTGCATGCACACATGTACATATTGAGAATTCATCTATTTATTAAGAAAAATACTAGAAAATGGATCGTATTTTGCCATATTTGCAACGCTTAGCGCATAGTAAGTTGTAATAGTGTGATATCTTGTTTCTAAGGTTTCTAATGAAAAGATAACAGCTTTCAAGTTTTCGAATTTACGAACGACACAAGCAAGAGATTTTTGTTACCCTTTAAAGCTCACATCCAACGGTATCGTAAAGAGAAAATTGTGTACAACCAGTAAGTAAAATACGTATAATATATATATACATACTTATATGTATATACTCTAAAAATGTCTCTTTGAAGAACCACCTGGTAAAGACACGGCATGCGATGATGAAGAAGACGTAAATAATGACGCTACCCGGGATAAATCGGAAAATGCAGAAAATATCGTTTCATTTAATAAGAAAACCAGTGATGCACAAAACAGAAATAAAATACATTCCAAGGAAGCGGCTGTTGGAAAAATTTTTGCGATAATAGGCCCAGTAGTGGATGTGATTTTTGAAGAAAATGTACCTGATGTTATGAATGCAATGCTTGTACCAGAATATCCAAATGGGAAATTAGTTCTGGAAGTATTTATTAGAAGTCTTATTTAGTACAACAAAAGTCTTTTATGTTTTTTTTTATAGGTTTTTCATCATCTTGGTAATGGTATTGTGCGTTCAGTGGCAATGGATAGCACAGAGGGTCTACGTCGAGGGCAAAAGGTTATAGATACTGGATATCCAATAAGAGTGCCAGTCGGAAAATCATGTTTGGGTCGTATTATGAATGTTGTTGGAGATCCCATTGATGAGCGCGGTCCCATCAAATCGGATTATCATTCCTTCATACATGCAGAACCGCCGGAAATGATAGAATTAAATGTGAACCCCACATTACTTGAAACCGGAATAAAGGTACTTTATGTTATTATGTTAAGCAAGTTATTCCCTAATCAGCTCTCTAATATACTTGTATGTAGGTAATTGATCTCTTGGCGCCATATGTAAAAGGAGGGAAAATTGGCCTCTTTGGGGGCGCCGGTGTTGGTAAAACTGTTCTTATAATGGAACTAATCAACAATGTTGCTAAAAAACATGGAGGTTATTCCGTATTTGTCGGTGCTGGTGAACGAACTCGGGAAGGAAATGATCTATATATGGAAATGATTGAATCTAAAGTAATTTCAATCGAAGATGAGAGTTCCAAAGTAGCTTTGGTGTATGGCCAAATGAATGAGCCCCCTGGCGCCCGCTCACGTGTTGTATTAACTGGTCTTACAATAGCCGAGTACTTCCGTGATATTGATGGTCAGGATGTTCTATTATTTATTGACAATATATTTCGTTTCACTCAAGCAGGGGCTGAGGTTTCAGCATTGTTGGGGCGTATACCGTCCGCAGTTGGCTACCAGCCCACACTAGGTACAGACATGGGTAAGTAACAAGTAAATATAACTTCTGTTTTATTCATACTAACGATTTTTCTTCGATTAGGTTCAATGCAAGAGCGTATTACAAGTACTAAAAATGGTTCCATCACTTCAGTGCAAGCAGTTTATGTGCCAGCTGATGATCTCACTGACCCAGCACCTGCCGCCACCTTTGCGCATTTAGATGCCACAACCGTATTGTCACGTGCTACTGCCGAATTGGGCATATATCCGGCAGTGGATCCTTTGGATTCGACATCGCGCATAATGGACCCAACCATTGTAGGCGAAGAACACTATAATGTAGCTAGAGGAGTACAAAAGACCCTGCAATCCTATAAATCACTTCAGGTAGTTTAAAATTCTCGCACTCGAAATTTTAATAAAAATCGTTGCGCATTATAGGACATCATTGCCATTCTTGGTATGGACGAACTTTCAGAAGATGATAAATTAATCGTAGCACGCGCTCGAAAAATTCAGCGGTTTCTTTCGCAACCTTTTCAAGTAGCAGAAGTATTTACTGGTCATCCTGGAATAATGGTTCCAATTGAAAATACAGTACAAGGTTTTAAAAGTATTCTAAATGGTGAAATGGATGACTTACCTGAGATTGCATTCTATATGGTAGGCGATATAAATGGTGCTATCGCAAAAGCCAAAAGTTTAGCAATGTCTATGTCGATAGAGAAATAAATACTCGATGTATTAAAATTATATCCAGAAATGCGCCATAATTTTAAACAGAGAACATTGATATATGTGTATGTGTAGTAACGAAAAAAAAATATATTTTATCGTTAGCGTTTCTGTTTGAAAAATTTGAAAGAAATAGTCACTTTATGGAACAATCCATCACCAAAAAAACTTATTTTATATATATAATTAGTTACAATCTTTAAAAATCATTGAAGTTATACTGAATTGAATAAAAATATTTTTTTTCATATAGGAGGCATGTTAAAAAAATAACGGGAATTTTAAGAATAAAATTTCACGGGTTTGAGAATTTTTATTATGTTGATATAACATACATACCCAGCCGTTAAGGCTAGATGTGTTTTTATGAGCTTGGTGATTTTAGTTTGTTAAAAGAAATGGGTCAAAGAATTTGTTCGTGAATTCTGGGCCAAAAACAATACTGTAACAATGCCCCAGCCTTCATATTCGCCAGATATGGCTCCGTGTGACTTTCCTATTTCCCAAATTGCAGAGAACCTTAAAGGGCCGTCGCTTTACCAGAGAACATAGAGGAATGTGAAGAAGCAAATCGAATTTTGTGTGAAGCTGAAAAAGTAGTAGCCGAGTAGGGTATTCACCATTTTCTTACAAATTCGGTACTATTTAGCAGAAACATGTTTTAGTATGATCGCTGATTCGATTTGCACCTTCTCGTTCCTTTACGTTCTCTGATTAAAAGCGCATCGTTGAAAGAGCTAAAGGGAAATCCAAAAATCGAGTTTTAGAAGTGTTTCGACGATTGGAAGAAGCGCGGGCACAATACATCATATCGAAAGGGAACTATTTTCAATTATTTAGTCAAATGAATAAATATTTTTTCAAAAAACGAAAATTGCCGTTATTTGTTTAATACACCTCGTATTTTGTATGGAGCGATTTTACGTCATCATCTCGATGATCGTTTACGTTTATGTCTACGATAACTTGTGAAAATCTTTTTGACAATTCTTTGCGGCATTTGTTTTTGTACTTGTTCCGGTATTGCCAGTAAATGGCGTTGTGTGCATCAACTTTTGCGGGGGCTTATTTATGTACAGCCTCTCAATATACTTATAAAAAATTAAGTGTCAAGTTTAGTTCGGGACAAACGTCTAAGCTACTAAATCGATTTTTGTACAGTTAAGCAGACTGTGTTCAGTTTTATCCAATATAAAGTATGGGATAGTTTATATCTCAATTATGTCAAAAGTCAAAGCAATTAATCAATAAACATAATCACGTGTTCAAAAATCGAAATATATTATTATTATACTTTTATAATTTTGAGTAAAATGCCAAGTGAAAAATTCAATATTTTTTCCAATTCAAAATTAAACCTCAAGTACAATGCCTTAGTTTCTTATACAGGCAATAACGTTTTCGCCTTTATTCGTAAATAACGATTTCTCTGTATTAAACAGTTTATTTTAATGGTATTTAATGTATACCATAGAGAAGGCATGGCCGACTCTACTAGTAGGAAGGAAATGAAAAATTTTTTAAATTTAAATTTAAAATAGTTACATATCTTTCGTAAATTTTCGTTAAGTCAGTTTTTCAATTTGATTAATATTCACATTTTTAAGGAGTTAAATTTATTTACTCCATATCAGTTTATAAGAATGCAGCTTTTAAATACAAATATAGTTATAAATAATATTTTAATCACATTAATGCATCAATATACAACGCAAATTCATAAAAAATATATAACAACAAAAAAGTGTGGAAGTAAATATTACTTGCAAAATATAATTAAGTGTTCAAAGAGCAAAGATTGTTCTGAAGATCAATTTTTGTAAATTATTTAGTTAAAGAAGGTCGTAAATAAATAACAAATAAAGTACATATTGGAATTTTCTTTAAATACATTCAACGTATTCAAGCTCTAATGGTCAGACATTTGTTTTGACAGAAAATCTTGATGTTTACTTTTCTATGGGTACGATCACATCGAAGTGAAACACAAAAAGGCGGAGCAAAATTAATAAATAACAAGTAAGGAAGGGCTAAGTTCGGATGTAACCGAACATTTTATACTCTCGCAAAGTCAAATGATTTTCTTTGTGGATTGGCTGATATTTTCGGTAGAAGGTCAACTATAGGCACTGGGGTCCACATATTTAGTACTTAGAAGCTTGAACAGTTTTGGTTCGATTTAGACAATTTTTGGTCACAAGGTGGCATACTTTAAACGCATTATTCACGCAAAGTTTTATTCCGATACAGTCATTGTTGCTTGATTTGCATACTGGAAAGTGAAGGAATCAAATAGAATTTAAAATGGTGTTATATGGGAAATAGGCGTGGTTGTAGTCCGATTTCCCATTTTCCCATTTTCGCACTGCAACATAGAAAGAAGAGAATAATGTTATGTACCGAATTTTGTTGAAATTGGTTAAGCAGATCTCAAGATATGGGTTTTCACCTAAAAGTGGGCTGTGCCACGCCCACTGTCTAATTTTGAACGCGGTTCCTATAAAGTCATCCCATACCATCCCAGAGAAAAAATTTAATATCTCTGGCGTGTTTAGTGCTTGGTTTATCGCGCTTTTAGTAGTTTTTAACAGTACAGTTATATGGGGAGTGGGCGGAGTTGCCACCCGATTTCAACTATTTTCACACTGTAGGTAGAGGTTCTAAAAACAAAAAATGGATGACAAGACGAGTTAAAATCCGTTGACTAACTATCCCTGCAACCGATAACTTGAGTAGAAATTGAGATACATATCTTGTTGAAACTTGCTTGTACGTTCCTTGGCACCTAAAGAAGTTCGGTATTGCAGAAAACCTATGAAGTGCCATAACTAAGCACTAAATTTAGATACAAAAATGTAATTTGGTAAACCGGATCACAGTAGCAAAGGACACCATCAGCCTTAAATAGTTAAATGTACATATCTTCCAAACCACTAAAACTAACTCAACTAAACTTCTTTTTAGCACTTCTTCGTACGCTTTGAAAATGGGTAAAATCAGGTTATGTTAAAAACTACTTAAAGTGTGAGAACTCCCTGAACAAATGCACCACCACAAGCATTAAACTTCACAACCAAGATAGTAGGGAAGCGCTTTATAAGAACAGGTACCTCTGGTCTACCTCTGGAACTACTTGACTAATTTCAACTAAATTTAGTGTGGGAGCTTACTCAAACACTTCCCATATAAAAAACATTTAACTTCCATTTGATTAATGGCTAATGTGTAAAATCGGGTCAATACTAATCCCATTTATCTAATATAACATTTTTGTAACTTTCGGCTGATTGTGATCTTCACATTGTGCCATCCACTGCAGGGCAATGTTTACATTTTTCAAGCAAGTATTGCACATAAATTGTGCCATAAAATCCTTTGAGGCAATGGACACTGTCGGATATATTTCCATCAATTTATTAACTAATGTTTGTTTATTGATAACATTGTAAAAGCTATTTAGATCTTCCTTGCTGGCAAGGATGCGACTTTGGTTTTCATCAACATGATTCTTCATTTTAGCATCTTCGCGTGCTGATAGTTGGCTGCTCCCCGTCATCTACGTAATCTTTCTCTTCTTCTCCAGTGGAATTTCGATATTGCTAGCCTAAAACATTTTCACACTTTTCGGTAATTGTGTCGGCTTGTGCAAAACCTCTTTCTCCTCATTTGCTTCATCTTCCTCTCTTAAACTGTGTACAGATTGATCCTCATCTTTAAATATTTGAACGCATTCTTCTTCTACTTCTGCCACGCTGCGTGGTTGGTGGTCGCATTTATTTGGGCTTACATATTTTTCTATCCTTAGATTTTCACTTCCTCGTGGTTCGTCTGTATGTACTTCTCATTTTTTGTATTATTTAATATGTTTTTTTGCTTCCTTAGATTTTGTATGATATCGATGATGTCAGCACACAAATTTTCTATTTCTCATTAAAAATTGTATTTTCCGTACGTCACATTCCGTGTTTTCTGTCAAATAATTTACACAAAAGCTTTATTGATGCTTCGTATTTTTCAAGTCTATCTACGTTGGTCGTATTCATGTACATATATACTTTGCTCTAAGTATTTTTTATTGCCTTCTCCACTATTTGATGACTTAGGCTATCCTTTAGATCTGCTTCCATCTCTTCGGACTTTGTTTAGTTTCTGCGGTATTCCTTCCATATCACGTCAAAGTTCGACATTTCCGTGTTTTTTTTATTTTATATTTGTTAAATAATTTTCAAATTGCCTGTATTTTTAATAATACCAGGGCTTTTTAATTTGGATGGAGTTCTCTTGGCTCTTGTACTAATTCTTTAATATTGCCAACTAATGCTCTTTTATTTTTTGAGACTTGCACTACTTGCGATTAATCACTTTATACTCTAAGAGTCAAATGATGATATTGCCTGTATGCTTTACCTCGACCTAACTTTAAACAGTTTAGGTTGGTCAAAATGTGTGACATTTTAGAAAAATTAAGTAAAAACGATTTCTTAAAAGTTATAAAATTATATTAATGGTTTATCGCTAAATATAAATTGAATTGGTCTTGGTCTAAATCTGATTTCCCTAAGAAAATGAATTTCGATCCTTTGGTTGACGTTTGAGTTTATGTGACATATGGTATATCTCATTTGAGGACGATTTTATTATAATTGTTGTTGATGCGAATTAATATATAATAATAAAATTAAGCGAGTCTATGACCTTCAAAATAAGATACCAAATTTGATAGTTATTTTATTAACGGTTTCGTCGAACAATGAGCTCTTGCGCAAAATTTTTTTTTGCCAACACCCAAAGGTATTTAGATTTGGCTTTGATCCTTGCAAGTTGCGATAGTATAAAATGTACGGTTACACGCAAACTTAGTTATTCTCCACTTATATACAGTTTGGTATCTTCCAAACTAATAACCTTAATCTTTATAACCAAAAACCTTTCTTTTGCTCACCTATGCCTCTAACGTTATAGTTATCTTTTCAAATGCAATTACCTCTTTATGCTTAATAATACAATCTGTAATGATATTTTTAACAATGCAACAATCAGAACTATGTTCCATTGTTAGAACTCAGAAGTATTAAAATAATCTCTAAAATTATTCAGATTTTGATTTTTCAATGAAACGTATTTTTTCATTTGTTTCAAACAAATTAAAATACAAGTATATTTGTTTAACTAACTATCCCGAAAGTTAAAGCTCTCACTATTTGACTGCAAAAATGTTTTATGCAAAGAAAACGTTCTTTCTACGTTAACCCTGGGAATTGAACTCAGCACCACAGATATATCTTTAAGTTCTTTAAAGCCTTTATTTTTTTCAGAATAGTATACAATTTCTCTTTGATTTTGCGGCCAACTTCACCCTGCACACCTTGAATAGTTGTAACAGTCCTCTCAATCAGTTGCATTTGTTTTGCTGATGATTTTTTACTTTCAATTCAGTTATTATTTCAGACAAAAAAGTGTTGTTTTATATTAATATAGGCTAACTGAGCTTCGATTGAATTTGAAGCTATTACTTTTTCGCTTTCAAAATCGAAGAAGCGTCCCCATCTTTTGATTCTTAAAAAATATTTTGAAATTTTATAAAATATACAAAATAATATTTTGCGGCCTGTAACTGTTGAGGATGCGCGATATAAGGATAAGCATTATTATTAATTGTTATTTTAATTATTAATTATTTTATTTCCATTCGAAATTAATTCTTCAACATCAGTGAAACAAGGTCTCACCTATTCGGCAACTCGGTGTATTGGGTGTATTGTGAAAAATTACGAATGATCTACCTACTAATGATCTAAAAATGTAACATCTTATGTTGATTTGTTGTTAAAAACATTAAGCGATTTGTATCGATGAAAAATAAAACTTTTAAGTAATGTTCAAATTTTAACCACGTGCATTTTTACCGCCTATAACATTTTCGCCCTTATTCATAAATACCAGTTTATATTAATGTAATTTAATGTATACCTTAGCAACAGCAACACGTGGCCGGGGTCTTCTTCGGGTATCATATACAATAATTAAAAACAAACATTTTGAGAAGTGCAATTTTAAATAAATTTTATATGTTATATAATATATATACACTATCTTATAAATATGTATCACTATATGATTAAAACACTATATATATATACATGTGTACAAGTAGGTACATAAGAATTTTTGAAAGTGAAATTGTGAATTAATATTCCTCAATTCATTAGAGATGATTTCGATCTAACATGCTTATCTTATAGCAAACAACTCGTTTATATTATTCGGAGAGTAATCATGGGTTTTTATGTAGAGCAAAGAGTAAAAAAAGATTTAAGCAAATAAGAAGATGTGAGACAATATCATATCGCTTCATGTTATTTTTCTAGTATATGAGTGCAATCATGGTCGATTTATTCGTATCATGCCCGCCGTTTTGTTTTGTTAGATGAATATAAGTATATTTCTTTCCGATATCCGCACGTAGTTATACTAAAATATAAAGTCAGGATTTAATAATTTTGGCCATGATATTGGCCATCGTTCTCATAGTAGCCCCCATGCCCCGAACCATGACTAGCAGAAGCCAAAGCATTTAAGTGGGCGGCGCGAGCATGCTGAACTTCTGGTGGTTCAATGGGCACACCATTGTGGATGACTGGAATATGTATGGGGCCTCGATGTTTGTACCCTGTATAACCACTGTTATGTGGATCATTCCAATGTCCGCCATAATTACCTCCATTACCGTTTGGTTCACCGTGACCAGCTCTAGATGAAGCCTTAATAACTGCTGCATAATGTGCTGCCTTGGCATGTTGAACTTCTGGTGTATCGACTGGTACCCCATTGTGAATCACAGGAATGTGATAGCCATTAACGGGTACAGTGTGACCAATAGGATAACCAGTGCGAGCAGCCGCATGAGCAGCATAATGGGCAGCTTTTGCATGAGCTACTTCAGGTGTGTCCGAGGGTGCTCCATTTATTTGTGTCACATGACCTAAAGCCTTAGCATGCGCTGCAAAGTGTTCAGCTTTGGCAGCTTGTACATCTGGTGTATCAACAGGAACGCCTCCATGTGTTAGTGGCACATGGGTTATCGCATTCTGATGGGCGTAGTTCCAGGGGTTACTGTATAATGACCGTTTATACAAATGATGAGATTGACTATCATACGATTCCGGATGAGCTGCAGCAGCTGCAGCAGCAGCAGCATATGCAGCATAATGTTCAGCACGTGCGTGTTGTACTTCTGGTGTATCCACGGGCACACCACCATCTGTAAGTATCGGAATATGTTGGGGATAGTGATGGGCGTATGGCACATATGACTGGGCGGCAGCGCTGTGTATTGCAGCGAAGTGAGTAGCTGGAGATGGGGAAGATTTTGGTAAATTTGTGCCAACAGCGTTGAAACCATGATGTGGATCAGCAACATAGGACAGCGATTGCACATGCCCATTACCATCTACGTAAGAGTATGAACCACGTGTAACACCATCGTAAGAACGTGTCTCTTGCTTCTGGGAGTTGGGATCAGCATAGCCATAAGAATAGGTATGACTATGAGGATCAATTTGTTGAAATTGTGTTGAGACGGCTCCATGGATAGTTGCGCTACATGTAGATATGAGTAACACAAGTAAAATTAACTGAAAAGACAAAGGCAAAGTAAATAACATAATTTTCACACTTACATACATATATTCTAAAACGATAAAACTAGTTTGAGAGTTACTTTTATTTCAGCATAATAAAACGATTTCAACAATGGATAAATGTCATATAACTGAAAGTGTTTCAGTGCAAATGCTAAATACAGACATACAAGTACATATGTATACCCTGCCAAAATTTAAAGACCAACCACTTGGTTCAAATGGACTATGCTTGGAAAAAAGCCTGGTTACATACTTAACCGCATGTTATGCTGCACTGGGCCATGTCAAAAGTAGAATATTGGCTGACTTCGAAAACGTACTACTGACAACTTTAAGCAAGCTTTGTAGCATTCGAGTATATCTATGAAAGCTTTATTTGTGATGCGCGATTTTCTCTGTCACTGCGCATCGACTGCCGGTTTAATGCGTTTTAAAACACGTTGCAATGTCAAAAATATTTGAGATTTGCTATAGAACATTATACTTTGTTCTTCTACATTGCAATTGACGTTTTCTAAGTCAGCCTTTGTATTTTTCGTGTTTGGTTGGCTATTTAATTGGGTTCTAGCTACTTTCAATCCTAGATCTTCACTCAGTTGTTGTTCATAAAAATATAATTTTTTTTCTATACATTTGTATTTCGTGGAGTAGGCGTGGTTATTATCTAATTTTACCCATTTTCACAGTATTAAAACAGTATTTAATCTTAGCATTTGGTTGAGTTAGATTCAGCAGTTAGGAAAATGTGTACATTAAACCAATTAGGGGGCGAAACTACGCCCAATTTAAAAAAATCGACCAATAAGTGTCCCCTGTTACCGCGATCCCCTGTACCAAATGACAGTTCGGTATCTTAATTTAATGCTTAGTTAAGACACTTTATAGATTTTCTTTTAATGGCGTTTTGTGGGCGTGACAGTGGTCCGATTACGCCCATATGCAATACCGACCGCTCTTGGGTGCCAAGGAGCATATGTAGCAAGTCTCATCAAGATATCTCAATTTATAACCATGTTATCACTTACATAGAAAAATGTTTCAAATATACATACAAACACACAGGTGAAGCTAATAAAAGCGTTATAAAAAGCAATTGGCAGTAGCAAATGAGGTATCATTACAAAGTCGTGAAAACGGCGCCGCTTTAGCGTCTGCTGCGCCTTGTGATTTTTTCATTGCAATGATGCCATCAGATAAAATTGTCAATGCGGAATAGAGTATCGTAAATAAATATATCATTCCTCAAAAAAGATGTATTGTAAATTGTAAAATTTAACTACTTATTTATGTACTATATGTATTTTCATGTGTTCCAAGTGGGAAAATAACCAAAATATCAGAAGTGGGAAAGTTTATGAACTTCGTCGGAAGGTTGCGGATATTACCCAATTATTTGTAGGTAAGTGAGTTGATTTTTAAATTTATATTATTTTTTTAACTATAGTCAATTTTATTACTTAGATAGCTCGAATGGTGGCTGCACTAAATGCAACAATCCAGCGCAATCGAGAGTATTAAGTAAGAGTTCTTTGAATTATACCTTAAACGATCTGTTTATTTTGCAGGTCTATTTCAATTAATTAATTTATGGTTAAATTATAACTAAAATTGTATAATACGAGTAATAAATAAAAAATCAGAAGCGTGGTCCATAGTGTTAATAGAGTAGATGTTGGACTATACAAAGTAGTTTGGTGGATGGTCCTATGTTATGCAGCGTTGGACCAAAGGTGGTCATATCCTATGAACAGTATTAGCTAAGTGGAGCTAAGGAAAGTACTGGACTAATTTCCTCTATTTTCAAAATATGCGCGCTTATTTTCCTTAATATGATTCTCTTTATTGTGCAGTTTTTTAATTTTGAACTTTTTGCAATTTTAGACACAGTTTAAGACTTAGAGCTTTTTCGTTAATGCCGTAAATAGTGGCAACACTGCGCACTTATGCACTATTAATTTTATGCTGGCGATGCTCTTGCTTGAAACCGCTAAAAACTGCGCTTTCAAAAATTTCCATAAAAATGTGCAATATATTTTATATTAATACTCTCCCTGACGAGTTAGAAAGCAAAAATGATCGATTTCTATTACAAAGGTACAAAAAGAGAACGAATAGTGTAAAAAAAAATGTATTAATTGCGAATTGCTTTAGAGTCAAAGGGATTATTCTAAAAGTGATAGCTTCAATGCACTTGACGCACTCTTTCTACCACTTATTTCCTATAAAATTAAAAAAAAGTCACAAATATAATCGAACTTTAATAATAAAATTATATTTAACATAAATATATTGCAATGGCATTTTAGCTAGCACAGTTGGTTTTGGTGTAATTTTTTGTTCAACTGCTTTTCAAATGTTGCAAGTTTTTTGCGTTTTTGTGCAACAGCTACGACAGTAATGCATTTTCGAACTTTCAATTTTGGCAAAGATGCCAGGATTGCTTTTTCGAACTGGTTGCATCATGCATACTGCTCAGGTTGCCTTACCGAAAACTCCCTTAGTTACTTGTGAAATATATAAGTATAGGTATGTATGCATTAAAGTTATAGAGAGTCGATACCACTAAGAATGACAAAAAATGGGTGGGGCAATTTTTTAACTTCACAAAGAGAAAAAACGGGAATCAACTTTGCTGAACTAAAGTGGAGAAATCGGTCTAATATACGTCTTTTCAATGCTTTTATATGTCATTATATATCATAAAATATGCAATACTGTATCAATTGTCAAATCACCGATAAGTAGGTAAAATAAATTAACACAATATTCTTAAGATATTTTTTGTGCGGCATTAAAATAGGTTTTGTTACCTGAAGCAAATTTGATTTGGTACCACAAATAGACGCCACTCAATTCTAAAATTATCATAATAACGAAATATTTCATAAGCCTTTAACACTTAAATGGTCGACTGTTTAAACAATTGTGTTACATTTGAAAATGAGTATCAATGTAAAAAGAATTAGGAAAAATATTTGATGTTTTTTGTATGCGCTTGTAGTTATGTTAATACGATGGTAATTTTAAAATCGTTATAATTGGTTCCAGTTATATAAAAATATAGTCGAAAAGCAATACCAATTTTTATTAATAAACAAGCAATTTCTGTGAATTTTTACTTACGTATTCTTTCATAGTTTATAATTTCTAGATCACACTTTTGCTATACCGTATTCAGTTAAAGTTACACCTTTTTGACTGCAAAGCTCAGATTAAACCCTCAGATTAAACCTGTTCCTTGAAAATGTAAGTAAATATAAAACTAATTGCGCATACTTCAAAACGTATGTTTGAATTTAAATATTTTTTTCTTATTTTCTAGTTGGTTGAACCTCCTAGATTCGCGACTAGGACTGTTAACGAACTGTGCTCAAAAGTGGCCAGCACCTCCAATATATACCAGCAACCCCAAATTGAAATACACCAAATACTTACCAGAAGAAAATAAATAGACAGCAAGTCAGCTGTAACAGGTACTTAATACACAGCACCACCGCTAGCTGCATAGAAGCTATGCAATAATAAACTGTAACAATGGTAACAAAACTAATCATTACAACAATAAAAATAATACTAACAAAATGTTAACATAGCAAACCCATAACAACGGTATCAACTTTTCTGCGCAGAATTCAATGCACAGCAATAACAACATGAATTGAAAAAATAAACGCTAACATCACTGTTACAATTTCGTATGCACAGGCTGAAGTAATCAAAAGATTGCATGTAATAGTGTTTTAAGCAAGCACAATATTATACGCAAAAAGAAATAGAGCCGCAACGAACCGAAGAACCAGAAACTGATCGAACGTAGAAATAAATGAACCGGTCGAACAAAATGAATCGCAATTGGTTTTGTCAAGTGCAATGGCCGAGGTATCATAACAAATACTTGTGTATATGCATTTACATACATATGTTCATACACACAGCTATGTCCATACATATGTAGGTGAGTGGCAAATACTTGTGAACAAATTGTGCAATCTTACTGAAATACCTGAAGGCAAGGCAGATATTCCTTCACTGCTTTAGATATAGTATGTGCATATGGACATATATATGTGTGTATGTACATATATATGTAAGTATGTATGTTCCGAATGGAAGTTTTTATCGAGAGCTTGTATCCGATTTCAAGATGTGGTTCTCTGTAATGTTGATAAATAGCATTTTATTACTTATGACAGAACTACGCCGAACCTTCGAAACTACACTTTACCTATAGTTTAGCATATTCCTTAAAGCTAGATAAATATCCATTGATTACGGTTTTTAATTCAGATTCATTAATAATGCGCGTTATTATTAATTAATATTATTTTGCTTATGCAAACCGAGTTTGAAA
Organism: Bactrocera oleae; assembly: GCF_042242935.1. Lineage (NCBI taxonomy): Eukaryota > Metazoa > Arthropoda > Insecta > Diptera > Tephritidae > Bactrocera > Bactrocera oleae. The sequence continues at coordinate 99,040,527 of NC_091536.1, forward strand.
TAATTTGGACCGAAAACACAATAGCTCATCAAATTCACTGAGAATGTTGAGCGTTGAAATTTCGATGAAAGCAAATGCCATCGTCCTGATCTATGTAAGTATCTACGTCGGCAGTATTCGTACCTCACTCTCAATCAAAGCACTTTTCGCAAAATATCTGATTGCGAATATCTAGAATAACGTATTCCAACATTATTGCGAAAAAAAATTTGCCAGCACAACAAAATAAATTGAAAAATTAATAAAGGTTTCAAGGAGGCAACACCTACTACAAGTTTGTATGTATGTATAACGTATATAACGTATTTGCAACAGAAATAATAAGTATACGAGTTAAATTAGAGACGATTAATGAATCATACATACTCATACATACATATGTATGTATATACATGCATACGTATAAAAACTAGCTACCCTTACATAACATATATTGTGTTAAAGCTGTGTACCAATAAGTCACTTTTTTCCTGTTTACTATGTTGCGCCAAATGGAATGTAAAATTTTGATAATAACAGTTCAAAACAGACGTTCAGACGATCTTCGTAAATTTAAAAAATTTTAAAGAATATTGTTTGTCGATGTATAAGAATTACATCTGAGGATATTAATACCCTTAGGTCTGGTGATAGAACAAAATTTTTACATTATTTTAGAATTTTTTCCAGCACATTTACAAAAACCGTAAAAATTGTATCTTTTCTGCAAAATGAAAATTCAAGCTTCAGAAATTTTAAAGTTGTTTACGTATTCTAAAACGAGCCAAACTATTCAATGGAAATGTGCATTAAGATCTGCTAATCAACTACATACATACATACTTATTTTCTTAATTACTTCCAACTTCTTGATTTAAGTTTTCATCTTTTCCGCTAAATAAAGTCTCTTCATGCACTTTTAGGTATACATTTGCAACATGCTGCTACAGATTATAATAGTTATGTTGACCTAACGGCTGTTTGTATCACCTAAAAATAGTCAAGTTAGATATGGGGTTATGTACTTATATATAAATGATTAGGATAACGAGACGAGTTGAAATCCGAGTGACTTTATGTCCGTAAGTCCGTGTAAGCTGTAACTTGAGTAAAAATTAGGATATCGTAATTACGTGATGAACTCCATGTAGCAAACTTCCTTGGCAAAGAACTGAGGACGAGTTCGTAGAGAGGCGTAATCGGCCCACAAAACAATATTAATCGAAAAGATATAAAATGCCATAACTAATTATTAAGTTAAAATATAAAACTGTAATTTTGGTACAGGACACCAGTGGACTAAAAATTTTGTTTAAAGTGGGCGTGACCGTGACTTCTAACAAGTTTCTTGTACAGATCTACCGACACTGAAAATGGATGAAATCGAATTATATCCCCGTCCTCTCCCCATATAACGGTTTTGTTAAAAACTACTAACAGCACAGTCAATCAATAACTAAATGCTTTAGAGATACAAAATTTTACACCCGAAATGGTACTAGAGGGCCTTATAGGAGCCAGTGTTAAATTTTGAGCGAAGAAAATCCATATCTCGGCACTTACTCGACCGATTTCAAATTCAGTACATAACATTATCCTGAAAATCCTATGTTATGTCCGGAAAATATCCGGATAAAACTTTTCATAAATAGTGTCCTCAAGACGATTCATCAATTGCCCAAAAATTGTCAAAATCTGACCATAACTTTTAAAGAACTCAGACGCCAAATATGGGGACCCCAGTGCGTATAGCTGACTTTTTGCCAAAAATATCGGTCAATCTGTGAGATATAATATATTATTGAAATTCGGGGAAAATGTTTCTTTGATAATAATATACACCCTTGTTTTAAAAATGGTTGAATCGGGTCAATTCTTCGAACTTCCAGTTGACTTTATATCGGCCAATGTGGGAGTTATTTACATCAAATTCCAGAAATAGTGTGTTTCTAACAACAGTATATCTTTGTGCCTGAAATGAATAAATCGACCGGAAGTTGAAGAAGAATAAGTTCTCAAGTATATCTGAGCAATGTCCAAAATTAATGCAATCAGCCCTTTTAGATTCACGTTCTCCGAAAAATTCCAAATTCACGTTCATCCAAATATCATCTTCTCAGATGAGGCCCAATTCTGGCCTAATAGCTTCATCAACAAACAAAATTGTCGCTATTGGGGTGAGTCGAATTTGTGTGGAAATGCTGTTACCACCAATAATGAGAGTTATGACACGATGTTGACCGACGTTTTTTTCCAGGAATGTGATGAAATCGACGCAAATTTCAAAAAATAGTCAAGTAGAATTATCCTTATGCTGACTTGAAGGAAACGAATGTAGGAAATAAGTTATGATATCATCTAGCAATCGATTATTCCGTGGAAACTACTACCTGCTCATTTTCAAACATACTTCTGCGCCTACAAAATGTAAAATGATTTAATCTTCAACTTCAGTCTGGTAAATAAACTAGAAACACATATTATTTAAGAGTACTACAATATAAAATCTTAAATTTTTAATTAATGTAGAAACATCGCCTAAAACGACAAAAGTATATCCTATGTGCATTTTCTAAATATTACCGTCAATATAATTTTTGGCGACCGTTAGACTTAGCATATTTCAAATATGAAGTTTTATATTATCACAAAAAAAATCTTAAATAATATATGTAATTCAGTTCTTATCGCTTACGCTTTCGTTTTAGCCTTTCGTCTATGCAGCGACAGCATAACAAACAGAGCAAGAAGAGCATTAAATTACACCCACCGATCAACTAGTTTATTGCAAGAAGAACTTCGACAATTATAAATAAATCAATTCCATTGTGACATAAGTACGTAAAGGGGTTTTCAACATCAACTTTTTCTAAGTAAGTAATTAAATATTGTGTGCGCATTTTATCATATCATATTGCAAGATCAAGTGCGATACGCTATACTTGTAGTATCATAAATAGTTTGCTTTATTTATTGCACGCATTTAACTTGTTTCCATTTCAATGCTGTTGGCTTCTGCAGTAAAATACAAAAGTTGGACTAGTATTGATTATGAGAGTGTTAAGCCTGTCAAATTACATTTTGGCGGCTTCATTGTCGAGGTTGCCTCAAATTATCGGCATATGTATGTACTAATGTAAAATGTGTTATATGAGAATACAAAATATTAAAGTAAAAACTGTATAAATCTCCTTATAATTCGTGTAGCGTACCAATTTCGATGTCAAATTTCTTTACAATGTTTCCTGCCCTATAAATTTTTCCAGAACATTATGGTATACAGCCTCATGTCCGATAATTTGATATGATATGTGATTTTAACTTAAATTGTAATAATTATTCCGGTTTATCGCGGTTTTACAATTAAACTAAACATGAAGAATGACCAACACAGGGCATACCGTAACAATACTTTTGAGTAGTGTTGGTAGTGGACAGATCAAAAGGATGAGACGCTATAACATTACCTAATCAGTTCAGTCGTTCTTAAGACTTCTTTCAGAAACCAAATTAATTGGAAAAGAGTCAAGAAGTACACAATATTTTCAAAGAGGTTTTTTTCCTGCGCTAATTTTTGACATTATTCTATGGCGGATATTTTCTTATTTTGGTTTTTTATTTTAAATTATCGAGTAACGAGATTTATTCAGGCGACTATATTTTTAAATTTATTTTTTATTACTTTTTAAATGTTTTCGAAAAGCAGCTGATTCTGAAAATATAGTGTGGTCCACTCTCAATGAAATAGTAGATAATTTATTATCATTGCTTGTTTCTTTCAGATATCCAAACAATTATTATCGAGCCAAAACCTTTTTGATGTTTTAGTGAAATATTTAATATAATAATACTAATAGACATAACATCAATAATAAGTTTCTCACTGTTGTTGTTTTTAGATTTGTACAAGAGAACTTTTATGCTCTCACGAGGTAGCTCCAACTACTTTACGTTTGCTGTCTATGTATAATACTAGTTAAATTTTGATGTATAGGATATTGAAACCCAATTGCTACAAGTGTCACTTTTACTCGTACATATATATACAACTTAAGAACTTAACTTGATTATCGCCATTCCTACAGTAATACATTAAATCAGAAATAACTTCCAAACCATTATAAATAAGCTTACCATTCACAATGTCGTTAACATTCCTTTCGAATAGTTATGATTTTAGTTGGCTTGGTTAAATTGTTCACATAAAAAATGAAATATTAATCTATATTGAGCGCTATCAAAGTGCTGGCAATTCGATACTGGTGCAATTTTAAATTAACATTTTTCTTAATTGGCAGCTGAGGGGGTTTAGTATTAAATAGTTTAAAAGGTAAGAATCGAGTTAAATGATAGAACTTAATCAATATTCGTTCTAGTTTTTATGCAAGTACATATACAAGTATACATATATACATACATTTGTTTTTAATTTTATCCTAATTATAATTTAATTTGAAAAAAAAACCCATTGTCTCTTTTATTCATACTATATAAAAGTTTATACATATGCATTATTGACGAAACTAAAAAACACCTCTATTACGTTTTTTAGAGTATATTATATAATATATATCACGTTGACGTGTCGAGTTAAATTTCAGATGTGATTGCAAAACTTTATTTTAAAATTTTGCAAAAGAATTCAACAATCATTGTTCAACGATATTTTCACTCGATTTTATCCATTTTACACAAAGATGCACCACTATTAGCAAAATACGCTAATTATTTTGTTTAGTTTTAGGTGATACAAAGAACCGTTAGGTGAACAAAACTATTCTACTCTGAAGCAACATGTTTCTGAGCGTGTTCACATTTTTAGCCGAACACAGCCCACGACCCCCTATATCTAATACAGTAGATGCTCGTAAAAGTTAAGTAGTTTATTATTGGGATGCTTTTCCGTGATATGAAACATGCTTGTTATTCTACCTGTATTTAAACAGTATAGTCATACATACATACATAAGTATATATTTTTATACAGTGAACAGGGTATATGTATTAAGTTTGCTACGATGTTTGTAATACAAAGAAGACCATATAAAATGTATAGCTAAATAATCAGCGTGTCAAACTGAGTCTATTTAGCAATGTCCATTTGTCTGTATATACGCGAAGGACTAGTCTGCAACTTTTGAGATATCGATCTGAAATTTTGCACACGTTCTTTTCTACCCAAAAAGCTGCTAATTTGTCGGAACCCCCGATATCGGACCACTATAGCATACAGATACCATACAAACTGAATGATCGGAATCAAGTTCTTGTACCAAATCTTTTATATTAGGGAAAGATATTATATAATAACATTTTAGACAAAACTATATAAATTAATTCTTTGAGATGTAAATAATCAAAAAATACCACTCATATGGAAGCTTTAACTACTTCTATATGTTTTAAGCACACTCCATATACTGCTTTTATATGTTTACTTATTTTCATTATTTCATAGTTTTTCGATTTAGCCCATTTTATCTAAATACGACGCTATGAAAATGCCAATCGGTAATCGTAGTATTTCAAAAGAGCATATTTACTTTCCGCCGTTACTTCCATTGAGTGCCACTATAAACAGAGACGTTTCAACGGAGGATTTGTATCATATTATTATATTGTTTAATTTGTATTGAGAAATACTGATATCTTAGGGCTTATTTGCGTCTCAGTATAATAAATATTTGCGTCAAAATATTAATACACATAAATTCATACTTATTTAAATTTTTATAAAATAAATTCGATGAATAAATATATATATATGAATTAATTATATGGCAGTGCGCCCCTGATCCCTCCTTGCCTGCGATCGTTCAACTTGCTTCACGCAAAAAGCAAAAAGTGTAGATAAAAGTCATTGTTTGTACGGGGTAAGAAGAAGCAAGCATCATCGTACGTGTACTTATGAATGTTTTAGTGATTTTCACATTTGTATAAACACGCATCAATAAGAGAATATTCAATAAACCCAAACATATGAACATATTTTCCTGAAATATTTGAATTATTTCAGTGAGTGAAATATGCTATTTATGTAACTTAACGTAACGTATACTCTCGCACAGTCAAATGGTACACTCGTTTTAGATTGTGGATCTTGCCGCCTTGTTGTATGTTGACCGATATTTTCGGTAAAAAGTCAACTATAGGCACTGGGGTCCACATATTCAGTACCTAGGGGCTTGAACAGTTTTGGTTCAATTTAGATAATTTTTGGTCACAAGGTGGCATACTTTAAACGTATAATTCACGCAAAGTTTTACGGCGATGTAATCATTGTTGCTTGATTTGCATACTGGAAAGTGAAAGAATCAGATGGAATTTAAAATGGTGTTATATGGGAAATAGGCGTGGTTGTAGTCCGATTTCGCCCATTTTCGTACAATAATATAGAAATATGAGAAGAATGTTATGTACCAAATTTGGTTGAAATCGGTTAAAAAGATCCCAAGATATGGATTTCACCTAAAATCTATCTAATTTTGAACGTGGTTCCTATAAAATCATCTTATACCATCCCAGAGTTAAAATTTAATGTCTCTGGCTTGTTTAGTGTTTGATTTATTGCGGGTGATTTTTGGAAGGGGTTGTCACCCGATTTCACCCATTTTCACACCGTCGATAGAGATTCTAAAAACATTTGTTCCCAGGGAATTTTGTTACTATAGCTTCAGTGCTATAGGAGATATGCACATTAAACTTATTAGGGTTCTTTACCACGCCCACTTTAAAAAAAAAATGTAACTACAGGTGCCCCTCCCTAATGTCATCCTGTGTACCAAATTACGGTCTTGTATCTTATTGCGGAACTTAGTTATGGCAATTTATTTGTTTTTGATTAATGGCGTTTTCTGGGCGTGGCAGTGAGCCGATTACGCCCATCTGCAATACCAAGCATCTTACGGTACCAAGAAACATGTGTACCAAGTTTCATAAAGATATATCAATTTTTACTCAAGTTACAGCTTGAGGGAGGAGGAGATGTAAACAACCGTTAGGTGAACAAAACTATTGTATTATACTCTGTAGCAACAAGTTGCGAGAGTAAATATAATAAAAAGTAAGATTATGGTTTACGGGATTCGAACGTAAGCGTTTGTATTCGGAATGGTTTAAGCTCTTCCCGCTTACGACCTGAGCTACCGCAAAAGTGAGAACATGGCCGCTTAGCCACTCACAAATATTTGTTTAATAATTTATCTATTAATTACCTATTTTATTGTCAATTCTGGAGCTTTAACCAATAATCCTTTTATATAATTTGAAAGATTATTTGAAATTACAAAAATTATGATTTGATATAAGAACATTCTTTTTATCTATTTATAGCCTTTTCCCCGTTTCGGTCATTGCGTGGTGTATTTCTAAAGTTTCGAAGTTGTATTTTTCGATGTTCACTCTTTAACAAACTTTAATTAGTACTTTTTTACATTTGCGTCTTCTCTATTTATTATCATTCTCTGTTTTAGCTGCATAGTTTTAGGCACAATTTTTTTTTGCAGCGCCTATTAAACTGTTGTTCTTTTGCCATTCAGTTTCAGTGCCACTGAAAAAAGTTACAAACATAAATCAGAGAATGTTGATGAATAGAGAAGGAGCAAATGTTAAATGAAATCTTTTTTAATACTAATTTGTAGTTCCAGATGAGGAAACATCGAAAAATATAACTTATAAAAGGAAAACACTCCAGGCAATGTGGAAAACGGGGAAAAGGCTATAAACAGACACAACGAATATTCTTAAATGAATTATCAACGCGCAAGCCAAAAATTTGTTTTTAATTTCTATGATATGACAAAATTTATAATTGAAAAGCCTTTTGAATTAAAAATGAGGAACTGGTACAAACCCCAGAGTTTATAATAAAATAAATATTTAAGGAACAATTTTTTTAATTCTCTGATAAAAAATTACGACAACTTTGAAATCAAATGTTTGACGAAGTTGCTTCAAAATGGTTGGTCGCCATAGTCTTTTTAATATGTTTGTGTTCTTTTATCTTTGAACCAGCTTAAATAATAATCGAAAAAAGCTATAAACTGATAATGTATTTGTAAGCAATTAAAATACTTATTTTAGTCTTCAAAATTATTTCAATTTACAATAAATACGTTGGGGCATTTGTTGTTTCATTTTGATTTCTTAATGTCTTAATGAACTGTCCAATATTTGAGGATCTGCTAACTTTAGCAGGATTCGTCGTTGTCCGTTGTTTCAGGATCTGCTGGTGATTTATTTCTTAAAGTATTTTGTACACTGTTTCATGATTTATACTTCTATTAATTGCCGTTTATTTTCAGATTTTGCAGCATTTAATGCTGTAAGTCCAACTTCCTATGGAATTTTTTTATTTTATTCCTTTCGGAATAAAATCTAACTTTTTGAATAGCAAGTAAGTAAATTTTCCATCCAGGTTTACACGAGCTTTGAGCTGCACTGGAATGTGTACTCTTTATTGATATTTTTAAGACTAACTTGTTATATAGATCTTACTGCTATTTACACCAACTAGTATGATTACTTATTCCTAGTTGATAGTTTGTTTACATATAACACAATGTTTGTTTAGACACATTTCGTTTGTTCTAAGATAAGATTGTGTTGATGTATTTTATTTGTTTAGAGATAAAATTAATTTGATATATGTATTTTGTTTACTGAAACATAAGGTTGTTTTGATGTTTGTTTGTTTGGGATATTTTGGTAAGATATTGTTATAAAAAATACGTTCCTTAACTCGCGCGTTGTTTATAAAAAACGAACATGAAAATCGATTTATACACATTTTAATTCAGTTGCGTATCTGAAGTGATAGAGCATTATATTTTGAAAAAATCGCTTTAAAAAATTCGAAACGAGAATGAAGTGTACAGTGGGTGATATGAATGTTATGAAGAAAATTAAATATTCTTTGCCAAACTAAAGGCGGTGGAAACTAATATAATGTAAAATTTGGATTATAAGATATTAATGAAAATGGATTTGTATTAGTTTTTCAAATATTTACATTTAATGTTCAAAATTACAACAATTTAAAGTATGTATTTTCGATTTATAATAAATTTTACACTTATATTTCACACTTTTATACCCAATAAGACTTCACTAATTAATTTCTACAGTTGTTATTTTTTGAAGCTTGGCCTAAAGACGCCAATGCATAAAAGAGTTTTGCGTGAAAAAAACAGAGGATAGGAGGGTTATTTTTTACAACTGCGGCCGAAGGGCGCCCTTTTTAGAAGAATTCTGCATGAAAAGCTTATAACGTGGTACTGTTTCCTGAAAAGTGGATTCGTTTTTATTTCTTAAGAATTAGCTTACTAGCCAAAAGGCAATATTCATTCATACTTGGGTGTGTACTTATATAAATTTTGATGTTTAAAAATATTTACGTATATAATATAATAAATAAAAATCGAATCGGCGTCGTATTCTAACGAACGGGTGTTCAATAAAATTTAGTATCATTCCTATAATAACAAAAATCAAGAACCCATTTCATGATGTGTCACATAAAAGTATTTAAAAATATAAAATAATGAAAGTCAAATTTTTCTATAAACAATTTATTCAATTCAAAGCAAAAAAAAACAGCAAAACTAAAAGCAATACCAAAAGCTGCTGGAGAATTCGAATATCAGGCATATAAGGAATAAAATATGCATATCTTGAAAATACAAGTATGTATTTATGTACAATTACACATACATAAGCACATTTATCGCTATAAAAGACATAAGACGACTGCTGTCGCGTTAGTCAAATATATTAGTTGAATGGATTCATAACTATGCAAATCAGACAAGTGATTACTGTTCATTTGTAATTTAAACAATACGCGTAAATTGATAATTGTTTTTTTACGGACGATACTTTCAAATTCCAACTTTTTATCGGGATATTCTTAGTTTAAAAAGGTAAATATGTATGAACATGTACCTAAAATTATTCTTCCAAGAAAGTATATGATTATGACTTAAAAACTAGTCCTTCCTTTGCATTGACGCGTTGTATGGGTGCCAAATAGACCAGGGGGGTATTGTTTTGCATTAACTGAGTAAATTTCCTATAGTAAAGTACATATTTTTAATACGATCAGAAAGAAGAGATTTCATAAATAAGTCATAAGGCTTACGCACATAGGTTAGGTTTTTTCCGATATTAAGTCAATATAAGAAGAAAAATAAATATATTTAATTAAAAAGATACTGTGTGTTGGGGATACAAGAAGATACGTTTACACCAAATTTCCCAAAAATTTGTTATTTGATTTTTTCCTATAAATTTTGAGCTTATGTGAAAACTGTAAAGTTACAAAAGTTAAAGATCTTTTGATTACCTACAACATTGCAATATAACTTTTATTTAAAGGACTCTTAGTTTTGCCGGAAATCGAGATAAGCCGTTTTTGACCCTTAAAAATTCAATCATGCCCCTCCTTTCCCCAATCTCATATTATTAAGTGTCCCTTTATGTTTATTATGTTATCTTTAGTCTCCGATGAGTTTCATTCTACTATGATTTTTTTTTTCTAAAATTATATACTCTGGCTTAAACGATTCTAATCGATTCTATAAATTATTATTTCGGTTAAATGAAATGAGTTTATGTAACCGTGTAAAAGTATTAAATAAGATTAGTAAGTGAAATTTTCATTTCAAATACAGAAGAATCAACGTAAACTAATATAAATTTCCATAAGCATTTTAAGATTAGACATATGTTCAAATATGTGTGTACCTACATTATTTTGCCGGCTTAATTACTCTTAATTGGGCATTTATATCACTCTTCCAAATAACCGAAGTTCTTATACGTTTGTATTCGGTTACTTTTATATAAGTACATATTCATAAGTGCATGCATGTATGAATGTTGTGTATATGTATATAACTTTGAAAATTCCCAATTTTGTGCCACGGTCAAATCATTTTATTAAGAGAGATTTTGCGCTAAAAAATAAAACAGAGAGAGGAGACCTTTTTATATTGAATCGCCGATTGCAGTCAAGAGTTTAAAACAAAAATAAATTTGAATAGTCCGCTCTCTGCTAGCTGTAACAAAATTAATTCAATATTTGCTCTTAAATTAACATACACACCTAGTATGAATGCTAGATATAATTAAACATCTGATAAATAAATGGAAAAGAGAGAGAATACATATGCCATACTCATATTTGACGATATATTACATGTGTATATTTACAGTGATGCTCTGAACACAAAGACGACGGCACGACAAGATTGCACGACAGCGAAATTTATTGGCCGGCAAATGTCGCCTTGAAGCCAGCTTCTTGAACATTAACATTTTGAAGAGGGTAGCGACATATCAAACAGCTGATATACAAAAAACTTTTCACTTCAATAAACTTTAAACGTTTGGTTCAACATAACATTAGTGTCAACACTACAGCTGACCATTATCGTCGGCAAAATAAAAAATGGTTTGAAGTCGTGGTGCTGCCTAAATAACTGTGCCCATAAGAACGTGTGTATATTAATTTTTGGCAGATGCTGCCTGTCGCTTGTCGTCGTCTATGTGTTCAGCAATTGAGCTAAATATTGAATATGGTATATGTATGTAATTAATACTTGTACTTACATACTGTTAGTTTTATACTATGTATATATTATAAGTTAAAAAGCTTAAAAAGTTATAAGTTGTGTTTTGTATTCTAATATATAGTATGTGACTTAATATTACACTATATAATAAAGTAAATATAATATATGAAAGTTGAATATAACCAAAAAATGATCACCAGCCTCATATTTTGAGTGACACATATTCATTTTATTCTAACTTTTTCTATATATAACATACGTAAAATTTTAAGCATTTTTTAAGTATACGTATACTTATTTAAAAGCCTAAACTGTGGACTCCTTTAAACATTGTTTTCTAGCGTAATAATTAATAAATTGTATTTACAGTGTTTAGCTCTACAGGATATAGTTAAAATATGCTTATTTTATGCTGATGCTCTGCAATATCCGTGTCAGTCTTTATATCCGAGCGCAGCTTACGCCATGTATAAGGGAATAATATAATGAATTTACACATCTTGGAATACAAGTATATGTATGTATACTTGTATATCATTTAGATATTGTCCAGTCTGATCGTCTGTTTGTGTTAGGTAAAACCACATGGAGTTAATGAAAGTTTCACTAAAAATATGTGTTGCTTCAGCAGAGGCAAACTCATTTCAATATTGTTTTGGTTGTATTTTTTTCTTGTGGCCTTAAAGGCCACCAGTAACAATATGCGCTATCCCCAAATAAACTTGCTACATTTTTAGAAGAAAGCTCTGAAAGTTTTAAAACGGAAATTTTCGTATCAAAATCAGACAGACGCATTTTATCTTTTTATAAAATTTTTGAAAATGGTTTGTATTTTGTTATGTAGACATGGTGTTTTGTATTCAATTAATTTTACTATAATATATTGAAGAAAAGAGATTACAAGCTTGGTTGAAACAGCAGTTTTACATGGTTAAGCAATACATAAATCTTAAAACATCTTGCTCATTTTTTGTTTTTATGAAATTAGTAAGATTATAGTGCTAAATTTCCAATGGGGTATAATATTTTTATATTGCGACCAGTACACTATACCAAGTGCCATGCCGACTGACTGACATGTTAGAATTAAATTTTATGCAAAAGTAAGCGCGCATTACCGTAGTATTATGAAGTTTTAAATTGACTGAACAATTTCGTTATATTATTAACTATTGTCTGAGTATAATTAGTAAGCCATCACGGGCAACTGTCTCACTTTTTATTTCATTATTGTTTGCTTCTAACTATTGTAAATTATGTTAAAAATTAAGTTAGATCGAAAGAACTTGTACATTTTTTTTTTTTATTAATTTCCGTTTTGCATACTTATTTAAGTTTACTAATTTAATATATTTCGTTTTCCATTCACATATAAAATAGGCATGTACCTAATACATACATATGTGGGTACATAAACATAAAAATAAAAGTTTGCATACGTTATTGTTACAAGTAGGTACATATGTTCACATGTGTTTGAGTTTTTGTGCATAGGTATATAAAAAAATGTAATCAGATGTAGTTTCAATTTGACCTCTGCTAGCATACGATTCTCCCTCCGACATTAAAATAAATGCCCCTATGCGAAGACCGTCACTCGATGTTAGAAAATTGGAATAAATCGACTTGAAATGGCGCATTAAAGAGTAGCTCATTCAGTATAAAATGCGCGCGCGACAAATAAAGCCACCTGAACGGGGAAAACAAGTGTGTTAGCAAAAAATCGTAGCTTTGAAGTACCATCCTTCAGATTAATATATGCAGTATTTGATGAAATAGAGTTTATTGAACCGATTTAATAATATCTACATTTTTATGCAGATTTGAGTACAAAATGTCCTTGTATATATGTATGTATATACATACATTTTTATTATACCGATGCATTTAATGGTCAAATATAGGTTGTGAATATATACATATGTATGTATATATATATATTTAAATATTTGCATAGTGATTTATACCGCTTTAAGTATTAATCGAATCGAACTGTCGCTTACACAGTTTATAAACAGATGGGAATGGGTGAAAATGCATACTTGGACTCATCAAAAGTCCCATTTTCTAAATCATATCCTTTGCCTCGAGTACACAATCCTAACCAACAGCAGCATAATCTATGTCGCATTCGCAAACGTAATATGCGTCTAGGCATCAATGCACGAACTGGTCGACTGCAATGGTGTCCCGGTGTGACATGTAATAAAATTTTGATTATATTTCCAGTGGTATTGCTACCAATAACAATCGCGCTTATTCTGCTTATGCGGATCGACAATATATTAACAGCACTTCGAACGCAACAGGAACAGCAACATCAGCCACAGCAATATTCTTATATCGATGACTTCACAAATAATTTGCTTCCTAATAAAAGGGATGTAATAGAGGATATCATCAGTGAACAGTTCATTCTACCACTGGATATGAAAAAGAAAGAACTAAGCGAACATGAACGTATTAAACGATGTATTTCATTTAAATTTGGTCTCAGTGAAACTATTGAAGTGGAAGATAGAGATATCATGAAAGATGCGCGAACCTCTTTCCTTCCACAAGATACTACGGCAATACCACGGGAATGTCTGGATAGATTAAGTTCAATCAATGCTGACTCTAGTTTAATAAACGAAATGCTTGAGCAACTATTGCGACGTCGTTCGCGGCGAACCTCCGTTGATAAAATAAGTTACGACAAATCCAAAACTATTTTCGATGACACCACTTCCCACGGTGGCAAGATAAATTTGAAAAATTTTGACACAGTCAACGAACAGAATCCCCTTAGCGAAGAAGATGCTCAACTTTTTGGATCCACTTCGGCGTTGCAAACATTCTGGAACGAAGAGGGCACGAAGGAGACAATACGAGTAGCACAGGCTAAGACAATGAAAAAATATATGGACAGTCATATTGATCCCTGCAACGATTTTTATAAATATGCCTGCGGAAATTGGGAGCGTTTGCATCCTATACCTAGGGATAAAGCTGGCTTTGACACATTTGAAATGTTGCGTGAAAATTTAGATGTGGTGTTGAGGGAACTTTTAGAATCGAAAGAAACCACAGAAGTGGTGTCAGCTCAAAGCAAAATTGTAAATATGCCTCACAATAACTACGAACATGATATTGAAACGCATGCGGATATTATAAAATCTGATACATCAGCGCCTGGCGCGGTGAATAAAAAATTAGACGCATCTAAACCCTTTGATCAGCTCGAGAAACAACTGAAGGAGAAATCTGCACGCATTCGACGACACATCATAGAGCACAGAGATGCCTTGAGCTTAGTACTTCGCCGTTATAAACGTCAACAAGCCACTACAAATAAGCGAAATCGTTTGATTACTCTTTTCAGTCTCAGTAACCTTTCCTCTGAAGAGAGCAACTTCCCGAACTATATAGACTCAAATGACGCGCAGCTAAAAGCAAAATATTTATATCAATCCTGCATTAATACTAATCTTCTACAAAAACGTGGCATTAAACCGCTCTTGAATTTGATCGATAGCTTGGGTGGATGGCCTGTACTAAATCCGAATTGGAACTCGCAAACTTTCGATTGGTTAAATTTGACCGCGCAACTACGACGCTATAATAATGACATCCTCATCGTAGAGTGGGTAGGTCCAGATATTAAGAACTCTGACGAAAATGTCATTCAGTTTGATCAGACAAGTCTTGGATTACCTACTCGCGAATATTACTTACAAGACATGAATTCCCGTTATTTGAGAGCGTATCAATTGTTTATGTCTGACATAATGCAAAAGTTGGGTGCTTCCCGAGATCGTGCAACCAAAACAGCATCCGAAGTTGTGGTTTTCGAAACACAACTCGCATCCATAACAGCTCCTGCTGAGCAACGCTTAAATGTTACTAAGCTGTATAATCGTATGACTCTTAAGGACTTAAACGAAGCAGTTCCAGAGATTAATTGGCTCCGTTACCTCAGCATCTTGCAAAATCGCAATGTTCGAGACACTGAGCAGGTTGTGATTTATGCTCTAGATTATATGAATGATCTCGTTCGCCTCTTACGTACAACTGAACCCACCACAGTATCTAATTATTTGCTTTGGCGATTTGTACGTCATCGCATCAACAACGTTGATGATCGTTTCGAAGAGACTAAACAAAAATTTTATCATTCCTTATTTGGCCGAGAAGAGAGCCCCCAACGCTGGAAGGTGTGCATAGCGCAAGTAAACACTAACATGGGCATGGCTCTTGGTTCCATGTTTGTACGCAGATATTTCGATGAAAATAGTAAACGTGATACACTTAAAATGACACACGAACTACAACAAGCTTTCCGTGAAATATTAAAAAACACGGATTGGTTAGACTCGAGTACCAAGCATTTGGCCGAACTAAAAGTCAATGCAATGTCCTTGAAAATTGGTTATCCTGACTTTATACTAAACCCTGCTGAGCTTAATGAAAAGTATACAGGTATACGAATACATCCTGATAAATATTTTGAAAACACTTTGCATGTACTTTTACACACGGCCAAAACAGAACAGAACAAGATTCAGGAGTCGGTGAATAAAACAGCTTGGCAGACAGCGCCAGCTATTGTGAATGCTTACTATAGCCGCAACAAGAACCAAATTATGTTTCCAGCCGGGATACTTCAACCCCCATTCTATCATCGTCATTTTCCGCGATCATTAAATTTTGGTGGAATCGGGGTAGTGATTGGACATGAGCTGACCCATGGCTTCGACGATAAAGGCCGCCTATTTGATCGAAACGGCAGCATACATAAATGGTGGACAGATACGGCAATTAAGGGATTCGATGAACGTGCACGTTGTATAATTTCACAGTACAGTAATTATACAGTCGGGGAAGTGGGCATATCTCTAAACGGCGAAAGCACGCAAGGTAAGTGATCAAACCATCATTTCCAAGATTTCAGTAACAGTAATCACATACATTTTTTACATATAAATTGAAAATAAAACAAACAATTATTTTTTTTTTAATTATGTATTACGTTAATACATACGAACTAATGTATGGATTTAATGGAATCTAAAAAAAAAATCATATATTATATTTAATTAAGTTAAGTGGATGAAATACACATTTACTTATAGACATTTATAAACTTTCTTTAGTCGTTACAGTTTTTCTTGCACTTAAAATCCAATTTGAACAGCTAATTTTTATTAATCTAATAGTACATTAATTCAGTAGAAAAAATTTTTATTATTTAATTATTGTACATATAAATACTAGTAGACCGGACACGCGTTTCTGTGGTCATGGTATTAACTTCTTCTTATTATCAAAATGAAACGGAAATGTACTCGCAGAATGTCCGAACCACAACACGGAAAGACGTGAAAATTTGCAGTTATTCGTTTATTCCTGCAAAAGGTCTTAACGGAGGCATTTTTTCCAAAATCACCGTCGATTTTGAAATTACATTCGATTAATGTTGAACAAAACATTACCATATAATTAGATATAGCACACGCGACGCGCCCTATTCTGCTCTCCTCTTGCACCGTTATATGGCATATTAGTACTAAGTACCGTCAGTAAGTTATACTTGTAGGTACGTAAAGACGGGGTGCTGATTTACATTATCACATTACAATCGATTCGTGATCGTATTTTGATCGTAATCATTGAAGTGATTGTGATTGTATATTTATTCGTAGTGAAAAACAGTGTAATATTATTTAATAACATCTTAGCCAAAGCAAGACGTGGGAGGAGTCTTTTAGCTATATTATTTACGAATAATAGCGAAAACGTTATTGCCGCTATATGAATCTAAGGGATTTGTACTTGAGGTTAAATTTTGAAAATGATTAATACAAATATGGTATTTGTCAATAACAAATTTTTCATTTGGCATTTTACTCAAAATTATAATTATTATTTTTTTATCTATGAATAGTTTTGATTTTAACATAATTGAGATGTTAACGATCCTATCTTGTAAGCTGCATCATTGGGTTATTAAAATCGGTTCAGTACTTTGGGAGTTTACCCCGGAGAAAACTGGACACGTAATTTATATCACATTTATGTCACATGAAATCAAAAAAGCGCTAAGTTACAAATTCAAAATCGACTTTTAAATTGATTATCATGTATCGTATCATAATATATGTATGTTTCTTTAAAATTTTATAATCCAACAGCCAATAATAACGTTGCTATAAACAAACTTCAAAAGGCCGTCAGTGCAAATCAGAAACAAATTTGCCATCCAAGACAGTATCTTAGAGAAATAATAAAGATAATGGCATTGTGTGTGTTCTTCTTTATCAGTTTTTCTTTTGTTATATTTTTAATAAAACATGATTTGTTTTGGGGTTTTTGTGTTTATGTTTTTTGCTGCTCTTTTAAATTTTATAAAATTAAACTTAGGACTTTTTTGAATTCATGTGACGATATATCGATAGATTTATTGTATGTTATACGTATAGAATTCATTGAATATGAATAAATATATGGAGTTCTTACCGCTGAAAATATCAAAGCAAATGTAAAATTAACAATTTTACTTTTATATTTACGTAGGTGAAAATATCGCTGACAATGGGGGTCTACGCCAAGCTTTCCATGCTTACAAAGCCTGGTTAAAAAATAATCCGCAAGCTGCTGCTGATGAGAGACTTCCCGGTATCGACATGACTGGCGAACAACTATTTTTTCTCAATTTTGGACAAGTGTGGTGTGGGGCCATGCGACCAGAAGCGGTACGCAATAAACTAAACACCGCTATACATAGTCCTGGCCGATTTCGCGTCATAGGAACACTTTCAAATTCAAAAGATTTTGCTAGGGAATTTAAGTGTCCAGAAGGTTCCCCAATGAACCCAGTTCACAAATGCAGCGTTTGGTAATAATAGCGATTAATCGGTATGAGTGTGTATTTAGTTTCTATGAAACATCACAAAATACATTATTTAGGAGGATAAATAAACATACTTTATTTCAGTTTAAAAATTAATATGAATAATAAGAATATTTGTAATTTTAATTTCGCTTACCAAATTGTAGATGCCATTTTTATTATGTAGTAAAAGTTTTGAACGATACCCAAAGTATCATCATATATCCGCATATATCACTATTTATGTATGTGCATATATATCTTTGTATTTGTACATATACATAAACCAATATGTATGTGTTTATACTTAATGAAAAAAAAAATCAAAAATTGTATTACTATGATAATTAATTTATTTTAATAAATATATCGACACATAATCCATATAATATATATTGTGATAATCGAAGAGTAAAAAGTAATAGAAATAATATATGTAAATACAACGTGGGTGATTACCCCACTTTAACAAGCTTTTTATTCAACAACATCTTATACAAGAGGTGAACTTATCACCTTTCATTAATAAATAATCCGTATATTTCGTGATATACGAAGGGACAGGCTGATATCTGCTAGTAGAGGAAGATATTGATTGATATTTTTCAATGTTGAGTTTTCAAAATGAGTTTTTTTACATTCAAGTCGATATCATCTGATTTCATGTATTATATATTAGCTCACCAATAAAATTAAACGCTAACAAACCAACTCCTAAGTGGAAGTTTTGTTTTTAAGTGTACTGATCAATTCATAAATGACTTAAAGAAAAGCTTCTTTACAAAATTTGTGCTTTGTTGAAAGTTGTAGTGCCAATGCCTGAGAACTAAGAGGTTGAAATTAAATTTTAGGTGAAATCCGTGGATTTTAAATTTTATGGTGCTGACAAGACTTCTTAATATTTCACGCCAATATCCGATCTTTTGTGTGATCTGTGGATTAATTTTTAACCCTTAAGATTAAAGATAACAGGAAAAGTATGAGTTCTTCCAACAGATGTCGCATAGCTCTCTACATACTACAAGTATTACGAATCTAACTTTCTGAATATTTTTTTTCATTTTTTACATCGTTTCCGAAAATGACGCTCAAAATCCATTTCGATATTTACTGGAAAAGAACGCGATAAATTTGACAAGTGATAAATTTGGGGCATTCTGATGAATACGATTAACTAACCGTCAGCTTTACTCTTATTCCGGCCATGTTTTCCATCTTCATATATTCAAAAATGAAATACTAGTAGAATACAGCTTTTATCTAAGTTAGTTACCTTTTTATCCCCGAACAGGGTATATTAAGTTAGCCGCAAAGTTTGTAACACCCAAAAGGAAACGTCAGAGATCCTATAAAGTATATATGTAAACAACTGATCAGAGTGACGACCTGAGTCATTTTAACCATGTTCGTCTATCCGTCTGTCTGTCTGTCTGTATATATGCACACTAGTCCTTCAGTTTTTGAGATACCGATCTGAAATTTGGTACACATCTTTTTCGCACCAAGAAACTGCTCATTTGTCGAAACGACGGATATCGAACTACTATATCATATAGCTGTCATTCAAACTGAACGATCGGAATAAAGTGCTTATACGGAAAGATTTTTCATTTGACGATATATCTTCACGAAATTTTAAATGAGTAATTTTTTAAGGCAATGGTGTAATCTCCGAAGAAATTGTTTAGATCCGATTGCTATAGCATACAGCTGGCATACAAACTAAAGCAACGAAAACTTTTTCATTTCAGGAGATATCTTCAAAAAATTTGGCATGAATTATTTCCTAAGACAATTATACAATCTCCAAAGATATTTTTCAGATCGATTCACTATAAAAAAGAGATGTCATACAAACTGTATGGAAAATTTTTCAATTGAAAAAATATTTTAACGAAATTTTGCATGGGTTATGTTCATTTCAAGGCAGTGCACAGTGGTCGGTCTTGCATGGAATCAGCGGCCAACGGCCTATATCAAAGTGAAATTTATCTTTTAGCACTATATAAATATAATATGTAAAAAAATAATATTACAAATAATCACACTTTCCATACTCCTCTCACACTACCTACGTCGCCTCCTTCCATTGAAAAATATTTTGTAAAAAACACAAAATCTTTTACAATGCTTTTGACTACTTGTAGTTTATTTATGCCAATGCTAATTTTTTTTATTAAAAGTTTTTTTTTTTGAAATAACCAGACATCAAAGATCCAGTGAGGATCATATATATTTTGTTAGAAAACAAAACTGTATTAAAGAAAAACGTAAGTTTTTATTGAAAATTACGAATCCATCAACACCCATCATACACCCACTTTCAGTACGGTCTAGAAATCAGGTATCTGGAATGATATTTACTACATCTTTTGGTGGCCTTAAGTAAGGGAAGATAACCATCAGGGAAAATATAGTGCGATTAGCGGATATAACAACTAATACTGTTATGGTATCATTTTCTGACGCAGACGCTAGATAGATGTTTTTGTAATATTTCGGTGCTACAACATTTCCCGTTTTCGGACATAAAGAAAAGCTAGTCTCATCGCCATTCAAAATGCGTGATGGGTCTTCCTCGTTTTTAGTATTCTTCAAAAAATTAAGCAGCTCAGAAAACCATTTTCAAATAATTTCTCGCTACTGCAGCTTCTCTTAATGACAACCCAGGATTACGTTTTGAGAATAAACCGTTGAGGTTAGTTAAAATGCCTTGTTCTAAACCGCATATCCCTAATATAATTAATTCCTATCCTCTGGTTCACGTTTTCCACATCTACTGAAACAGTATATATATCACATGTATCTCATTTGAAGAGGTTTGTAATATAATTTTAGCAGACGTGAACTAAAATGCAGCAATAATTAAGTCTAAGTTACCGATATCCAATAGAAGTCAAGAAGATACCAAATTTGATTGTAATTTATTAACGATTTCTTGGAATAATGAATGATAAATTCTTTCGCAACATTTTTTAATATACAGTTTTGACAGCATCTGAAGGTATTTGATGCTGGCAAGTTGCAAAAGTATAAAATGTTCGGTTACACCCGAACTTAGCCCTTCCTTACTTGTTTAATATAAAATTTTACAACCCCTGATCTTCAAAACTGCGAGAGTATAAAATGTTAAATGTTAAAATTAAAAAAATCCAGCAATTGACACACAGGAAAAGAAAATATGTAGTTTAAATTCGGTCAAATTTCCGGACAGGAATATATTGTAATATAATATAATGTGTGGTAGACACATATGCTCCCTTAATCGAAAATAAACCGAAATATATTATATACAGTGTTGCATTTTGATGAAATTGAACCGAAATCATCACTGCGGCACAACGTATACATTTATATAATATATAGTACATCAATATTTTTGGAATTGCTCCAAAATGCAATATGCATGGAAATAGTCTTAAGCTACGAACGGTTTTAGAAATATGCCCGATACATCTGCTTGTACGTATGTTCACGCATTCGAGTTATTCGAACTAGCAAGATATTTTTGTAATTATTAAAAATTTTCAAATCAGTTGCTATTGCGTGTGCGTTGGTTGATGGATGTGTCAGTAACGCTGTTTTTCCGTAGAACATAAAAAAAATATGGTAAACAACACATAATTAACTAAAGATTTTAAAAATGGACAGGAACTAAAGTTATAATATTTAAAAAATTTTAAAATTGCAGCGAATAAAAAATAACTGGATTTTTGGACTCATATACACATTTATTATTTATGTGAAGGGTTTCGCTCATATTGACGAAAATGAAGGAATCTCGATTGGTAAGTGTGACCTAATCAGAGGGCGAAGTGGTTACATTTTTATAATGTTTTGATATATTCTTTATTTGGCTTGAGTTTAAAATGTGTATAAGTATTTATATCAATGACGTTTTCGATTTTAAATAATCAATGAATCAAGAAGACAGTAAAAACTTTGTCATTTTAGTAGCTACCAGCACCATTTTTTTTAAAATTTCCTTAACAAGAATAGAAAGGTGAGAGCAAAAATTGGATTATTCTAAACATATAAACAGTGATTTGTCTTTTTGTGCATCCGCAACATGTGGTATTAATAATGAAAATTTTATTTGTCGAACAGCTGTTTGTAGCACCATAGAATATTTGAGATAGACATAGAGTTATTCGTAAAAATATTCAAAATGAACATGTCGAATCGATATTCCGCCCGTCCACACTACAAATAACTTTAAGAGAGTTTCTATTCCTGTTCGGTAATACTCCACGAGTGCATAGATATATACAAGTATATGTAACCATATTATACAAGGTGCGTTCCAAAGTAAACAGTAAAAAAGTAACAAAGTAAACTCTAGTGGCGCCATCTATATGCCGACTAGTGCGTTAGAATCTGCTATTCTTCATCGACCTTCAGTAAAAATTTCATGACATTTCATCTATTGGAAGTGAAGTTATTGCGTTTTAAGTGCGAGTATGTTTTTGTCATCGGTGCGAAAATGAGCTTTGAACAAAGAGCCAACATTAAATTTTGTTTTAACATTGGTAAAACTTTTACCGAAACGTTTCAATTGATGAAACAAGTTTATGGCGATGATTGCCTATCCCGTAGCAAAGTGCAAGAGTGGTTTCACCGTTTTCAAAGTGGTCGTGAGGACATAAATGAGAAATGAGCCGAAACCCAAAATATCGCGCCTGGAGAAGTCAAAAGTGAAGACAATGCTGATTTATTTTTATGATTTAAAGGGTATTGTCCACAAAGAATTTTTCGTATTCGACGTGTTCGGCCCAAAAATCGCGAAGATGGAAGTTGGCGTTTGTTGCACGATAATGCGCCGTCTCGTCGATCGACGCTTGTGGCCGATTATTTGACCAAAAATCACATTTTAACAATCAACCACTCCCCGTATTCACCTGGTATGGCACCGTGCGACTTCTACCTTTTCGGAAAAATGCAGTTGCCGATGAAAGGAAAGCGTTATGCAGACGTGGAGGCCATTCAAAAGGCTTGCGCCGGCATACTGGCAGCCATACCCGTCCACGAGCTAAAACACTCGTTCGACATGCTTTTGGACCGTGCAAAAGCCTGTATTAAAGCAGAAGGAGACTATTTTGAATAAAATAAATTGATTTTGCCGATAAAACCATTTATTCTGTCTCTTTTTTAAAAGTCCTGTTTACTTTGGAACGCACCTTGTATATAGCATAAATGTACATATGGTAGTTTTAATCTTTTAGCGGAATATAAACCTTTTAAAGTAGTACTTTTCTCAATAACTTCACTTTCTCTTCAATTTAACTAGGTATTATATCCGATCACAATACGGAGCAGTTACGAAAGACTTTTAACTATGCTATTACTGTAGCCAATACCGATTTGGGGATACCCTTGATAGGGTATAACGATGAAATAAAAATTGGTGATTCTATAGAAGGACATGCTAAACTTTGCAAATTTATGCAGGTAAGAATTACAACACTAATAACATATATGTAAATTAACATTAGCTGCATACCGTCCGATGGCTAACTAAGTATAAGAATTTAAACGTTATTTAATAAATTACTAAATATTTTAAATTCTTATTTACTACATTTACGAAAACTAATTCAAAAAAGAGATATCGCTCATCTCGCGAAACTCTTCAAAATCGGTGGAGTAAATCGTTATACTTGTAGTTAGAATTTTATAGTTATACATATACTTATGTAAGGTATATGCAGATTATAAAGTCAAATATGTACTTAATTGATCCTTTTTATGAAAATATTATAAATATGTGTGTTTTTCATACAGACTGGCATAGGGGCTATTTTTGGGCCTTCTTCACGACATACATCGGCACATCTCTTAACAGTGTGTGATGCTAAAGATGTACCTTATATATATCCACATATGAGTGAGAATGTTGAGGGATTCAATTTATACCCTAATCCAATAGATTTGGCACGTATTTTGCACGACATAATCAATTTATTCGAATGGACACGTTTTACTTTCCTTTATGAATCATGTAAATAAACACCTTATATACATATTTACATATCAAATTTTAACCTATTCTCACAGCTGACTATTTGAGCATTTTAAATGGTTTAATGTCATTCTACGTCAGTGATGGACCAGTCATCAATGTATTGCGGTACGATCTTAATTTAAATGGAAATTTCAAAGCAATTCTGCGACGAGTACGCAAATCGGAAGATGGACATATTGTAGTTGTAGGCTCTACACCATCTGTAGCTGAACTATTAAGACAGGTATTAATTAGATACGAGTATTGTATATATTATATACATAGTACATTAGAAGGTTTACTGATACTACCTATTATCTTTCATTCGACATAAGGCACAACAAGTTGGAATAATTAACGATAAATATTCCTATATTATTGGTAATCTCGACTTACAAACTTTTGATCTGGAAGAATATAAATACAGTGAGGCGAACATGACCGGATTTCGAATGTTTTCTCCATCTCATTCCATCGTTCATGATTTAATATCCCAATTGGATTACAATGAAGATTATAATAACCGAATAGTCAATGGTCAGTATTTCGAAAACCGTTAACACAATTTTAATAATAAAACGTTTCCCATACGTTTAACAAAACTAAGTGTCAGCTTAGAAGACAGATTAGACCGGGGCTTTTATCTGGATTCCTGTCATTCTTGAGTTAACTACTAAAATTTTGAAGAACTTACAAAGTGGTCTCTGCAGTAGTAAAGCAACTATCAACCTTTTTTATAATATGTAGAAATGCCGAGATCAGGAAGCTGATCTTCAGTAGTTGCCTACACCATTTTGCGAGTTTTGGGGTTTGAATACATTGAATATCTTAGAAGAAAATATTTACATATGCTTTCGTTCTTTTTTTTATTTACGAATGTTTCTAACTGAATAATTTACCAAACTGGTTCTTCAAAAAAATTCGTTGTTTTATCAAGTAATATTTACTGAAAAGCTGAAAAACAGAGTCAATGCATAGAAGCTTAATAATGACACAACGGTGATTCAAATTAATTCAATTCTACTAATCTGAACTATTTTGAATTCTAATCAGAGTTATTGTTTTCCATTTTATAATATTTCATTATACCACTAATTTCAAAGTGAATTCATTGAATATGCCTTCTTTCGCTATTTATATCTGGCTTTTGCCATTTCTATAAACACTCTCAGAATCTTTTGATGTGTGAACTGTTTATAATGGCTTTAAATCATCTTGCATGTTCATACATATTTATGTACTATATTAATGTTAATGAAATTTTAATCGATGTCCAGTAGAAGCTAGGTAAAGTATATATTATAGATTAGGAAATTCAAAATGAGTTAAATCAAGCTCACGCAACACGTCGAAGCAAATGATCGATGACAAATACTATAATATATATATATAAATATCTAATATATGTATTGATATGTCCTTACATGTCTGAGGATAATTAAAAGAAAAAAAATATATATAGACATACATACATATACAAATGTTATAATTATCTTTAGCTAATTTACTTATTATTACCAACTAATTTTTCTCATTACATTTTCAAGGTTCGTGTCCAATAACTCTGGAAATGGCATTAACTTATGATGCCGTGCAAGTTTTTGCCGCATCTACAAAAAATTTAGTATATCGTCCACAAGCCTTAAACTGTTCCGAACAAAGCAACCAAGTGCAAACTGATGGATCAACATTTAAGAACTATATGCGTTCGGTATTTAAAATTGAAAATGCAAAGCAATGTATCATCAAAATTGAGTTTTTATTTGTTACGATTCAAGCTGAAAGTTAGTGAATATGTTCAAAACGTGTTAAAAAAAAGCATACTAAAAGTTCTAATCGTACCGATATTTAGAAAAGAATATAGTCGAGAGCAAAGGCCAAAAAATACATTTCACCATTTTCAATGAAACGGAACCCTGCATCAAAAGGGTACTTATATAAAATGTATGAATACTCTTTTCCTAAGACCGACCATTTCTGAGATATAATGATTTAATAAGTTGTAAAAAACGCGCCAAGTACATTACTTCATAGGTGACGTGGAAATGTGTGCATATTAAATTATCATTAAATCTCAAAAACGGCGGTGTTATAGATGGGATAATATCAGATTACAATCACGCCTACTTCACATGTAACACAATTTTAAATTCCATCTGATTCTTTCTATTTTCACTATAAAAATCAAGCACAAATTAATATATCTGGATAAAACTATAAGGTATGTCACCTCAAATCTAAAAATTGTCTAAATCGGACTACAACTGTTCAAGCCCCCAGATAGCGAATATGTGGACCAAACTTCCTATTGCAAACTTTTATCGAAAGTATCGGTCAATCTGTTGGTGGTTTGAATCGATTCAATACTTCCCTTAGGCTTAGACTCGAATACCTAATGTAACGATTTTCGAACTTCCAGTTGACTTTATACCGCATTTTCGGCCAATATGTAAGTTATCTTAATGAAATTCAAAGAGCGTATTTTTCCAATGTATCTTTGTGCATAAAATGGATAAAATCGGGTGAAAACTTGCACTAGCCCCATATAACTAATATAAGGATTTTCAAACAACCGGTTAATTAATGATTGTATGTGAAGTACCTTAATAAACTCAGAATGTATGTCTTTCTGTCTGGCTTTATACCGTATATATCGATCAATATGTAAGATATCTTAGCAAAATGAACTGAACGTATAATATTGGATTGCTATAGATTAATGTTGAAAATAGGTGAAATTACTAACTTTCAGCTCTAATTTTTTGCCTAATTTGACGGGACCGTATCGTATTACATACAGTGGTCGTCCAATATAACGAATCTTATGTTGCACATCAATCGTAAAATCGAGAAATTCTTTAAATCGAATGAGATATTTTACCTATATACATATAATAAAACAAAATTATCAAATAAATAATCAAATACATTCGGTTAAAAATATACCTATATTAATATAATTTAATTCAATTTCAACAAAATTGTAAAACCTTATTTATTTTTTACAAAAAGTCTTTAATTCGCGTCGGTTTTTTAATATTTTTCAAGCTTTTTTGTATTGCGATTTTCTGCAAAGGTACAACAGTTTAACTATTGTACTATTGACTAACGAAACTTTTTGCAAAGAAATCGAAGTTCAATATAAAAATATAGCAGCGTTCGCTAATTTTGATTTTTTTTCAATCTGAGTATTTGCGTTTTTATTTCGTCATTTCCTTCTCTGTGATGAAAAGTGATGTTACGTTATTTTGCTTTTTAGGTGACGATATAAAAATTATTCTATAAATTAATATTTACTTTCTTGCAGATTAACATGCAAGAAAAAACCATAACTGGGCCTATATACTTCGATGGAAACATACGAAAAGGTTATATGCTAGATATTGTAGAGCTGCAGACTAGTGGACTTGTGAAGATCGGCACTTGGGACGAACGTAACAACTTGACAATTCAACGTTCACCTCAATCAGAATTATGGAGTGAGGTTGATGCCAATTCTTTGGTGAACAGAACATTTCGTGTTCTTATTTCAGTGCCAGTAGGTTGTACATACATACACACACGAGTATTGTTATTTAATGTTTATACTCTCGCAATATTTTGAAAATGCTATAATTGCTATTTTTTGCATAGGGTAAACAATTCTCTATTAGAGAAATGAACGGTAATAATATATTATATGTCCACCTATCTATCCATATCCTGGTAAAGCTCACTAGGTATAAACTATTTTGCAATCTCAGTAAAACCCGGAGTCAAATTTAATGGTTTATCATCGTTTTATGTCTTCCAAGCAACGCTATAAACGGTAAATTTATTGTTGGCCATAATATACTTCTGCATTAATTTTTCTTTCACTGAATCAATTCATATAATACCAAAAATATAGTTCAGAAATAATAAATGATTTTATAAAATTGATACCCATCGTGTTCACTATGCAGCCGTGTATAATTCACAGTATATTATACATGGCTATCGACCAATCACAGGCAACTTTTGGAGCATATAGACACATTGAATATCTCTCAAGAAAGCAGGTTTACTTTATTTTTTATTCATTTATAGAACATTTTCAATTCAATAACTTAGCAAAATTGATCTCCAAAAAATACATTGTTCTTTTTTGTTTTAAAATGCTTTCAAGAATTTACAATGTCTATTGATAAATTAAAATTATTAAATTAATATTTATAAGGCCCAATTATTGCCTAAATTCTGCCTTCTTATAAGTTGATGATTCGTAAATAACTTTTCAGATTCTTTGAAGTTTCCAATATCAATCTGTCTGTCTGTATATACTCGAATTAGTCTCGCAGTTTTTAGACATCGATCTTAAATTTAGGATATCACCGTTTCTCACCAAGAAGCTGCTCATTTGTCGGAATGGTCGGTAGCTGTAATGCAAGCTGAACTATCGGAATCAAGTTCTTCTAAGAAACCTTTTCTATTGTGAAGAGTATTATATAGCTTCGGTGCAACTGAAGTTAACGCTTTTAATTGTTTTGTAACATTTTACGAATTCTTGTACACATTTTGGTAATGCAGCGAAATGTATTAAACAGTAATTTGCAAAAATGTTAACTGAGGCTTTTTATCTCCGATTTCAAATATACTATCTTACACCATATCGGTGTTTTCATATACATAATATAAGCACCTTAATGTGATCAAAAGAGTCCAACTGATTTCTACGTTGTCATTACAGAAAGGCGGCTTGTCGGTCACTAACTAAACCCTTATATTTTTTAAATTTGTGAGAGTATTTATTGTTCGGTTTTTCCGAATTTAGGTTATTTAAACATTCATATATTTGATAATTCGTTTTATATTTTGAATGTGCTTGTTTTTAATACATTTAACCTAAACTACTAGAACAAACCTTACGCCAGTTTAGTGGAGAGTCATAAGAAATTGGTTGGAAACAACCAATATGAAGGATATAGCATAGACCTAATAAAGGAGTTAGCGGCAAAATTAGGTTTCAATTATACATTTATAGATGGGGGCAGTAATTATGGCAGCTTTAATAAAACGACAAATAAGACAACAGGAATGATGAAAGAGTTAAATGAAGGTGTAAGTATATTTTTCATGTAATTTGCATAATTAACGTTATAACGTTATATTTAAAGAGAGCAGATTTGGCAATTACCGATTTGACGATTACATCGGAACGCGAAGAAATAATTGATTTCTCTATTCCATTCATGAATTTAGGTAAGTATATATTGTATATACTTATAAATGTAATAAAAGAAAATTATATCTGCAACTTTTTTCAACCAGGCATTGCGATTTTGTTCACTCAACCACAAAAATCGCCCGCTAACAATTTTTCATTCATGGATCCTTTCTCTAGACAAGTTTGGATTTATTTGGGCTTTGTCTATATTGGTGTATCGTTTTGTTTTTTCATATTGGGGCGATTATCTCCAACTGAATGGGATAATCCATATCCATGTATTGAAGAACCCGAAGAACTGGAGAACCAATTTACATTAAATAACTCCTTTTGGTTTACAACAGGGGCATTTTTACAGCAAGGCTCTGAGATAGCACCAAAGTACGTACATATTTGAACTGGTCGTTACCACACGCATAAATATAAACAATACTGTATGCATATTTTATGTACGTTAACATTTTTTATTTAGGTCTCTTTCTACCCGCACTCTTGCATCTATTTGGTGGTTCTTTACCCTGATAATACTATCTTCATACACTGCCAATTTGGCAGCTTTTTTAACTATCGAGAAACCTGTTGGACTTATAAATAATGTCAATGACTTAGCTAGTAATACAGCGGTAAAATATGGTGCTAAAAAAACTGGTTCCACGCGAAGTTTCTTTTCAGTATGGTCTAAGAATCTTTTTTAATTGTTGATTTAAACATTATTTTCATAAGCATCAAATATGTACATATTTTTTTTAGACCTCCGAGCATGAAACTTATAAGAAGATGAATGATTTCATGGTCAAAAACCCGGATTTACTTTTCGAGACAAACCTTGAAGGAGTAAATCGCGTGAAATCCGATAACAATTATGCTTTCTTAATGGAGTCCACATCAATTGAGTACCACATTGTGCGCGAATGTAAATTAATGAAGGTTGGCGAGCCACTCGATGAGAAGGGATATGGCATCGCAATGGTAAAAAGTATGTTTTGTATGTGAGCCTCGGCAAAAACAAATAAGAAGAGCTTAAGATATAGCGAAATATTTCCGCGAATTGTAGGAAGGAATGAGGCTGGGGACAATATTAACAAGTTAGCTTTGACTCAATATAAAGAAAAAATTGTATTTAAAAAAAGTTTTTTGGAAATACTAAAGGAACCCATATCGCTTAAAAGTATCGCACTTGTAATATCTTTAAATGGAACGTTCTCTATAAGAATCGTAATGGTTAATGATCTTCATATATTTCCGAAAAATCAAATTTCATGGGAATGATAATATTTGATCTTATTATGCTCTCGTAGCATGCGGCAATGGAGTAGGTACAATAGTTTTGTTCATCTAACGGTAGTTTATAATTCCTAAAACTATTCGAGATATAGAGTTATGCACATTAAAATTATCATAATGACAAGACAAGTTGAATTCCACATGTCTGTTTGTTCGTGCGAGAAGGATGTTATTCCAAATGGGCGGAATCGGGCCACCTCTTGTGTCAAAAATTGTTAAAATCAGGTAAACTCTTCCCCTAGTCCCCATATATCCAATATAAAAATTTTCGAACTTCCCGTTGACTTTCATATGTGTATATATATCGGTCAATTTTTCTTAATGAAACTCAAAACTGCAATGAAGTTCAAAACTATCATCCCTTGCCTTCATATACCTAATATGCGAATTTTAAACTTCTTGTTGGCTTTATACCGTAACTGTGGTATCTTGACAAAATTTAGTGAACATTTCTTTCTTATTTGAGTTAATTAAGTTGACTTTAATATAAATATCTCGGATACGAAGCAAAATGTAGCAATTAAACTAAGTGAGCCTATGCTAATAAGACACCAAATATAATTGTAATCCATTCACAGTTTCGTTGAATAATGAATCTTGAACTCTAACGCAAGAATTTTTATTTGTTTTCAACACCTGAAAGAATTTCCCGGCTTTGATCCTTGCAAATTGCGAGATTATAAAATGTTCGGTTACTCCTGAAATTTGCCCTTCCTTACTTTTTTACCATATGATAGTTAATTATTTTCAATGAAAACTCGACGAAAAAACAATCAATGCCGCAAATTTAACTTCATAGCAGAAGATGCGTTATAAATATTAATTTATATCTTTAGATTGGCCATACCGCGACAAATTCAACAACGCGTTGTTGGAACTTCAGGAACAAGGCGTTTTGGCGCGACTCAAAAATAAATGGTGGAACGAAGTTGGTGCTGGTGTTTGTAAAGTATTGGGCAATGATATATTTGCAAATAATTCTCGAATAACAATTAAATATAATTTTTAGAAAAAATCTGACAGCAGCCAAGTCGATCCCTTAGATTTAAAGAATTTGGGTGGTGTGTATCTAGTGCTTGGGGTCGGCAGCGGATTATCTCTTATATATGGTTTAATTATGTGGTGCATATATGTGGCAAGGAAATCCAACTATTATGAGGTGCATACCCTTTGCGGGGATTTAAAATCATAACTTTTATACACATTTACTTCTTCTTCTCTAGGTGCCGTTTGGTGCAGCATTTTTGGAAGAACTACGTATTGCAATTGACGTTACGAATAACGAACGCATACTAAAGAGCGCACAATCCGTATATTCGCGAAGTCGAAATTCACTTCTTTCAATCGATTCAATAGACACAGATTCGGAAATTGAAAATAGTTCAAAAACTGATGGAGAATCGGAGAAAACTATTTGAGGTTTTAAATTGTCATAAAACCTCTCCGCTTTTCCCAATTCGTGTTAACTTCTAAAAATCATTCTTGTAATTTAAGCAATTTTAACATTGTCCTGCAATGATTATTTTATTAAATAGCTAGGTCAAAATATCATATGAAGAATAAAGACCGAGTCTTAACCGAGAAAGTGCCACAAAAGAAAAAATCTCAATCGCTCTTTTCAAGAGAGCCTCTACGGACAATGGTGACTCTAGCTACTCACGCTATCTGGTACAAAAAAAAAACGGGATCTTACAGTGCCGTAGCGTTTATTGGGAAAAATGTTGTAATTAAAGAAGATTCATTGTTTTGTTGGAGATGGCGCTTATTAAATATAGTTTGCTCCAATCTCCCCCGTTGTCTTTATAGCTAACATCGTTAATGGCAACTTGCAACTAAATTTTCTGCATATATGAATAAAATTTTCAGCTTTATTTATTGCTTACCTTGTCCGTAGCAGTTGATAAGGTCAGACGTGTCTTTACGAGCTAGGCGAGTTTCATTTCTTAAAAGCTCACTTGACCAAAATAATTACTGTAACGATGCCCCAGCAATAAATAAAGATAACCATAAAGGAACGTTGTTTTACAAAATTGATGAAAATCACTGAAGAAGTTAAAGGCTATCACATAAATCGAGTTTGAGAAGTGTTTCGACTATTGTAAAAAGCTCTAGCATAAGTGAATAATATCGAATGGGGACTATTTTAAAGACGACAACATTAATGTGAGTGTATAAATATTTTTTTCTAAAAACGAAAATTCCCGTTATTTTTTTAAACACACCTCGCACACCTAACTGTCATACAAGCTGACCGACGGAACTCAAGTTCTTGTATAGAAAACTTTTTTATTTAACAAGGTATCTTCACGAAATTTCCATATAACTATAGCATATAACTGTTATACAAACTGACCGATTAAACTCAAAAATCTTTTTTATACCCTTTCATACTATAAAAAATGCATCTCTGAAGGGTATATAGCTTCGGTGCAACCAAAGTTAACATTTTTTCTTGTTTGAAACATTCATTTGTTATTAGAAAAAACTTGAAAAAATTTCATTGGTACCCACATTCGATTAATTTCTAAATATGAGACTTATATGGTTCATGACTTTGAAAAGCTTTCTGAAATGGTATGAGCAAAAGCTCATCAGTTTGATATTCATCATATTTCTGAAGACTACCTAGAGTAATAGAGTGAAAGATTGCGATATGCTTAGTCATACATGGACCTTACTGAAAAACTTTTATTGTAATTATAAACAATTTTCATTTCGGTTTCTATCATTCTAGGAATCAACAAGAAAAATACAGAAACATTCGCCACAAGTTTGCCATGTGTAGCGGATCGCATTTTCTTATATAGTTTTAAAAGTGAAAATAAAAAAAAGATGTTTAGAGAACGTAATATTTATTTACTTTTGGCTTTTTTGAGTGAAAATGTTTGGTTTTCCGCAGCGCAGTACGAAATACGGAATAGAAAGGAATACGATAACGATAAATATAGTTTATCTAAAACAATACAAATAGGTAAAGTTGAAATATATCACATTAATAATGTGCCACAAAATATATACTATTTTTAGACAATATGGAAAACGTGAACATTAGGTTGGGTTAGGCGGCAATAATAAATATAAGTATTTTTCGGTCAATATTACTGTCAGTTTATATACAGAACTATTTTTCGATTTTTAGTTTTAAGTGCTTCAAAAACGTATTTTTTAGTATTTTAAGCCATATGTACTTATTATTTTCACTTTCTTTAAGGATGCGTTTCAGTAAATTTGTTATTCATATGATAGCATGGATAGTTGATGCTTTTAGCTGCATAATTTTATAGTCGTTTTACGATTTCGCCCATTTTCACAGTGTGTGATAGAAATGACTGGGTAACGTCACATACCAAATTTGGTTGAAATTAGTTCGATAATTCTTGAAATATAGGATTTCACCTAGAGGTTGGTGGTGCCACACCCATTTCCCAATTTTCACATCTCCTCCTATAAAACTCTTTCCTACCATCTTGTTTGTTAAATATTGTAGAATGCTTATGGCGCACTTTTAGTAGTTTTCAACATAACCGTTATTGGTCAGTAGGCGTGGTTATTATCTGATTTTACCCATTTTCACAGCGTGTGAAAAATTGCTAAATAAACTTCCTCCCTGCAAATTTGGTTAAGCTAGCTTCAGCGGCTTGGATGTTATGTACATTAAACCATTTAGGGGCGGGGCTACGCCTACTTTGGTAACAGTGGTGATGGTATTTGGGGTACCTTAAGGAAGCTCAGAGAGCATATTTTTCTATTAATAATAAGTGGTAATGTGGCACCACAACGGACCGGCGTTTTAAGCCTCGCAGTGAGATCACTTAACCTATGTGATAATGTCAAAAATAAATGAAATCGGGTCAATGTCCCGTTTTTCTTCTTGGATTGCTCATCCTTTAGTTGATGTTTTCCTCATATACAACATGTATTAAATTTAGACCCATTGATTGAGATTAATGAAACTAAGTGAGTCTACAACCTATAGTATACATAAGTTAATACGTTACAAAATTTGATTGTAATCCATTCGGTTTCAAGTTTTGAAACAGCTGAAGATATTCCCCCGGCTTTGATCCTTGCAAGTTGTAAGAGTATAAAATGTTCTCTTACACCCTATCTTAGCCCTTATTTACTTGTATATATTGACTACTCGGTAGCATGAACGATTTGCTTAATGTTTCCTTATAATTTTCTGTCAGACGGTCCATCCGATATTACTAATTTGTACTAATAATACTGAGAATTAATTGATGATTCATTAATTCGATAGCTTTGTTATACTATATAAATATAATAATATATAAATCATTTTTAGGTTTAGTAACTGATCAGTACAGTACAGAAATGGGTCTCATTGTTGAGCATGCAATTGAAGTAGCCAATGCCGAAATAAAAATACCTCTGGAAGTTATAAAAGAGGAGGTAAATTACGGAGATTCCTTTCAAGCTTATGGCATATTATGTAAACTATTACAGGTAAACTTAAAACTTTGAATCATTCTTATAATACACGTTTACCACAGTTTTATTTTATTCCAGAATGGCGTAGGTGGAATTTTTGGTCCCTCTTCTAAGCACACTGCTAGACACTTGACCACGATTTGCGATGCAAAGGATGTGCCCTATTTCTTTTCAGAAATGAATGAAAACCCAGAGGCTTTTAACTTATATCCCCATTCTACGGACTTTTCAAAAGCTTTATATTTTCTACTCATTGCTTACAAGTGGTCGCGTTTCATTTTTTTATATGAGTCTGGTAAATGATATTGCGCAACAAAATTATTTTGACTAAAGTATAAAAGCAAACCTCCCATAAGAGTTTCCATAACAATTCAAAACCGGTTTTCGAGGAAATGCCAAAAATTTATTCATGCACTGAGAAGGAATAGAAAGTTACATACCGAACGACACAATGCTAATTAAAATCTACTCGCTGAATTTAATTGAGACATACGAGATAAAAACTCATCTAAAGAGACGAAAGAGAGGCGCAGATACCGTTATTTCAGGAGTATGGGGCTTAGACTAAGATAGATTTCATCCGCGTTCAGCGCTAAATAACATTGTCTTTAAAAAAGCATGTCCACTTCATTTATTTAAATATCTCATATTTTATAAATAGTCGGAAATTATTATATTAGATATATGAGGGCTAGGGGAATTATTAGAGCATTTTTACGAATTTATGACACAAAGGTATCTTATTATCGCGAAAATATTATCTTTAAATTTCATTAATATAAAATATGGCACAGATTTTCCGATATTTTCAGTAAAAACTCAGTCATAAGCACTGAGGTCCACATATACGGTACCAGTGATCTTGAAAAGTAACGGCCCGATTTTCACAATATTTAGGCGTGAAATGAAAATTTTGTGATACGAAAAAGAGTGGTTTTAGTCTGATTTCACCATATTTCACTGCGTAACATAAGAATGTCAGGATAATGTTATGCGCTATATGATTTAAATTGGTTAAGTAGTTCCTGAGATGTAGCATTTCACCTAAAGGGGGGCAGTGTCAACCCCTTTGTAAAATTTGATGCTTCTCGTCGTTTTATTTAGTGAGTTATCGCGATAGGATGAGGAGATGCTAGATTATATAGAATATTAAAATTTTTCTCAGCAAATATAGCAGTAGTGGTTCGTGAGTTATGTTTATTAAATCTATTAGGGTGTAGAGCCAAATTACAGTGTTTTATCTTAATTAGAGGCTTAATTATAGTATATTGTCTAAGTCAATTGTGCAATCTCCGACGAAATTGCTCAGATCGGATTACTATAACACATATGTAGCCGCCATAAAAACTGAACGATCGGAATCAAGTGCTTGCATGGAAAACTTTTTAATTTAACGATCTTCACCAAATTTGGCCTGAGCTATTTTCTAAGACAAGGGTACAATTTTCGAAGAAGTTTTTCAGATCGGATTACTATAGCATATAGCTGCAATACAAACTGACCGATCAAAATCAAGCTCTTGTTAGGATTTTTTGAACAGTATTTGTGCAGCCTATTATAGCTATAGCACAGAAGTTACTGTAAGTACTTGTTTTTTTTTAATTTTCTGGGTAAACTCATTAAATTTGTGTAAATCCTCATCCCATCCTCAAAATTTTAAAACAGTTTATTTAGTAGTTTTTTTTTTTAATTATCAAACATCATTTTTCTTTGGATGATGACCTTAGCCTTTTCTTATTTAAATACTTGTTTACTTATAAATTCTTTAGTCGTATTGGGCACCTAATATTGAATATTAAAACTCTTTGAGAGACCCTGAAGGTTGGGTAAGGGTTTCAAGGTAATTTTTTTCTTAAATATGGATTGAGTAATTTTATTCGGACCTTTTGTACATTATTGAGCATACTTTTGACAATATAGGGTAATTTTTTCATGCAGGAATATTGTAGCATAAGCCGGTA
Source organism: Bactrocera oleae (assembly GCF_042242935.1). Lineage (NCBI taxonomy): Eukaryota > Metazoa > Arthropoda > Insecta > Diptera > Tephritidae > Bactrocera > Bactrocera oleae. The sequence goes on from NC_091536.1 coordinate 99,077,833, forward strand.
ACAGAGCTTCCCTTAGAACGTCTTGAGAAAAAAACAATTTGCGGTGGTCACTATAACTCGGCTGGAAATTATCTGATAAAAAAAAACCAAGAAAAATTAGTTAAATTATAATCAAATCTTCCTCCCAACTTTTTTTTTTATTTAAAAATTTTTGGCGGCTATTTAAAGGGTGGAAAAAACCCTTAATGTAAAAAAAACAATTTTTACTATTTTATATTTCGAAAATGTGTATAAAGTTTGAAATGAATCGGTCAAGTAGTTTTAAAATGACAGTGAACACGGACTTTGAATAAATAGTTTTGAGAAAAATGCGACTAAAGTTTATGAACTTTACCGACCGCCCGTAGCAGTTAGAGTTGGAGCGTTAAAGGCCAGGAGATTAAAAAGACAATAACTTTAAGAATGTTGCTTCTATCGACCTAAAATTTTAAGGACATATTCTTGAAATGTTGAATAATAAGATAAGAGAAAAAATTGATTCGAAAGTAAAAACCCTTACCACCTGCCCATGAAGCTTTAGTTTATAATTATATTTATGAATGATATATAAAATAACAAAAGTTTATATATATACAATATATATATATTTTTTTTTTTACTATGTGAAGTTGAATACCTCAATATACTAAATGGACTCCTATCATATTATGGCAATAATAGCCCAACTATAACGGTAGGGTAGTTTTTTCATGCGGGAATATTGTAGCATAAGCCGGTAACAGAGCTTCCCTTAGAACGTCTTGAGAAAAAAACAATTTGCGGTGGTCACTATAACTCGGCTGGAAATTATCTGATAAAAAAAAACCAAGAAAAATTAGTTAAATTATAATCAAATCTTCCTCCCAACTTTTTTTTTTATTTAAAAATTTTTGGCGGCTATTTAAAGGGTGGAAAACACCCTTAATGTAAAAAAAACAATTTTTACTATTTTATATTTCGAAAATGTGTATAAAGTTTGAAATTAATCGGTCAAGTAGTTTTAAAATGACAGTGAACACGGACTTTGAATAAATAGTTTTGAGAAAAATGCGACTAAAGTTTATGAACTCTACCGACCGCCCGCAGCAGTTAGAGTTGGAGCGTTAAAGGCCAGGAGATTAATAAGACAATAACTTTAAGAATGTTGCTTCTATCGACCTAAAATTTTAAGGACATATTCTTGAAATGTTGAATAATAAGATAAGAGAAAAAAATCGATTCGAAAGTAAAAACCCTTACCACCTGCCCCTGAAGCTTTAGTTTATAATTATATTTATGAATGATATATAAAATAACAAAAGTTTATATATATACAATATATATATCTTTTTTTTTACTATGTGAAGTTGAATACCTCAATATACTAAATGGACTCCTATCATATTATGGCAATAATAGCCCAACTATAACGGTTTTACGTTATGACATAGAGATGAACAACAATTATAAGTCTGTTTTGAGACGAGTGAAAAAATTAGGGGATAATCACATCGTCGTTACTGGCTCTTCCGATACGATGCCAGAATTTCTAAAACAGGTATGTAAAATTAATGTGATATACAACTCTACGCTACGCGTTCGTGAAGATTCGTCTTTAAAACCAAGCTCAAACGGAGCTTCTGCGTTTCGAAATGAAGATATATAGGCTCGTATCTTAAAAATACAATAAATAATGTACCTATTCAAGTGAATCGGGGTGTATATACAAAAGTTTAATTGGATTTAAGTATAAAATATATTTGTTCTAATAAAGAAAAATTTTAATTTATAGAATGCTCGTACTGTGAATTGTGTATATTAACACATATCAATATTTTTAGAATAAGACTCGCGTAAAAATTAAGGGACCTTGAAGGCAACTTTATATACAGATTAAAAACATAAAATAAAAAATCATAAATATACGAAATAACACAATATTTTTTCAAATAGGATTTTCAGAACTCTCCATATCTTTCGTACTCCGATGCTTCTTTAAGCTTGCGAGTGTAATAAGGGTTCTGTTTAACTCGAACTTAGCCATTACTTTCCTGTTTTTTGATCTTTTACAAACAAAGCATATTTTGTTGGGCACCCTTTAAAATTGTAACATTTACAGAAGACCATCTAAACCTTATTTCTTTGCCCTCTTCATAAATTATTTTTTATCAATGCATATAATTGAAAATTTTAGGCTCAGCAGGTTGGCATTGTAAATGAGGACTATAAGTACATTATCGCAAATTTAGATTTCCACGCTTTTGATCTCGAAGAATATAAATACACAGAAGCGAACATAACAAGCTTTAGATTGTTTTCCCCGGAACAGAAAGCGGTTCAAGATATTATGGAGAAGATGGGCCACAAATCTTCGTTAGAAGATTTAAGAAATGGTAAGTTGCTTATCAGCGGTTTCAATTTTGTATAACCCACATCCAAAAGCGGCATAAATGATTAATGTAAATGAGCCGAGAAAATAAAAAAGTACGTTGAAATTTTTTAAATAATAGTAATATTATGTTATTATCATTTTTTTTATTATAGGATCCTGTCCTATAACTGTTTCCATGGCTTTAACATATGACTCGGTTCAACTATTTGCCGAAACTACAAAGCATCTTACAGTACGAAATGTACCTTTGAATTGTAGCGATCGCAGTGAAAGCGTTCTAGATGATGGATCTACATTTAAAAATTACATGAGAACGGTATTTGCCAGAAATGTTTACTTATTTTTATATTTGTTTGGAACATCAACATTAACTCTATATATTTCAACGTCTCTAACTCAAATATCTTTTATTCTCTTTGCTAAAGCTGAAACTGCAGAAAAGAACGTTAACTGGACCGATATACTTTGACGGGAATGTACGGAAGGGTTTTACTTTAGAGATAATTGAGTTACAACCATCTGGAATTATAAAAATTGGAACCTGGGACGACGAATCAAACCTAACCATACAACGTACGGCGCAGACAAATTCTGTATTCGACAACGTCGACAATTCGCTGGCCAATAAGACATTTGTTGTATTATTGAATGTTCCGGTAAATATACATACGATGTACCCAAAACGATAGGAATATAAACAACAAAAAACAAAAAAACAAAAACAATTCATTCGTACTACATAGTAGTCAATGATAAAAATATAGATACATAGTTAAAGTGTGATATCACTTACAAAAAGTGGATGACAGAAATAATCAGCTAAGTTTTATATTTGAAAGAAAACAAAACAACAGAAATTTGAGCCTTCATTCAAAACTTTTTATTTTTGTTGTAATATTTTTTGAACTGGTATATGTTATATCTGACCTCAATCTAACAATTGATTGTTGTCTCATAGGACATAAAAAATACAACTTGACTGTATGGAAAAAGAGAATCGGTAACCTAGTTAATATTTCTAAATCAGTTAGAAATATCAGGGAGTGTGCTAAGTGACTGTACAATTTTCCGATTATTATACCTATGTACATGGATAAAAATTATACCCGATATTGTTTGTTTTATTTATTATTTACGATTTATAGACTATCTTTACGATAGTCTGATAAAAAGATCTATATATTAATAGAGTATACAAAGCGAAATAATTAGTTTAATCTTAGTTTAAACATAAACTATGGTAGAACTCTGAATTAAGCTAATGTGAGAGTGATATATGTAGATAATTTAAACCATATATTTATTTCTTTCATTATACTCCATACTTCAATAATTGATTATGGTAGTTTGGTAGTTGGAAAGTAATTACTTTTATATGTATTTACATACTTATGTATGTTGGATATTTATTTATTTTTATACTCTCGCAACCTGTTGCTACAGAGTATAATAGTTTTGTTCACCTAACGGTTATTTGTATCACCTAAAACTAATCGAGTTAGATATAGGGTATATATAAATGATCAGGATGAAGAGACGAGTTGAAATCGGGGTGACTGTCTGTCCGTCCGTCCGTCCGTGCAAGCTGTAACTTGAGTAAAAATTGAGATATCTTCATGAAACTTGGTATACATGTTTCTTGGTATCGTGAGACGGTTGGTATTGCAGATGGGCGTAATCGGATCACTGCCACGCCTACAAAACGCCATTAATCAAAAACAAATAAATTGACATAACTAAGCTCCGCAATAAGATAAAAAACCGTTATTTGGTATATAGAATCACATTATGGAGGGGCAATTGCAGTTAACATTTTTTTTTTAAAGTGGGCGTGGTCCCGCCCTTAATAGGTTTAATGTGCATATCTCCTAAACTGCTGAAGCTATAATAACAAAATTCACTGGAAGCAAATGCTTTTAGCAGCTCTACCTACAGTGTGAAAATAGTTGAAATCGGGTGGCAACTCCGCCCACTCCCCATATAACGGTACTGTTAAAAACTACTAAAAGCGCGTAAATCAAGCTCTAAACACGCCAGAGACATTAAATTTTATCTCTGGAATGGTATGAGATGACTTTATAGTAACCGCGTTCAAGATTAGACAGTGGGCGTGGCACCGCCCACTTTTAGGTGAAAACGCATATCTTGGGATCTGCATAACCGATTTCAACCAAACTATATTATAGTGCGAAAATGAGCGAAATCGGATAATAACTATGCCTTTTTCCCATATAACACCATTTTAAATTCCATCTGATTCTTTCACTTTACACTATGCAAATCAAGCAACAATGGTTTTATCGGGGTAAAACTTTGCGTGAATAATCCGTTCAAAGTATGCCACCTTGTGACCGAAAATTGTCTAAATTGAACCAAAACTGTTCACGCCCCTAGGTACCAAATATGTGGACCCCAGTGCCTATAGTTGACTTTTTACCGAAAATATCGGTTAATGTGTAAGATATATAATGGAAATTCATATATATATCGATAATTGTATGTCTTTTTGTCAAAAATGGGTTAATTCCGATCAATACTTCCTTTAATATAAAATTTTGCCAACACCTGAAGTAATTTCCCGGGCTTTGAACCGTGTAAGTTGCGAGAGTATAAAATGTTCGGTTACACTCGAACTTAGAACTTCCTTACTTGTTTAATTTAGTTTTTGTTAGCTTTAGATTTGGGTTTATTTTATTGCATTTCATAGCTGATCGTTATGTTTGTTTTGATCGATTTGTTTTTCAAATTAAAGTTTTAACGCAATAGATGAAACTAAGTATTCTAGATTGAGAAGTTATTTCTTCTAAATTGCTGAGTTTAAATTGAGATTTAATAGCAATTTGTATTATTATACTTAAGCTGCAATGTTAGGAACCTCCAAGTAAAGTTTTTTACCAACATAGTACATATGTGGATATATAACTCGTGTACATATAAATTTTATAAACATACAATTATTAATTATTTATAGCATACAGAGTATATGACCAACCCTATTTATTTTTCGACACAAATTAGAACAAACCCTACGCTAGTTTAGTAGAAAGCTTTGAGAAACTAGAAGGGAATAGCCAATACGAAGGTTATGGCGTTGATCTTATAAAAGAGTTAGCACAAAAGCTTGGCTTTAATTTCATTTTAAAAGATGGTGGTAACGATTACGGATCTTATAATACTACCACAAATACGACTTCTGGCATGTTAAAAGAAATTATTATGGGGGTAAGTATCAACGGCTACATATGTACATATATACAAATATATTCTAATATATGGATATGCTTACATATTTATATTTGTACTACCATCGAAAGTTTTACTTTTGTTATTCCTAGAGAGCAGATTTAGCCGTAACAGATTTGACAATAACAGCAGCACGTCAGCAGGTGGTCGATTTCTCCATACCCTTCATGAACTTAGGTAAAGTCATACCACAAACTAACAAAAATCGTGAATAATCTACTACTACTATCATTAGGTATAGCAATTATACATGTAGAGCCGCAAAAAGAAACGCAAGCATTCTTTACATTTATGGATCCATTTTCGCAAGAAGTTTGGTGGCTTTTGGGACTTTCATTTCTTTTCGTTTCATTCAGTTTTTTTATATTAGGGCGTCTTTCGCCTTCAGAATGGGATAATCCTCATCCCTGCATTGAAGAACCATCAGAATTAGTAAATCAATTTACTATAGGAAATTCATTGTGGTTTACTACTGGTGCTCTACTGCAACAAGGTTCCGAAATGGAACCAAAGTAAGTAAAATAAATGAATTTTGTATTAAGTGAGAAAGGCGAAATTCATAAGTTAGCATTAGCTTACGGCATAACTACACTAAAGTTTTCTTAAGATGCATACTACATACATATGACATATAAGAAGAAAGAACCTAATGAGAACGAAAATGAAAATATTTACTCTACTTTTTAGAGCCATTTCGACTCGCACTGTGGCGTCTATTTGGTGGTTTTTCACTTTACTTATGGTTTCATCTTACACCGCAAACTTGGCCGCTTTTTTAACAATTGAAAATCCAACTAGTCTTATTAACTCCATACAAGATCTCGTTGACGAAAAAGTAGTATACGGTGCAAAAAAGATCGGTTCAACGAGAGAATTTTTCGAGGTAATTATCATATAATGCTGAAATTATGTGAGGTATTAATTGAAGAATACCAAAAATTTATGTTAGTTTTGTCACCCATAAAAGTATTAAAGTACGTTTAACCTTTTTAATAAATTCACTTTCTACTCCAGAAATCAGAGGATCGTCGCTATATTAAAATGAACAAATTCTTGAATGCTAATCCTAAATATTTGACAGATTCTAACACGGAAGGTGTCAACCGCGTAGATAAGGGATATGCGTTCTTGATGGAATCCACTTCAATTGAATATCATACAATGCGCATGTGTAATTTGAGTAAAATTGGTAATGCATTGGACGAAAAAGGATATGGCATAGCAATGAGAAAAAGTAAGGAAATTCTAACATTATATATGACTAATTGCACGTATGTTAATAAATGTTTACATAATTCCTGCCAATACTACATATGGACAACACATATGGTAACATATCACTACATAAACGCTAGATTATATTCTTGGAAATCATATAAATATAAAAAATAGCATTTCCTCTCGTTATTTAGCTTTAAAACTCCAAATGGAAGTTTATTCAATTTTACTGATCTGCTACCGAAGTATATACCTTAAATATATATATTTTTCAAATTTTATTTAATTTATGCCAACCGTCTCCGTCGCGACACGGAGCTGCATTACGTTTTTTCGAAATATCCTTCCAAAAAATATCGAAACTCAAAGATTTTATCCCGTTTCTTGAAACTTTGGCATGTGCAGGATTTTTTCCAGTAATTATATTCAGATCAAATAATCGCGCTCGTTTCTATCTCGCTCTCAATTAATCCAACGACAAAGAACGACAGTTTCTATGTCGTTTATCATAGTCGTTTCAAAATGGGGAATACCAATTTATTTTCAATAAATGTGGATAACGCCAACAAGAATGCCATATAGCCGTTATTATTTCGTTTTAAAACAAAACCGACAACGGGAATAGGACCGAATCATTTATTTTCCTCGACTACTTAATAGTGTAACAATCAGCCATCTTTAATGACTAAATAATCTATAACAAAGCTATTATTCATAGAGCAATCTATTTCGAAATAAATGCATGTACATATGTGTTTGCATATTCAAAAAAGCAACACTCATGTACATAGTACATAATCACATATTATATATAACAAAATTTACAAAACAGTTCAGAGCCATTTTGCTTAGGAAATAATTTTAATGTAATTATAGACTGGCCTCACCGCGACAAATTCAACAACGCACTGCTTCAATTGCAAGAACAGGGCACATTAGAGAAGATGAAAAATAAATGGTGGAACGAAGTAGGTGCCGGTATTTGCTCTGTGAGTATAAATCAATTTCTTATCATAGTAATAATAAAACTATTCTATGTATGTAGATATTTTCCGACTTTTGGAAACGTCGATTTTAACGAATAATCGCACAAATTAGTTCAATTAGAAATCCATAAACAAAGTCCAAAAAAATACAGTGATATTTACCAACATTACATTATCCTCCTTACTTAACTTGCGAATAGTAGATTTCTTTAATATCTTCTCAACCTTTTGGCACCCTTAGCGTAATAAAATCTCGCTGGTCGAATTATTATTCCAGATCGTGTTTCAGCCTGATTTGGTCGTATTTGTGATATATGTTATGTATGTAAATTCTTTTATGGACGACGGGCATTGCACTTGCCTTAAAAACTAAAAAACTTTGGATGCATAAGCATTGATGTACGTAGGCTTGTTAATTACAATTCACAATTCCGGTACATAGTCCAACTACCCTTAGAAAACAGTGCATGTACCGACTGAAGATATAAAATTACAATAAAATTACTAACAAAGAACCTATAACACTACTTTATAAAAGTATGTATATACAATATAAACTATGTTACATATACACAATACTTATCACTTTTTACCAGAACCGTTATATGGGGAGTGGGCGGGGTTATCATCCGATTTCAGTCATTTTTACAATGTCGGTAAGGTTGCTTTGGGAGATATGTACACTAAACCTCTTAGAGGGCGGAGCCATGCCTATTTTTTTTAAGCCCAAAGGTGTCCCTGGTACTTTAGTGTGTAGTTATGGTACTTTATAGGTTTTCGTTTAATGGCATTTTGTGGGCGTGGCAGTGCTTCGATTACGCCTATCTTCAAACTCGTCCTCCCGTTTTTGCCAAAAAACACGTGTATCAAGTTTCATTACGGACGAACGAATAGATTCTGATCCTGATCATTTATATATATGTATATAACTCCATATCTCGATTAGTTTTAGGTGATACAAATAACCGTTACGTGAACAAAGCTATTGTATGTATGTACTCTGTAGCAACATGTTGCAAGAGTATAATTATAAATTGTCTTTTTTCATATTAGAAAAATTATTGAATTTTATTTGCTTATATACAAGTAATATATGGTTATGTTTTTGTTTAGTCCGGAAAGCAACGTAGCGAAGACACCGAGCTAAAAATGGAGAATTTGTCTGGTATTTACATAGTCTTGGGTGTAGGAAGTGGCCTGGCATTTATTTATGGAATAGTTATTTGGATTTATTATATCCACACAAAGGCGAGACATCATAACGTAAGTTCAATAAAGTAACATATTATAAATATATTGTTACTTATTCAGATTTTTTGATCGTTTCAGTTGTCCATTAGAGAAGTGTTTGTAGAAGAATTAAAGTTTGCGCTGGATTTTAATAGCTATACGCGAGTTCTTAAAAATACTGCATCAATGTATACTTGCGGACGCAATTCACTTCCATCTGCCTCGTTTACACAAGACCATAAATCACTAAAAGATTAATTTCTTTTTCATTATTTATTACATAACTAAAAACACAAATAATTTCTAAAATTTTACATACCCTTTGTACGATTTATACCATATACAGAGGTAAGTATAAAAAAATATATAGTAAAGTTATTCGAGTATTTGTGTGGAATTACATGTGTATGTTTTCAAAAAATAATAATATAAATAATACTGACTAAGTTTTTTAACTATGCCCAGTTGTTGGTTCTCCACAACATAACATGTATATGGTTATCAATATCACGAGATGATGAACGTACTTCACCCACTTGTTCATAAATTGTAGGCTTGATTCCTTCCTGAGAACTGTCCATATCCATAAATCGTGCGATTAAAGAACGGTAACGCCGACCAATAGTTGCAATTAATGGGAAATTTGGATGAGGCACAGCAATAATACTTTTTATCTGCAGTTAATAAATAAATATGTATACATAAGAATATCTGTAATATACTATATCAAATATGTATATATATACAAGTATATATTGTTAAAGCTTAACTTATTTATAATAAACTAATTTCACAATTAATTAATTGATTACTAATTTAAACTACCTCATTTTCATATGGACGAAAAACGGTAATCGGCCTCAGCGTATTCAACTCGGTAATTATCAGACAACCCCACGTTGTACCGATATACAATTCATTACCATGGGAAGCTAATGCAGATATCTGACATTTTACCAAACTTAAATGCTCATCGATTGCTATACTCTTCAAAGATTCCGAGCAAGGCAAGAGTTTAGAGCAATCAAGTTTATTTTCGATTCGTTTGTTATATACATTCCATTGGTATACAATAAAACCAGGATAAAGACAAGAAAATACAAAGTCATCTGTTGCGAACATACGTGCGACTTTTACGTCTTCAATAATATTAGGTTCATCACTGTGGCATAATGACTGATGCCCACAAACCCCGCTCTTGTTCAGCGGAAATACATTAATTTTACCGGCCATTTCACCACACCAAAGTTCATATTCACTGAAAATTAAGAAGACAATACTAATCAGTGTCATCTATGTATGCTTACATTTTGACAATAACATACTTATCAATAATCACGGAACATGCGCTGTGTAATATAAGTCCGGAACAAATTTCAGTAAGTACGAATGTACCTTCAGCAAATGCACAATTTGTTGGTATTTTCGTAGAGTCTACTAAAAAAACACGACCATTGTGTAAACCAATAGCGACGCGTTCAATGTTACGCAGATATACTAGACTTATAACTGGAGACTTTATAACTGAATCTAACATGTAAGTAAAAGTGTGGGTATAGTTTTTGATGCTAGAAAATACAAATTTATTTTATTAGGTAGAGATAAATATAGTATCATGTAAAACATACCTATAAGAATGTATATTTCCTGCCGTATCACCAATCCAAATACAATCTTCAATTATACAACAGCAAATCATATTAATTTTATGCTCACGGGAAATGGAACGTGAACGAATACTCTTCGAGTTATTACTTAATTCTGAACAAGGGGAATTATCCACTTGAATACGATCCATGCAAAATATGGTACTGCCTTGTAAAAAATTACCCGATGCTAAAACATCTAGAATGTCGATGCGTGAATTATAGGAAGGAAGCCAAACCTCAAAACCTGTTGTTCCATCTGTGTCAAAGAGAATCATTGTAATTTCTATTATGAATAAATTTAGGGAATTACTAACCCTCATTTGTTGCAAAGACATTGAAAATACCACAAACCACCTTTTCGTTGTGAGGTAAGGATATTGTATCTAACAAGTGTATACACTCAGGAGCACTAAGTATTGACACAATTTGACTAGCCGATGGACGCTTTTTCGGCAATTCATCCCAACAGAGAACCATAAGATCAAGACAATTCGTGGGAAATTGCGTTTCCCGCTGAGTAAGAGGTGGACGACTACCTTCCAGTATACACTCTTTTATAGACTCGTAGCCTTCAAAAGGTTGACGTAAGCTAATAATCTCGTAAATAAACATGCCAAATGAAAAGCAGTCGACCTGCAGCAAAAAATAACAATTTTGAACCGTTTCCTTAATATGATTATAATCAAAGTCCACCTTTTCAGTATATTCCTCTTCGCCATTGTAACGTATAATTTCAGGCGCCATAAAACCCTCAGTACCTCCGAAACCCTTCGATCCATTTGGCGCGGTTTGACGGCTAATACCATAGTCAGCAATCTTTATATGAACATTATTTCGAGGTGTGTCTTCACTGTTAATAGTATTTATCAAAACAAAATTAAAGCAGGTAAGAAAGCGCTAAGTTCGGGTGTAACCGAACATTTTATACTCTCGCTTTATATGAAACTAGAGAAAGGATTTCATCCATTTAAGGCGAGAGGATACACTGTTATGTAACGTTAAAATTTCTTACATATTGACCGATAGATGCGAGATAAAGTGAACCAGAAATTCGAAAATATTTATGTTAGGTATGGACCCGATTTTACCTATTTTTGGCATAAGTTATTGTTCGATTTCGACAATATATAGACGTAAGATGAAATACTTAGAGCACTATTTGTGCAAAGTTTTATTCTGATAAGTTCATTGATGTTTGTATACTGTAAAGTGAAGGAATCAGATCAGGATCAGATTGTCATTCTATTTCGCCCATTTTCACAATGTCTAATAGGAATGTTTGGCTAACCTTACACACCAAATTTGATTGAAATCTGTCAAGTAGTTTCTGAGATATAGGATTTCACCTAAATATGGAAAGTGAGCGCGGTTATTATCTGATTTTACCCATTTCCACAGAGTTTGAAGGGGCGCTCAATTTTCTTCTTCACAACAAGTTTAGTTGATATAGCTTTAGCGGTTTGGAACATAGTATGTACATTATACCATTTTGGAAACGGGGCCACGCCCAGATGGTCTCAGAAGTTTCCTTCTTCCCTTTTTAAGGTACAAAAAAACCTACAAAATTTCATTACGATAGTTTGCCATAATATCTTTTAATAGAAACTGGTATATGAATTATATCGGCCTATGGATATTGACAGAGTTGGTGTCAACACAAAATGAACTAGCAGTACATTGCTATGTACATATGTACATTCATATTATAAAGAATTCTGCCGCTACAACAACAACAACAACATTGATGAATATTATAAAATGTGAGTATTAGAGACATTAGAATTGAATTTAAGGGGCACACCTAGTGGTAAATTTTGAAGAAGAAAAAATTATTGCATATTTCGATAGTCTGTAGTATACACTATATACCTTTAAAAACAGCATTTTTCGAATTTGCTGCAGTGATAACTCGAAGTAAAAGTATCCAATCATCATACATTTTTTCTGCCTGCTCGGTATATAGTTCTACATACAACGATGTATCGGTTTTTTGATCTGGCCAAAAACGACCAAAAAAATTTGGGGTAAAATAAATTTTTTTTTTAAACGCCGCCATTTTGCCAATTTTTGGTGTTTCTGATACTCCTATAGTTTAACGACTGCTTTTCTTGCTGTTCTTCTAGAGCCGTCGGAGATCTAGTATAACTCAAAAAATATTTAGATATATTAACATCACTGTGTGTTCTTGAAACATGTATGTATATACACAATATACCCTGAAAATTTCAAAATATTCGATACAGTATTTTTTTTTTATTCCCAAAAATTTACGTGTTTTAGGCGGTCCCACTAAGTGTTCCCCTTAAAAGATAATATATGTACATACATTAATTTATTCATTTGCACTTTCATTCGTTTCCTTAGCAAATGGTAATCTATCCTCTCGAGCAAATTATGTCTATTCTACTATTCCTTGTGGTCGCCAAATATATGTAGTTATCCGTTTCTTTATTTTCTTCAAACTCTGTCTGTATCTCGTGTTTAGTGCAATTGGCAAAATTGGCAAAATTTGAAAATTTTTGTTATTCTTGACATGGGCCAATAGACAGATGAACATGGTTATATATACATATATATGTATTGTATATTGTCAATATGTAGAAATTGAATTACAGAACTAACTTTTACCGCTCCCCTGTATACCAATGTATATAAAACAAGAGTTTATTTTTATTACGTTTCTCTATCAGCTTACCTATGCGGATCTGGGAAATCCCAAACAAGCACATTTTCTGACTTTAAATCTCGATAAATTATGCGTCGTCTGTGCAAATATTCGATGGCACGTGCAGCTTGCAAAACCAATATCTGGAACGTGTACGGTCCAATATGTGCACCTCTTCGTCGGTACTGTCGTAAAATCAAATCAAGGCCACCCATTGGCGCAAGCTCTAACACCAAAGCCAGAGGCCTTATGCAAATACCCACCAAAGGAACAATATTTTGATGTTTTAATGTAAGAAGAACAGCTAATTCTTGTCGTGCTGTACAGTAAGCCTTACAAGCATGTTGAAGGGGATCACGATCCCATTTTCCCAAAGCAATTTTGTATGCCATTAAAGCGCTCTGAAAACCGAATAATTATTCATTTTTAAAAACTATTTGTTGGAAATACAATATATTATTAAAAAGCAATAACCTCTTTTGCTCTGGGTCCAGGTGGGACAGGTTGCAACATTTTCATAGCTACAGCTTTAAAGTTACGTGCAGCTTTTAATTTGCAAGTTGCTTTAAATACAAAACCAAATGCTCCGCGACCTAGAAGAGTACCTTTAATAATATCAGCCGAATTTATGCTGTATCGTTCAGGTATATCAGCAAATACTACATCGGGAGCCAACCAATTTATTTGCATCTCCAAGTGAACGGGGCAAACGATCTTAGTCTCATTATATACGGAAAGAATACATTCCTCCACCATCCAACAATAACAGACACTTGTTCCTTCCTGTTGATTATAAACAGGATGTCCGTCAATAGATGTATTCCGAGAGGAACAGGTAGAATCAGGTCCCACGCCTGAATCGGCATCCGAATGATAAAGAGAATCCTTAAAATTTTCAAGTTATATAGTATATGTATTAAATCACTGGAAACTTCAATAATTAAAACAAGATAAAACGTTAACTTCGGCTATACCAAAGCTATAATACCCTTCACTGGTGCATTTCTTATAGCATCTACATATATGTATTTATGTATAACTAAATCTTAAAATGTAACTGGCCAACGGTTTGCATCCAATTTAAAACGTTTTGCTACTTCCTTCTGACCAAATTAAGATTACAAAATAAAGAAAAAAAAATTGTATGAAGATCTTTAGTTTGATTTTGATCGGGCAGTTTGAATGGTAGTTATGTATATGCTATAGTGCTCAGATCTGAACAACTTGTTCAGAGATTGTAACGTTGCTTTGGACAATATTCTGTGCCAAATTTCGTGAAGATATCAAATAAATATGGCGGACAGACGGACATGGCTAAACCGACTCAGCTCGTCACGTTGTGCACTTTATAGCAGGGGTGCTCACGCCATAGCTCACTTGGCTCCGTATGAATCCCAACAACATAAAGTGGCTCCAAAGAAGATCTTTAACAACAAACAAAGCATATTTAGGAACAAGCAAGTTGACATGAACAGTCTCCGTCTGGCATGTGGTAGCTCGCTCAAAACTAATGGGATAGCAAGCATTGAACTAATAATAATAGAAATACATATTATATATTATTGAGTTCACGTATTTTTTGTCATTCTGAGAATTATGTTGTTCTAATTTTTATTGGTGTTGTTACCGTGTGGTTCCAAAGATAAATTTTTTGGTCACCCCTACTTTATAGGGTCTCCGACGTTTTCATCTTCTGTTACAAACTTCGCGACAAAATTAATATACTCTGTTCAGGGAATAAAAACATCAAAATAAGAACATATCGATTAGGAAAAAACTCACTTCTGATGCTCGTTCACACCGCTCTGTAGTATTAACATATGCTGAGAACAAATTCATTCTACTTTCATCAGAAATTTCATTCAATTTCAGAGTACGTTGATTACGTAACTTATTTTTAGTGGCACTACCACTCTCTACAGAAACACCACAACTGCCACTACAATTCACAGCATGATTGGCTTGTCCACTGTTGTCACTCACTAGTTTTTGTAAACATTTTGGACATAAAGCGAGGCGAGTAATTAGAAATCGTCCCTCTGAAGTATGAACAAATCGTGTACCTAGCGCTGGAAACCAATCTTCAAGCAATAAATCTATATGATCTACAACAAGCGCCAATAATTTTGCAACCACTGACATATTTGGTTCAATTTGTGTAACTAGTACTGGATCGTCAGATAATGTATGCTTGTATACGTCAATATTAAATAGTGGAAAATATAATTCCAATATACTTGAAGACGATAAATTAACATCGCCCCAAACACCATCTAATTTGAGTTTAAAGCGATGTGTATGATTTCGAAATAATTGAGTTGTAGCGGTGGCAGGAAATGGTACTTCCCATATTTTAAAAAGTAAAATTGTTCCTAAGTTCAAAGAAACGCCAGTTTGCCATAAAGTCCATTTAGCATCTAGCTCCACTGAGGTGCGTAAGTCAAATTCCAAGCTTTTCTAGATTAAAAAAGTAAATGCATATTAGTGTACTAATTAGTTTCCTTATCTATAAAATAATAGTAAAAAATACCTCATTTATACTCGTCTGAAGAATATACAAATAAAATACGTATAAATATTTAAAAAAATGTTGATAGACTTACATCATTTTCGGGCAAATACATCGATTTTATTGCCTCCGTAATCTGCTCGTCGGCCAGCAATCTGGTTAAAATGCGAGACCAAAATCCTGAAGGAAAATATGTCATTAAAAGAATGCGTCGTAATCCCACATCGTAACCAAAGAGATTATTCGGTGAGTGAGACTTGAATGTTAGACTATTCATATTTATTTTATTTGAACATCCTTTATTTAAGTTACGAGTACGCGATCGTTGGAAAACCTAAATATATTCATAATTAGTTTAAGTATTGATTGCTTTTATATAATTTTGTTGTTTTACTTTAACGGTGGTACCCTCATTAGCTGTAGAATCTTCCTGATGAGGTAACAGTGATGGTATCAACAATGTGCGTGAATCCCACGTTAATGCAACTTCAAATTTATTCAACAGACTTACAATATAACTACAAATTAAATAAAAATTTAATTGAAAAAAAAAAGGTTTTTTTTTTTAGTTTACAAAATTTTGCATACCTTCGGTTTTTCTTACTCTGGCTTTTATCGCTACGGAACAACAATCCCAAATCGTCCATATTCATAATGCCCGTCCGAGCAAAAGGATTAATTTCTCGTACTGTCACCACATGGGCTAGCATATCACATAACCATTGTGGATCGAGAAAGTAGTAATCACGTAGTGTTGCATCATCGTAATGTAAAATAACTCCATTATCATGCAAAAACATTGTTGCTTGATTAAGTTCGGCCGAATCACGGAAGCTTTTATAATTATGTAAGCGCATTTCTTCCGTGACAAGTTTACGATATTCTTCAGCATCAAGCACAGGATCAACGCCAGCCGAGCGTAAATTACCAGCAATAACATTTACTATGTCTTCTAGGGCAATGTATGTGGCAGGTACCTTTTGCAACAATAGCGGCTCTTTGGACCCAGGTGAACGCAACATAAAGGCAGTATCGTAAATGATGTTCGCCAATAGACGTACGTTATGCATTGTTCTATTTATAAGGTGAAAGAAGTTATATATAACAAGTAAGGAAGGGCTAAGTTCAGATGTAACCGAACATTTTATACTCTCGCAAAGTCAAATAGTATACTCGTTTGAGATTTCTTTGTGGATTGACTGATATTTTCGGTAGAAGGTCAACTATAGGCACTGGGGTCCACATATTTAGTACTTAGAGGCTTAAACAGTTTTGGTTCGATTTAGACAATTTTTGGCCACAAGGTGGCATACTTTAATCGCATTATTCACGCAAAGTTTTATCCCGATACAGTCATTGTTGCCTGATTTGCATAGTGGAAAGTGAAAGAATCAGATGGAATTTAAAATGGTGTTATATGGGAAGTAGGCGTGGTTGTAGTCCGATTTCGCCCATTTTCGCACTATGAAAAGAACGTTATGCACCGAATTTGGTTGAAACCGGTTAAGCAGATCTCAAGATATGGGTTTTCACCTAAAAGTGGGCTGTGCCACGCCCACTGTCTATTTTTGAACGCGTTTTGTGGGCGTGGCAGTGGTCCGATTACGCCCATCTGCAATACCAACCGTCTCACGGTACCAAGAAACATGTCTACCAAGTTTCATTTTCAATTTTTACTCAAGTTAGAGCTTGCACGGACAGACAGTCACCCGGATTTCAACTCGTCTCTTCATCCTGATCATTTATATATATATAATATAACCCTATATCTAACTCGATTAGTTTTAGGTGATCCAAACAACCGTTAGGTGAACAAAACTATTATACTCTGTAGCAGCATGTTGCGAGAGTATAAAAATATTTAAAAGCAGTAAGGAAGGCCGAAGTTCGGATGTAGTTTCAATAATATATCCCACATATTGACCGAT
The DNA here is from genome assembly GCF_042242935.1 of Bactrocera oleae. Taxonomy (NCBI): domain Eukaryota; kingdom Metazoa; phylum Arthropoda; class Insecta; order Diptera; family Tephritidae; genus Bactrocera; species Bactrocera oleae. The sequence continues at coordinate 99,095,611 of NC_091536.1, forward strand.
ATTTTCGCCAAAAGGTAAGCGATGTGCACTGGAGTCCACATTTTCGATATCTGGGGGCTTGAAAAGTTATCGTTCGATTTCCACTCTTTTTAGACGTGAGAAGGCATACCTTAAAGGCACCATTTGTTTAAAGTTTTATTTCGATAACGACATTACCTTTCAATTTATATACCATAAAGTGAAAAGATCATATGGAAAGTAAGCGTGGTTGTAGTCTAATTTCGCGTCTATTTTACAATGCAACATAAAAATGTCCGGTTAATGTTAAGGAACAAATTTGAAATCTATCGAATAGTTCCTGAGATACAAGATTTCGCCAATGCACAAATTGTTCACTTCTGACACGGGCTTCTTCTATAAGTAACTTCTACATTTTCCAGGATGTGAAATTTAATGCTTCTGTCATATATATTTTCAGAAGTTGGAATTTTAATTCATCAGCTATAGAAATTTCAAACATTGTATTGCGTGAAACAATAAAAAGCTAGTTCCACTAAAAATTTTTTAGTTCATATTTTGAAAATTTTTGTATCTATTACAAGTACACCATTGCCCACAACCAAAAACGCCACGAAAAAGCAAAAATAGTTATAACTTAGTCACCATTTAAGGTACAAACCATTTATTTGGAACAAAGAGTCAAATTCGGGAAGAGTATGTTTAAGGTACATAGCTTGTAAACCATTTAAACTCAGCCAATACAACTCAATGAGAATATCTTGTTTTGCCGTTGCATTCTACAGTGTAAAAATTAACTACAAACACATCCAGCTCACATAATTATGCAAATAAAATTGAGCATAATTTTTAATTCTCATACATGACAACTATAATTCCAAAATAGTCGCAAGCGGTCAATACTTTTCTAACCCAATAGAATTTTTATCATATATAATATTAGTACGTGATCGGGGTTCAAAAGTCTTTGATAATGGTGGGAGAAGTTCGTTCTTTAGTAATATATTTTACTAATATTATACAATATTTTACTTATTTCTTTTCAATCTTCTTTAGGATTTTTAAGGTTATAGTTTAGTTTTAGCAATTTCTTTACTCACCGGCAGCTAATTTCTATTGAGTCAATTACACGAGGCAGTCCGATTTTTTCTGCGTCTGGTATGGCAATAAATTTCTCACGTATAATTTGCTGTAATTCCTCTGCTTGTCGGGCAGAAAAAGTTTCACTGACTTCGTCGAAATGTGTACCAACAATAATTACGGCTGAATTTGGTGCGCGAGCCTGTAAAAACGAACAAAACTATAATTTGAACACGGTAGAAGTGAAAAAAAAACATAAGTACAATAATAAATATGGTAACTTGAAATATAAGTTATGTAAGTATTTGTAAATGAATACATTGTAATAAATCGCCAAAATAATAATTCTTAAAGCAACTGTAAAGCATTGTGGATATTACAGCAGAAACAATCGGTTCTAATCGCCGTGAATGAAACTGAGCAACTTCTGGTTCCTCTCACAGTCCGCCACTGCGGGTTCTATGTTTGCAACAACCACCACCTACACGCCACACTCTCACTCTCAGAATCACCCCTAGTCACTCGCGACAAACACGACTTTTACACTTTAACTGAGAGGGACTCCAGAGTAAGATCGTTGCATTTATAAGCCGGGAACGCGTATAGCTGCGACCCAAGAAACTAGCTAATTAGCCGTTCAAATCTTCTAAGTTGTGCAAGTTTCAACGTTATACGTAAGGATCGCGAGCGAGATAATGGAAGAGACTTCCTGATTTGTGTTAGGTTGATTTTAATAAAAATATCACGGTTATAAAGCAAAATGTTGTAATGAAATGTAGTGAGTCACCACCTATATTATGTGTAAGGTAGTAAGATAAAAGGATGGCAGTAAATTTTGATAGTTTTCACTTTGAGTGATGAGGATTTGTCAATGACATTATTAATATATTTGTCAGTATATAGTATTAGCAATAAAGTCCCAGGGTGTTATCAGAATCAGTAATCAAAAATGAAAGATAAATTTTCTACTTACCTGTATGTTTCCTAACCATTGAAGAATTTCTGAAAGTCCTTTGTGTCCATCTGTTATCTTCCAAAGTACCAAATACAAACTACGTTTTGACAAAAAGTATTGATGTGTTGCATAATACCTTTGAATTCATCAAAATATTTTATAATTATATTCCAATATTTTAATAAATATACCCACTCTTTTTGTCCACCGAAATCCCAAGTTCGAAATATTACTGGTCCATGTGAACCTGGTGCTTTCTTGCGCTTTTCACATATCCAAGTCCCAATATCAACGCCAACCGTCGAAATATTGCCTTTATTACTTAATTTAGATGTATTACGCCTATGACCCATACGTTTAGTCCAATGATTTTCTGACGCACGTGTTTTCTGTGATCCACCACCCTGTCTCAGCAGATCTAAGAGTGTTGTCTTTCCAATACCTTGTACGCCTACTACCATTAGCTTCATACGAGCGTAAGTTACCGAGTTTTCATAAATTGACTTCAAATAACCAATAATATCCATTGTTTTATACTTTTTACTTTCTATCATCGATTTTAAAGGCTCTTGAAGCAGACAGCCACGTGTGTTTAAATTCCACAAACGCGAAAGGAGGCCGAGATGCGGTGGAAGATCGGTAATATTCACATTGCCACTTAAGTTCAGAACACTAAGACCATTTAACTCGTGCAGTGAAGTAGGAATTTCCTGTTGAAAATATGTAAGACATTTAAAGTAATTAATTAAAACAAAACTTACCTTGAGGCAATTATTGCTTATATCCAGCATTGATAAATTTGGAAAAATCAATTTAGATTTAGTTACGCCTACAACACTCCAATCTGCATCGTCAGATTCATTGAAAAGGGTAGTGACATCATCTGTGGATAGCTGTATACGTGTCAGAAGGTTGTCAGCTAATATTAATGTGCGCAACGACTCAAGTTTTAAATGGCGGCGATGTTGACAAACACTTTTAAGTACTGTACTACGAAATGTAGTTGTTTTACCACTAAGTACTGGTTTAACATATGCATTCGAATCATCAATAGATCCGGTAATGGGTTGATCTATAAAACTATAACATAACAAATGCGGATCGGAATCAGTAGTGATTCGCGGTAAACTTGGCCAACAAGAAATTTCATTATGACTTAAATCCAATTGTTTAAGTGTTGAAGGATAGCTTGTAACATGACTCATTGATCTATGAAAAATAATAAAATAATATCGGCAAATATGTCCTTATAAAACGCATGTCTTTACCTCAAGCTGTTATATGACATATTAAGTCGAGTTAAATTGGCCGCTAAACAGGGTAATGCTACTGGTATACTGGTAAAAAGATTGTTGGCTATATTTAAGCTATTTAACTTTGATAATCCCTCCTCCTGCTTGGATTTATTCCACTTCATTTCATTATCAGTTATTTCTAACGAATTAGCCCAAATGTTACGATGTATAAGTTGATGAACATCTAATTGTCGGTGTTTATTAGAATTGTAGGCATATGTAGGATCAGCATTAAGACATGATTCTGTTTGCAACTTTTCTAAGCTGAGATGAGATTTTAGAGCCTGCGAAAAATAAACTTAAATAAATAACAATTATGTATAGACTACGTTCGGCTGCAGCCGGACACTGTATACTTTCGCAATTTGTAGCAAATAAAGCCATATAAAACATTTCCCGGTATCTGGTAACGTTATTACAAAAATGTTACAAAGGACTTAAAAATATGAAATAAAGAGGTTAAGAAAATTCTAGTGGGTATACGAGGGCAAGGGAAAGGTTTAAACCGGTATTATATACTTTGTGTCCCAAATAATAGCATGCTCAATAAAACATAGCTTCTTCATTGTACGAGGGCTGCTATATAGCTGGCTGGCCTAGGCAACACTAAGTATTGCCAGGTGCAATCTGACATTTCCATTGGAAAGTTTGACATTTTTTAGCATAACATCACTCAGAACGTTTTGTCATTTAATCGTGAATTGTTTTATTTACATGGAATTAAAAAATTCATCTCGGCCAAAAAATGGAATTAACTCGTGAACATTTTCGTGCGATCATTTTTCACAACTTTCGACGTGGATTATCACGACAAGAGTGCATCGATGAACTAAAATCTTTGTATGGCTATGAAGCACCATCCTATAGCACTGTGAAAAACTGTTACAACGAATTCAATCGTAGCCGACGCTCGCTCAAAGACGAATTCCGTGAAGGTCGTCCAAAAACAGCCGTTGTGCCAGAAAACATCGATACCGTACGTGAACTGATAATGCAAGACCGTCATGTAACATACCTTCAGATAGAGGCATGCCTATGCATTTCTCCCACCAGCATACATTCGATATTGCATGGACACCTGGCCGTAAAAAAGGTTTGTTCTCGTTGGATCCCGCACAATTTGACAATCGCTCATGTGGATTGGTGTAAAGAAATGCTGAAAAAATACTATACTTCAAAAGACGTTTATAAGATCGTCACAGGTGACGAATCATAGATCTATGCGTATGAGCCCGAAACAAAACAGCAATCGACCGAGAAAAAAAAAAACATTTTCGTTGATAAATATTCGTATTTTCATTATTAGGCCAGAAATATATATAGCAGCCCTCGTATTAAGATACCTTATATTCATATTTTTCGATATAAAGTCAGCCGGAAGGACGAAAAATTTGATTTTTTTCGCTTCGTACTCTGAAAAATTGATTAACCTCACTCTCTAAGAAAAGCTCTCCAAGCTATTAGTTCTTAATATGTAACGGGAAGGTCCTCCACCTAACGGTTTTCTACTTTTCTCTTATTATCAGATAACTACTTGAAA